>NC_053435.1:92394717-92994717 GCF_007990345.1 Gossypium hirsutum | reverse complement strand
CCCAATGAAACCCTAGTAAACGAAATCAAATACACAGGTAAATTACACTACTCTAGGTTGTTCGTCAAACTACACCACACCAGGGCACCGAAGTGTAAAACCCGTAGGCATTATACGTATGTTCATATGCTAATACATCCCTCCACCACACCAGGGTTTTCGTAGAGACATATAAAACTTGATGATCTGCAAAAAATGCTGGATCTCAATATAACTATGACAATCTCTAAATAATCACATATCTCGTACAAGCAAGCATAAGACCCTATTGGCATGTCAATTGTATCCTAACCTTTTACTAAGTTGATAAGAGCATCTTTTACACATATAACCATCACATATCCCTGTAATTATCCATTTTTCATATTGTACGCTGTACGCGATCACATATTTCATTTACATGCATGTAATAAATCAAACCATCACATTTGAATCCTATACTGATACATACCAATTTTCACATAACATTTCAATTTGGTCCATTTCCAGCCTTTCATGTCAATTAACAAATAATCCTATTATATTCAAACATGTATGAAACCAACCATAAAACATACATAATGAACATAAATAGTAAGTTTCCATGAACTTACTTGTTCAAAATGTGAAAAGAGTGGACATTTCAGGGACTAATTCGCAACTTTAGCTTTTCCCCTATTAGCTCCGCTTGGATCCAAATCTTGATCTATACAATTATTTTATACAATCAATCAATACTAAATATTTTCAAATTATATCATGATATGAATGAACCTATATGAATTCATTTTTCGATATCCCTAAAATTTCATATTTTATTCAATTTTGTCCTTGAACTCAGGATAGTCATAACTTTCGATTTCAAGCTTTGGATAAAAATCTAAATTCATGTATTCTCAAAAGGGACTCTATACTTTTTATTTTAACCTAATTTCATAATAAGTTTTACTTTTATTCAATTTGGTCCCTAATGTAAAAAAGTTAACTAACAAGTTAAATAACTTTACAATATAATGCTTTTCATAATCTAAGCTTAAAATCTATCAATTTCAAGCATAAATCTTCAAGAAATCAACAATGAAAACTTTCTAAAATTTTAGCAGTTTTACAAATTGGTACATGGGCTAGTTAAATCACGCTCCCATGAGTTCAAAACTATAAAATTTACAAGAAAATGACTTAAATTTTATACCTATTAGTTGGCTGAATATTAAGCTTTCAAATATGGTTTTCTTCCTTCCATGGATGGTAAGGAGGAGATAAAAGATGAAGATGACATTATTTTCCCACTAACTTATATACCTTGATTAAGATTTATTTAAACTAGTTTAATTAACATAATCGAGGTTTAATTAACTTAATTTAATTTTAATCAACTTTAGTGGACTCCAACATCACTATTCACTTTCTCCTATTGAGAAATGGTCCAATTGCTATCTAGGACCCTTGGCTAATTGCTATTTTAATCCTTAAACCTTTGGGCAATTAAAAACTTATAGCAATTGAAGCTTTACAATCTAGTCCCTGTGCCTAAATTAAATATTTAATTGACAAAATTGATGGACCAAACATCAATATATTTTTATATTAACCTTATAAATATTCATATTTAATATTTACACACTTAGTTTACGGAAATGGGTTCCAAAATAGTATTTTTCGGTATCACTGAAAGTCAAATTGTTACACCTTCTCAAAGACAGATGTTTTTGTGTTTTGTGGTGAAAGTTTCTCACTTCTATCCAATGTGGAGGATAACTTCTCCTTGCAATGAAAAAATTCAAAAATCTAACGATTTTAAATTTTTTGGACTTTGAATTTCAAATAATGACTTGATTGTTAAGCTGATGTTAAAGCGTGACTTAGTGGAGCATGATTTGAATTGTTACTTGAGTTGTACACCTTTTGGAGGTGATTATGAGATATGTTACAGGTAGCAACATTTTAAATGGTTATCGTGGCGGTTTCTTAGAAAGTGTGCCCTAAAATTAAGGCTTAAAGGGAATGCTAAGTTTATAAATAGGGAGCTTTTGTTGTAGGCTCAAAAAAAAAATAGTAAAAGCTTTTACCAAATCAACCGATTGTAAGTTACTTTGTATGTGCAGAGCAATAGAGATTTTATTATATAAATAGATTTATTGGTATATATTATAGATTCTGTTATCCATATAAAATGTTGTTATATAAATAAATATGTTGAAAAATCATAAAAAAATTATTAAAATTCATAAAAAGTATAATTTTTTTAGCATTAAAAAGTTCACATTTTTTTAAAAAATTTTGTAGGATCTTTTACAAAGCTGGGTTTCTAATATGAATTTGAATATTTGGTTAGAAAATTGTGCTTTCATTAGGAATTTGAGTAAATAGTTGATGTTTTTGGTAGTTATTATAGAATATTGTTATTTAAGGAGATATTTTGTTTTGTTTAATATAAATAAATTTTGAACCAATTGACCTAAAAGAAGTCAGGCAGCTTAGTTGGGGATCAACTATCTTGGCTACATTGTGCTGAGAGATGTGTCGAATTGCTAAAGCACCGAAAATTAAAATTGGTGGATGTATATTCTTTCTTTAGTCATGGGCATGGTACCGCTTACCATATTTACGTCCCTAAGTAAATTTCCCTCACCAATTTCCACTCGTGCATTTAATAATATAATTATTATATTTTTTTTCATTATTATATATTTTGGAATAATATATTACTTGAACAAGTGGACCAGTAACGTGATTCATGTGAGTATATCAAATAAAATTCAAGATATTATTTGGGCCTCTCTTATATTGAGTCCAATTATTTGTGTTTTATGGGCTTTTAACCAAACAATTTATAATTTAATTCAACTCAATACATATTTTTCCTATTTCCCAAAATAAATATTATTAATTAATTAATTTAATTAGATAAATTAATTTTTCAATTAAATAATTTTTTCAACCACTTCTAATTTCGTTAAAGTCATAACAACTTTACCATAAAAGAATCTATGATGAAATATATTTAATTTTAATATTCAATGAATTCATAATGACTAATTAATTTAATTCTATTTTTGAACATCAATTATTTCATTGTAATTAAATAAATAATAATTCAAAAACCTTATATTAATTCTCAAATGATTTCTATATTTAGTGAGAAAACATGTACATTTGTGAACGCGACCCATTTCTCGAACTTCATTTCTATTTATTTTTATTCATTTGATTCTACATGCAATTCATTTCTGGTTTCAACGAGCTAGCGGAGGGACCGATTTGACATATATAATTAGAGCTCAAATAATTAATAATTAAGTTCTAGTTTTTTGCCCATTAATTATAAATTTATTTAGTTACGAAGTCATTCCACTATAGTATCGCGACTAAGCCTCCCTAATTATATATCATTACTAAAGCTACTTAATAAGTACTCATCTAATGACCTTGTTATAAGTGTATTACTATTATAGGATATCCTGAATATATTTGTGGTAAATCTGTTCTTTCAATATGATCCTATTTTATCTCATGGTAACCATTACATCTTCATTCATGAAAAATCAATTACTATCAAATAATAATCAAGTCATCTATTACAAAGATAAATATTATAATATTTGTGATATTAATTTGATAAAAAAAAAAGTGTTTATTTTTTTAAAGTAGTTAAAAAAATTGTGCATGGATAAATTTTTTTAATTGACTAATTGAATTAGTGCCACTTAGCAATCAAGAGTTTGATTGACAAATTGCACACACACAAAAAAGTTAAGTAATAAATATTACTATGAGAGTGTAATTGCCTTTTATATTTTTATTTAGAAATTAAAAAAATACATGTACGTGATCATAAAACATAATAATGATTAACATCTTAACTTTAATATTTCAACCAAAGGTCTATTTAATTTTTTTATATTAATATTTTATAAATATATTTATTACATTTTTTTCACTTACATTATTAGTGTGCCATAATTTAGTATTAACAATTTATTTTCTATTAAACTTATAAAAATAAATTTTATTTAAATTTTAACAAGTTTATATTCTTTATAAAAATAATAGATTTTATATTTAATAGAAATTCTATCACATGCGTGTGTATGTCAAAACAACATATTTAAACGCATAGTATGCGTTTAAAAATAACATATAAAAATAATGAAACGTATGATTTGAAACGAATTAATAATAAGATATGAAATATGTACGGCATTAAGATAAAAAATTAAACTAAGTTGTGAGAAAAACAAAATTTAAACGCATAAATACATTAGATTAAGAATATTAGATGAATACAAAATTATTTATTATTATGTTAGTATCAATCATGAGTTGATATCGAGTTAATTTAAGACATCATCTGAATCAACAACATTATTAAATTGATGGTGATAATAAATTGTCCATAATAAAATTAAAGTATATAAAAAATATCAAAATAAAATTTTAGTCGAATAATGAATTTAAAATTTTATTAATACAATTAAAATGAGTTGAAATCTCACCATATATATATTATTTTTTTAAAGTAAAAATATTAAAGTACTATAAAATAATATAATTTATTTTAATTAAAAAAAATATTTTAATAATTTTCTTAACTAAATTGATACCTAAGTTATCATGCTAACTTAATCAAAAGTATAAATAATAATACGCGTATGCATCAAATCAAATTAGTACAAATCACACTAAAAAATTCAAAAAGTATTCTGACAAAACATACTGAAAACCTCTTACATTGTAATAACGTAAAGACTCAACAAATGTATTTTAAATAGTTTTATTGTGATATTGTGACGTGTGAATCCATGCAATTTATCATAATTATTTTCTAAAATTAACGCAAGTAGAAATATTTCCCAAAATCTATTTTTACTGGTTTCTCTCAACTCAAAAGCTATTGCCAATGGCCACCATTGTTTTTTATTCTTCATCTTTAACTATATTTCCCTTCCATTAAATCTTTCCGTTTTCATCGCTTTGTTTATGCTTAATCTCCGTTCTCCTTTATATATTTATATCTGTTCGTTTCCTTTTCTATACTTTTTCTTTACAAATCAAATAGCGATGGACTCCTCGGAGCAAGAGAAAGTTGACGGAGATATTGATGTTGAGAAGAAGAAGGATAAGACTGCCAACGGTTATGGTGGAGACGGCGGCGAAGCGAAAGGAACCGCCTCGTCGGCTGATAAAGATAGCGGAGACTTCTACGACGTCGAGATTGAGAAAAGCAATGGAGAGAAAGAGGAGAAGCCCCCACAAGAAAGCAAGGAAGAATCGACTTCCATTTCCAGCAAAACCGAAGAATTCAACGATAAGGAGATCACCATTCATAGTCCTAAAATATTCTGCAATGCCCGCAACCATTACTTGCCGGCCATTAAATCACAAGCACATCTCCCTAAACCCGACCCACCAGCGACGCCGAGGGTGGAACGTTCGCAATCGTTGTCCATCGCAGAAACCATGCCTTCCATTGGCAAATACATAAGCGACCGAAGCAGCAGTTTCTCAGCAGCAATCGTCAGACGTTTATCGTCGTGGAAAGAGGATAACGGGGACTTGGTGGTGAAAAACGACTCGTTGAACTTAGAGGTGACGGAGTTCCATATCCCAGGAGTGAAAGTAATAGTAAAGCTGAAAAGCGAAGCCGAACGACTGGGGCTGGATTTGAAAGGTCGGATATCATTTTTCACGAGATCGAACTGTCGAGATTGCACCGCCGTCCGACATTTCTTTAGAGAGAAAGGGCTGATCTACGTGGAAATAAACATCGACGTGTTCCCTAAAAGGGAGAAGGAATTGATAGAAAGAACGGGGAGTAGCCAAGTGCCGCAGATATTCTTCAACGAGAAGTGGTATGGAGGATTGACAGCTTTGAATGAATTAAGGAATGGTGGGGAGATGGAAGTGAAATTGAGGGAAATGGTTGGGGAGAGATGCCCGGAGGGAGCGCCGGCCATACCAGTATATGGGGTGGATGATGAGGAGGAAGAAGACGACGTGTTGTTGGAGACGGTGAGGGCTCTGAGGAAGACATTGCCTATTCAAGATCGTTTGATTAAGATGAAAATGGTTAAGAATTGCTTCTCTGGTGTTGATTTGGTGGAAGGCATTATGGATCATCTTGACCGTGGTAGGAAAAAGGTACTGCTACTCTTACTTTATATCACTTTTAATTATAATTATATCACATAATCTTAAATTTATTAGAATTGTAATTATATATCTGATTCATCAATGGATTTTCATACCATTTTATTACATGCCATAGTTTTAGCACTTTTTCCTTTTTATATGATGTTAGAATTAAGTAACATTTTTAAAATACCGTCATGCGAATAAATTTATGTTATTAATAAATTAATTGGTAATTTTAAAAATATATTTATTATGTTTTTTAAAAAACCATATAACTGTTATAATTTTATTAATTTTTGTGATTTATTGATAAGGTTTGAAATTATACATTATTTCTCAAATAGTATCGAAAAAATCAAGTTGAATTAATTGATAAACTCTCTATTATTTATGTTATTATTTAAACCTTTAATTAAATTGAGGTTATTAGTCAATTGAGTATCAATTTAATTGAAAAATAGTTTAAAAATATTATTTTAAAAAATAAATTATATTATTATAAGCTTTTAAACATTCAACTTACTAGTTTAACCAATGCTTTATTTGGTTTTACATAAACATTTAGATCAAAATATGTTCCAAATTTTTATACTCTTGAAATATTTGAAATTTAATCTTTTTATTTCAAGTTATCTACATTTTGAATTTAAAAATATACATTAAATTGTTAACATAATTAAATTTCTTCTCAATATATATATACTTATATGAGTATATGTGTATTTGGGTCATATTTTGACCAAATTTTTAATTATTTTATCTCTTTACATAATTTTTTTCCCATGTGTAAGAATCTAGTTTAGCTTATCATAGATTAAAAACACTAAGTTTAGTGTGAAAAAATTAAGAGCATGCAACTTAAAATTTAATAAAATTAATTTAAATTTATATATAGAAAGTTTGATATCATGGTCTCTAAAACCTCAATCAATTTAAGGAAGTTATAATTTGGTTTTTCACATAATATTTTATAAATATTATTTTGTATGTGTCGTATTTGTAATATTTTACTTAATATTCAGTTTATATTTTCACTAAACAATCCAGTTGAATTAGTTTGGATGAAGCTAATCGGGATGTATAATCATTGGATATGATTTTTCATATTTAAGGTATTTTTTTCTATATATCTAAAATAAATAAAAAAATTCTTCGTAAATTCAAATAGTGCATTCATATAATTATTAAAATTATATGAAATGGGTGGATTGTCAGCGGTTAATCCTTTCTAAGAATCATCAACATATTCTTTTTCCTCATGTTGAAATTCCGCAAACATTAATTTACAAATTTTTGTTTTCATAGAGCGTCATAACTGCAAAGCTTATGGCTCAGAAGCACTTCTTCCATCATGTTTTCGGGTAAGAACAGCTCAATTTTTAGTCTTTTTTCTTAAGTAGTAAAGATTGTCATTAAATAATAAATAATTTAATGATATGAAAATGGTGTAGAGAGAATGAATTTGAAGAAGGAAACCACTTTTACCGATTCCTAGAACATGAGCCATTCATAATGGGATGCTTCAATTATCGAAGTTCAACCAACGATAGTGAGCCCAAACCTGCATCTTTTCTTGCCGATAGGCTTTCCAAACTAATGTTTGCCATTCTCGAAGCTTATGCATCGGATGACAGGCTCCACGTTAATTATAGTGGCATCGACAGAAGTGAAGAATTCCGCAGGTTTTATCATCCTTATCCCCCCTTCTTCTTGTTATTTTACTAATTATCTCATCAACCAAACATGCTATATGGATTATGAGTGGGTGGGTGTGGGTGATGCAGATACTTAAATGTGGCTCGAGATCTGCAAAGGGTGAACATGAAATTACTGAGTCCCAGTGAAAGGCTAGCCTTGTTCTTAAACTTGCACAACGCCATGGCCATCCATGCTGTTATTAGCATCGGACACCCCGAAGGAGTGCTTGACAAGCGAGCCTTTTTCAATGAGTTCCTATATCTAGTTGGTGGATACCCTTACTCCCTTAACATTATTCTCAATGGTACCCTCCGTCGCAATCGGACCTCCCCTTATTCCTTCTTCAGACCCTTCAGCAAAGGTGACCGCCGCTTAGAGGTACCCTCTCTACTGCATCCCCATCCATTGTTGTAACCAGTCTTAGTTGATCATATCAATATTAATTATTTTGAAAATCACAGCTGGCTCCTCACAAACTGAATCCATTGATACATTTTGGACTATGCAATGGGACAAGGTCCAGCCCTGCAGTGAGGTTTTTCACTGCTGATGGTGTTGAAAGTGAGTTAAGATGTTCTGCCAAGGAGTATTTCCAGAGAGGTGCAATTCAGTTTAACATGGAAAAGAGGACCGTTTATTTAACTCGTATCATCAAATGGTACAATGAAGATTTTGGAACCGAGAAAGATATCCTGAAATGGGTGATGAAGTACTTGGATTCTACGCAATCGGGGCTTTTGGCCCATCTTTTGGCTGATGATGGCCATATTAACATTATGTATCAGGACTATGATTGGTCTGGTAACTTGTGATGAAATCCCTTCAACCAAAACATCCAACTATCTTTCACATTTATTTATACACATAGACAAAGCAAGGATATATACACACACTGTTGATTATGTATTATTATTGGAAAGAACATTTGTATATTAAAAGAAGGTATTGGATTTTCAACAACACCTAATTTCTTAAGATACGATCAAATTTACGTCTGCAACTACGATATTGCAATAAAAATCCGAGTAGAAACCAGATAAACAAGACAAGAAGTTACAAGAAAAAAAAAAGTGGTAATCTAAAACATTTAAGATTTAAATTTCAACCGAACACATAGGCAAAGTTAGTAAACCAAGACGGTGGAAATGGAACTCGAATGTCGCAACGGCCGATTCCCATGCGACACAAAGCCGGTAAGTTTCTAGCCTTCTGCAACATTTCTCGCTTTTGTTTACTTCTGAAATCTTCCAGCAGTTCCTTCACCAACCTCCTTATCACCGAACACCGCCGTTGCACCTCAATACGCTCTAGTTCCTCACAGCATAACTTCATTCGTTCACGGCAGCTATCGTCCCTCACGCGCCGGCAGCTCTCAGTCAAAAATTTCTCGCAACCCCTGAGACCTTTGCGAGAAGAAGAAGCTGCAACAACATTAACAATAGAAAGGGTAAGGAGTAAGGAAGCTGCTAAGAGCGTGAGTTTGGCCATTGTTTTCGGGTACAATTTTACATACACTGTGAGGTGGGGGATTCTATATATTCTGTAAGATAATTGTAGGTTAATTTGCATGAACAAGATACGTGGAGCTTTACTCTGATGGTGAAAACTATGAATGTTGAGGTGGGAGATTCTTCCGTCCAAGGTTCCAGTTTTGGTTCCACGTACTAAAAACGCTCTGTCTTGTATCTACGCTGTGGTTTGTTTCTTTGTTATAGAGGGCCTGATTATGAGTAAAGTATATTATTTTTATGGGTTAAATTGTAAATTTATCTTAAAATTTGTCATTATATTTGAGAATATGTGTATTAAATTTTACCAAATAATATGATTTGAAAACAAATTTAACAAAATTCTTCTATATTTTAATTTAATGTTAAAAATTAATTAAACTATAAAATGTTAATAAATTAACTTAAATTTTTTATTTAATGAAAAAAACGCTTGAAATTTTTTAAAAATTATGTCGTAAAAAATGATAAATTTTGAATTTATCTTTCTAAATTATTTCTCTAATATTATACTAATTTATTATAGTTAACTACTAAAATAAAATATTAAAAACATTTTTTTGTATTTATATGAATTTGAATTAGGTTAGTTCATCAATTAATTTTAAAGTTATCTTATTTTAATATTTTTTAATTTTGCAAAGTATTTTTAGGGTGCATTTCGAAAGTAACCTAATAATTGAATTTAGGTATAGTGGTTTTGTAATTACACATTCATGGCACGTTTGGTTAACCATTATAATTAGTGGATCTCATTAAGCTGAGCGTACTTAAAGTATCACAATTACACTCCAAAGAAAAGATGAGAATCGGGGTAATTACTACAAACAGTATACTTAGATCCAATTACCTATGGCTTTCCAAACACATTTATACATGATTTAAGCTTAAGAAGATATTTTTATACTAATAAAAGTATTTTAATTTCAAGACATTCTTTTAAAAAATATAATTGTATGTTACTTTACTGATTGTGGGAGAAGGTCTCTATTCGGCCTAAACAGTGGGTCTCGTCCCGACGAGAAACAAAAGTTCATCTCAACTTAACATCCCGATAAGTAGAGAAGCAGCGTCGCGATGACACAGCATCCAATCCAAGTTTTTTACTTTTCTTCTCCTAGTTAAACTCTGTTTCAGTTTCCCACTTAAACTTTGATTAATCTAGAGATATTCTATTCATATTATACTACGAATTTTAGGCTATAAATAGGTCACGGTTACTCTAGGGTAGACACACAACAAAAATATTTAGATTGAAAGAATTTTGTTCTTTACTTTGAAGGGTTTTTCTTATGGATTTTCGGGTTTTCTTTTAATTCTTTCCATCCCTTGTACTCTCATTTTATTATAGTGCAATCTCCTTTTTCCCGTGGTTTTTTATCCTCATTTGAGGAGTTTTTCCACATTAAATTTTTTTACGTATTCGATATTATTGATTTAATTCATTTATTTGTTCGTTGCTTTATACGGGTCAATCCTCTACAAACTGGTATCAAAACTAGATCGATTTTCACAATCAACCCGTTCAAAGATGGCAGCATCAAGTTTGATATGGATAAGTTCAATGGCATCGCAAATTTTAGTTTGTGGCAAGTTTGCATGTCAACAATTTTGATCTAGAGTGATCTAGAGAGGATCCTTGCAAAAAGAAAACTGATAGAAATGGAACAATTAGAATGGGATAGTTTAGATCGAAAGGTTTTATCAATAATTTAATTATGCCTAACAAACAATATGTTATAAGAGGTTTCGAAGGAGAAAACAACATATCAGTTATGGAAGAAACTGAAAGCCTTATACATGACGAAATCTTTGGCCAACAGATAATATTAAAACAACGTATCTACAAGTTCAAAATGGCCAAAGATGAGTCCATTAGATCTTACATTAGTGAGTTTGTTACCCTTCTTAATGATCTAAAGAATATTAAAGTAGAGATTAGTGACGAGGATCAAGCTATGTTGTTGTTGTGCTTTTTGTGCTCTCCTTATAAAACTTTTAAGGAAACTCTAATCTATGGGAGAGATCATCTCTCAGTTAAGCAATAATAAACTCGACAATGAGTTAGACTCAAACAAAAAGTCAAACGGCAAGCTTCAGTCCTAGTTGCAAAAGGTAGACAACAATCTAGAAATACAAATCGTAACAGGTTTAAAGCGATATCCAAATCCAAAAATTGTGACAAATTTTGTGGTTATTGCAAAAAAAAAAGGTTACGTTAAGCTAGAATGTTAGAAACTCCAAAATAAAATCAAAAGGGATGCCAAAAGCGACGAGAAAGGTAAGTAGAAAATTGATGTTGTTGATGCTTGTGTAGCCAAATATAGAGGTGATAATTTGTTATTGATGTCACAAAGTGAAAACTCTATTCATACTTTCGAATGGATCCTAGATTTAGGGTGATCCTATCACATGTGTCCCAACAGGGACTAGTTCTCCATGTACAGTTTGGTTGAATATGGAGTTATGCTAATGGGGAATAATTCTTCGTGTAAAATAGTCGGGGTAGGGACCATAAAAATCAGGACCCATAACGAAATCATTCGAACACTGTCAAATGCCATGTACTTGATTTAAAGAAAAATCTCATTTTGTTGGGAATTTTGGATTCTAATGGTTGCAGGATAGTCTTTGAATCAAATGGCTTAAAAGTCTTTCGTGGAACTCTTATTATGATGAGAGGACAGAAAAATGGCATCCTATACGTTCTGCAAGGATCTACGATAACTTGTGTGATTGCGATTATTGAAGAACAGCCAAAATTGTCGCCACGTCAAGATGATGAAGATTATGGTGTCGTGACAACATGACGTCACGACAAGAATGCATTCCACGTCCCGATGATGCGAGGTGACTTCTTTTCTACCGATTCTGATTCAACCAAACTTTAACATATGCATTTGGGTCATATGAGTGAGAAAGGTATGACAACCTTGTACAATAGAGGTCTTCTAAAAGACATTAGAGTTGATAAGTTAGGTTTCTGCGAGCATTGTGTTTTGGGGAAGCAAAATAGAGTTAATTTTGATTTAGTAGTGTGCAAAACAAAAGAGACTCTTTATTACATTCATTCTGATTTATAGGGTCCGTCTCCCGACATCTCAAAAAAAGGTAATAAATATTTCTTAACTTTTATTGATGATCACTCCAGAAAAGTTAGAATATTTTTTTTGAAACAGAAAAGTGAAATATTTGGAATCTTTAATTAGTTGAAGACATTGTTATAAAAATAAATCAAAAAATCCGTGAAGCGGTTGAGAACAGATAATGGCCTTGAGTTCTGTTCGTTAAAGGTTTAACAATTTTTGCAAACGGGAATGAATTGAAAGACATAAAACTGTTATTGGAACTCCACAGCAGAATGGAGTTGCAAAAAGAATGAACAGAACCTTGCGAGAAAAGGCCTGATGCATGCTTTCTAATGCAGGTTTAAGGAAGGAATTTTGGGTTGAATTCGTAGATCTGACAAGTTATTTGGTGAATCAATCTAATCATTTAGCATTGAACGGTAAAGTCTTAGAGGAAATATGGTTAGGTAATCTTCCAAATTATTCTAATATTAGAATTTTTGGTTGTTTTGCTTATACTAAAGTTAGCCAGGGAAGCTTGATCCAATGATCGTTCAATGAATCTTTTTAAGATACATTATCAGTACAAAAGGTTTTAAGTTGTGGTGTTTGGAATCCGACAAAATCATTATTAGCAAATATGTTACATTCGATGAATCTACTAAGTTTCGATCAGAAAATAGGCCTTTTACCTTTAAAGACACAATAAATCATAGTGTCTTGGACTAAGGGAGAAACAGTAGGCAACGTCACGATGAGTCAACACTCTACATAGTAATGACACGACGAATATAGGGTTCGTCCCAATAAAGAGTCACTTGACGTCGCGACAACGAGACAAGATTTTGATTTTCACAATTTTGAATCTCTTTCTGATCAGTTTAGGGCTTCATCCTACCTTCAAGCACCCTTACCATCTTAGTTAATGAACTATAAGTTGGCTTGTGATAGGAAGAGACGAGAAATCCGACCACCATAGAAATATTGTGAAAGAAACCTAGTGGTTTTTGTTCTTGGTGTTGTTGACAACATTAATTCAACCGATCCTTCATGTTATTATGAGGCAGTTCAAGCCTCTGATTCTAACAAATGGCTCGTTAAAATAGAAGAAGGGATGAAATCCCTTCATAAGAACGAGACTTTCCGGCTAGTTAAACTATCCATCGATAAAAGAATTGTTGGTTTAACTATGTTGTATGCAATGGTATGGACTTCTTCCGATATTTCACATGCTATTAGTGTTGTTAGTCAATACATGGCCAATCTCGGTAAGTTACACTGGCTTGCAATTAAGTAGATTTTTAGATATTTGCGGGGTAGTTCTAACATCTGGTTAGAGTTCGGAATAAGCCCAAAGGGCTTAATCGGATATATTGATTCTGATTATGTAGGAGACTTAGATTAAAGAAAGTCTCTCACAGGTTACCTATTTGTTTTTGAGAATTGTACCATTAGTTGGAAAGCTACATTTTAAGCTACATTGGTTTTGTCGATTAGTAAAGCAGAATACATGGTAATTACCAAAGTAGTGAAAGAAGCAATTTGGTTAAAGGGCATGTTTTATGAATTAGTAGGTGAAAAAGGGGTAACTGTTGTATTCTGTGATAGCCAAAATGTCATACATCTCACCAAAGATCAAATGCATCATGAGAGAACGAAGCATGGACATTCGTTACCATTTTGTTCAAAAAATGACCATTCAAGGGGATGTTCAAATTATTAAAATCGACACAGAACACAATCCTATTGACATGTTGACAAAGAGTCTTCCACTTTCAAAGTTCGAGTATTGCTTGGACTTAGTAAGTATCTAACAAAGATCAAAGTAGACCCGTAATAGGGCTCAGCAAGGAAGTTAGTCCAAATACGAGTTAATGTGGAGATTTTTGGGAAAATGCCTTTATTTGGACTAAACAGTAAGTTTCGTCCTGACGAAAAACAAAGGCTCATCTCGACTAGCAGAGAAGCAGCGCCGCAACTACGCAACACTGTAACAACCCGTTTTTAGGGTTAATCAGAACAGTGGTTTCGGGGCCACTAAATCCGATGAGTAGGTTTGTAAATATTATATTTAATATTTATGAGTTAATTGTGAGTTTAAAAAAGGTTTTTGATATTGTGATTTTTGTTTTATAAGCGATTTATTAAGCTCAAGTGGTATGACCCTAAGGTTAAGTGGGTTTAGAAAATGAGGTATCGAGACCTCATTTCTATAAACCGAGTCGTAAATATTTTTATAAATATTTACGAAGTGGCAATAAGATGATATTAAAGTTTCGTTGAAAAGTTTTATTGTTTTGATAGTTAATTAAGCAAAAAGGACTAAATCGCGCAAAGCGTAAAAGTTGTGTTCTATAAGTTAAAGATATTAAATAGCTATGGAATTAAATAGTGGGAGTCCTTAAGTGGTAATTATTCCATAATTATTGGTAGTGGAATTCCATGGCTTGGTATAATGGAAATTATTAATGTACATTAAGGTTAAATATGGTATTTGGTAATTATAATAAAATAAAATAAAACAAAAGCCAAATTACATGCTATCATCTTCATCAATAGCCAAATGTGAGAAAGAAAATAATGTTCTCAAAGCTTTGAAGGTTCGGCCATGGTTGTTCATGCATGTAAGTCCATGTCGTCTCGGTTTTTAATAATTTTTACGTTTTTGAGATCGTTGATTCGTAATCTAGCTGGCCCGTACCTCTAATTTTAAAATTGTTAAAGTATTTGGATGATGCCATTATTGAATGTTTGAGCATCTTGTTGTTTGATGATGAGTAATAAATCTTTGATGTTTGATTTTCATGTTTGATTAAGTGATTTTTGATAAAAATGTGTATTAAGGACTAAATTTAGAAATTTGTAAATTGAGGGGTCAAAACGTGAAATAAATAAAAGAAATGGGTTGCTAGAGACCTAAGGAAAATTCGGCCTAACATGGGTTTGATGAAATTTTGAGTAATTTGTGTTATTTTGAAATAGGGATTAAATTGTAAAAATGTGAAATGTTAGGGGATAAAATGCAAAATGCCCAAATTATGTGTCTTTAGATAAAATTTAATGAAATGTTGAATAAGTGAGTTAATTTTGATATTAATTAGATTGGCAAAAGTAGAATTCGGATTTGGATCGGGGGGAAAATCAAAATGGTCGATTAGTCGTCTCGTTTCGATTATCGTCTTCCGAGGTAAGTCCTTAAGTAATTATATTTGATTTGCTGCGCGCTTAAGATTATATAATATGATAAGTAATTATTTGACGTTTACAAGTTCGAATTGCAATAAGTATATTGAATTTCGGCTATAAAGCAGAATATGAAATGGATGATTTATGTATATAATGTGGCCGAATAACTATTAAGTGATGATGTGAAAGTGTGTAATATGTGTATACAATTTTATTGTACTTGTTTGTATAAAGTCGAATGTGAATTGAATGGTATATATGTGGTGACAGAATAGCTATTATGAAACAAAGTCAAAGAATGGGATATTTGTATAATAGATGAATTGTGACTATTGCTCCTACTTGATCGAGGTTGTGTGTGAAATAATTTGTGAATATGGCATATAGTCGAATGGTTATTAAAAGTGAAACTAGGATAATGAAAAGATTATGTGTTCCTTGTGTATGATTATTGAACCGAAAGTTAAAAGGTAGGTGTACATTTTGTGCTTATATTCGAATGAAGCAATTAAATTGCTAATGTGAAATGTTATGTGAAATGTGTTAACATGTGAATAAATATGCAAGACACTGAAAATGTATCTGGGCTAAAGTCCCGCAGGCTTCGTGCTGGAAATATATCCGGGCTAAAGTCCCGCAGGCTTCGTGCTGGAAATATATCCGGGCCAAAGTCTCGCAGGCTTCGTGCTGGAAATGTATCCGGACTAAAGTCCCGCAGGCTTCGTGCTGGAAATATATCCGGGCTAAAGTCCCGCAGGCTTCGTGCTGAAAATATATCTGGGCCAAAATCCTGCAGGCTTCGTGCTGGAAATGTATCCGGACTAAAGTCCCGCAGGCTTCGTGCTGGAAATGTATCCAGGCCAAAGTTCGTGATGGAAATGTATCCGGGCCAAAGTCCCGCAGGCTTCGTACTGGAAATGTATCCGGGTTAAAGTCCCACAGGCTTTATGCTGATAATATAATTTCGGGTTTTATACCTAGTGGGCCAAGTGCCGATGAATTTGATAAAAGTATACAATTACAAGATCCTACACTAAGTTGACAAATTGAAAGTGCATTACATATTAAGTTGGCTAGGTATGTATCATGTACTAGTATGCGATTTTGATTTGAATTAAATTATAAATATATAAAGTGATGCATCTGTGAATAAGTGTTATGACTATAAATGTGATTGTGATATATTCGGTAAATATGTGAAGTTATGTGAAGTGATTCTATGTTTATATTCAAATATAAACACTTGGTCCTTGTGGAAAGGTTTGTGGAAGTATATGATTTTATTTTTAGGTGATTACGATCTTGGAAAATTAAATGTGAATATGATATTGTATTTCATTCGTTTCAATTGAACTAAAGCTGATAGTGAAGCATTTTAATTCCTATGTTATATGAGTTCGATCTTGAATTACATGATATACATGTTTAGATAATTTGAATGCAAGGAATGTGTGAAAGAGCAAATTTGTAATAAATCTGCTTGGGACAGCAACTGTAGCGTGATTTTGGAAAATCACCATAAATTTTGGAAATTGAATTAGAAGCTGAATAAATTATAAAATTAAAGCTTAATGAGTCTAGTTTCTTATAAAAGAAACCATGTAAGCAAAAGAATTTTAGATAATGAGATATTTGAAGTGGAGTGAGACAAAGTCAAAATGACTTTGAAATCCCTTGTTCTGTCTTTAGAAAATCATTGTAAATTGTACAATGATGATTATAAGATAAAATTTATATTCTTAGACTCCTTAATGAGTCTAGTTTCAAATAAAGTAAACGATAACATATTTCGAATTCTGTATAATGAGAAAATTGATTTGTAGTGAAAAGTGGTCAGAATAGTCAAACAGTGAAACAGGGGAAACTTCAATAAAAATCTGGTATTGATTGGTCAAACCAAAAATTCTGAAAATTTTATGGATGGAAGATATATAAGTCTATTTTCAGGAAAAATTAACAGCACTTATTTGGAGTTTCTTATCTCCAGTTATAAATAATTTAGTGACTGTTGCTGAGGAAAATAGCTTGTAGTGAATTTGCGATTTTGTTGCAAACATGGTTAAAACTAGTTAATGAGATACTTTTCGAGTTCTTATGATCTTATTTGTGATTTCAATATTTGGTTTTAATTGAGTTCAGATTCAAGTGAGGTGAATTTGCTAAATATGCATTATGTTCATGGATACTTGGCCGAAATGGCAATTACCTAGGAATGATTTCTTGAAAATTTGAAATAATCGAGCTATAAGTAAA
Source organism: Gossypium hirsutum (assembly GCF_007990345.1). Lineage (NCBI taxonomy): Eukaryota > Viridiplantae > Streptophyta > Magnoliopsida > Malvales > Malvaceae > Gossypium > Gossypium hirsutum. The sequence continues at coordinate 92,976,890 of NC_053435.1, read as the reverse complement.
TTAATTGTTTGCATTGCTTAAAACTTACTAAGCATTGAAGCTTACTCCGTGTTCTCTTTTCCATTCCTTATAGGTTTATCCTTTAGTTCGAGTTGGAAGAGCCGGAGATATCATCACACTATCGAGTCATTATGTGAGTTGAGAAGATGGTATATCATCATGATTTAAGGCATGTATAGGATAGACTATAGGTAGAATGATATTTTGTCTTTGTATACATTATGGCCATGCGAAGATGGCTCGCTTATTTTATTTAGAGAAGCCTTATAATTGAACTAATGTGTTGAAATGTTTTAGTTATAACTTGATAGTAGTTAATTTGTTATTAGATATTCGGTTATGTTTTGATAGTTAGTCATGCTGGAAATTTATAAGAGCTCTTATGAAAAATCAATGAGACAGGTTGCATTGTTGATAATTTATGTCTGGTAAATATCTTTGACCTTATAGAAGTTTTGTTCAGTCAAGTAATACCTCATAACGTTATTCCGGCAACGGATACGGGTTAGGAGTGTTACAAACACCCTATTCAAGTTTTCGACTTTTCTTCTTCCAGTTAAATTCTGCATAATTTGGATGTATTCTAGTCATATTATACTATGAATTTTAGGCTATAAATAGGCCAAAATTACTCTAAGTTAAACACACATAAGAAATATTTAGATTGAGAGATTTCTATTCTTTGCTTTGTAAGGGTTTTCTTGTGGGTTTTAAGGTTTTCTTTTAATTATCTCCATCTCCTGTACTCTCCTTTTATTGTAATGAAATCTCTTTTTGCCCGTGGTTTTTTATCCTCATTTGAAGAGTTTTTCTATGTTAAATTTTACATGTTTGATCTTTTCGATTTAGTTCATTCACTTGTTTGTTGCTTTATATGGGTCAATCCCCTACACTAATCTTGTTTAAATAATATTGATGGTCGACAAACTAACTAAAAATTCGACTAAAACAAGTGTACCTATCGAACAGTAGTATAGTTATGGTGAGACTGGAAATATCGTATCCACAAGGACTAAAAATACTAGTAATTACTATTTTTTTATTATCTAGCCTAAGAATTAAGGGATGTTTTAAACTAAGACTAATTATCTAATTGGCTAGGATTATGACAGAGATTAAAGTTAGAAGATACTTTTGGAAAACCGATAAAGAAGACAATACCCAAGGAAGAATTCACCTAGACTTCACTTATTACTTTTGAGTTAGACAATTTATTCGCTTGACTTAATCCGTAGAAATCCCTGATTTATGTTAATATCTCTCTCGAGACTAAAAACAACTGACTCTAGGTTGATTAATTGAAATCTCTTTCTAATTAAAACCCCTATTGTTGCATTAACTCGATCTATGGATTCCTTTATTAGATTTGACTCTAATCCGGCAGATTTATGTCGTCCTATCTCTAGGATTGCATGCAACTCCGCTTAATTATGGAAGATTTACTCTTAAACAGGGAGTTTTGCTCCACTGAATAAGCACATCAAAACCTGAATTAATATCTTGGATGATCGCGAGGTTTCGTGATAGGTTTTAAAAATTTATAATTAATCATTCTTGAAACTAACTATTATCGCGATTTAGGCAAGTGTACCTATCAAACAGTAGTATAGTTTTAGCAAGACCGGATTGTCGAACCCAAAAGAACTAAAAGTACTAGTAATGATGTCTTTTTATTATCTAGCCTAAGAATAATAGGGTTTTGTTTTAATTAACAAATTATCTAAACCAAGAACGCATAGAGAAAAGAATTGGGAAATTGCTTTTGGGAAAAATCGATTGACTTAAGACAATACCTAATGAAAAATCCACCTAGGATTTACTTGTTATTCAGGCTCCAAATCGGACGATTTATTCATTCAACTTGTTCCGTAGAGATCCCTAAGTTATGTTATTATCCCTATTCAAGACTAATAACGTCTAATCCCTAGATTGAATAACCAAGACTTTTTTCTAATTAACACTTTAGGGTTCCATTAACTCGATCTATGGATCTCCTTATTAGGTTTCACCCTAATCCGGTAAAATCTTGTCACCCTATTTCTAAGCACGCAATCAACTCCGCTTAATTATGACAAAAGTACTCTTAGACAGGGTCTATTCCTCCTCTGAATAAGAGCATGTCTTGAATCAGTATAATGGGATATCAAAACAAGAATTAAGAACACATAATTAAAAACAAGTTAAATATTTATCATACGATTCAGAAAATAATAACAAGATTTGTCTTAGGTTTTATCCCCCTTAGGTATTTAGGGGTTTTAGTTCATAACTAAATAAGAAGACATCTCAGAAGAATAACGAATACAAAACATCAAGAAAACCCAAAACTCTTGAAGGGAAATTGAGGAGAGATCTTCAGCCTTGATGATGAATCTGGCTTCTAAGATGGATCAATCGGCTTCCTTGGAGTAATTCCTTACCCCCTATTCTCCGTCCCCCTTTTTTTCCTCCTCTTGGGTGTATTTATAGGCTTTGGAATGCCTAGAGGCCCTCAAAATTAGCCTTTTCTGAATTGGACTCAACTTGGGCTCGACAGGGACACGCCCGTGTATGATTACTTCAGGCCATGTTCGAGCCTGTTAGAATGGCACGGGCGTGTGCTATACCCGTGTGAGTCGTGCTCCAACTGTCAGATTGACACGGCCGTGTGGTCTGCCCGTGTGAGGAGGTCCAGGCCGTGTTGATCTCGTACTTTGGCCTATTTTCTCTATTTTTGGCCCGTTTCTCGTTCCTTTCGCTTTCCTATGCTTTCCTAAGTATAAAACATGAAATTAAAGCATTAGGAGCATCTAATTCACCAATTCTTATTAGGTTAATTCATCCATAAAATACGTTAAACATGGGGTAAAAATATGTATGAATTACGGTTTATCACTAGAATATTAAAGCAAGGATTAAAACTCACAATTAAGAATAAGGACAAGTATTTATCATATAACTCAAATAGTAATAAGATTCGTCTTAGGTTTCATCCCCCTTAGGTATTTAGGGAGTTTAGTTCATAATAATGGAAAACATCTCAAAATTGGGAAAACAACAAAACATAAAGAAACTTAAAAAACTTCTAAGGAAATTGAATGGAGATCTTCAGTTTTGAAGTAGATCCTGCTTCCGAGCTGATGCCGATGGCTGTCCTTGAGTATTCTCTGCCTTCTACTCTCCGTCTCCCTTTGATCCTCTTCTAGGGTGTTTAAATAAACTTTGGAATGCCGAAAATAGCCCAAAATTAGCCTTTTTCGAATAGAATTAGACTTGGGTATGACAGGGACACGGCTGTTTGCCACGCCCGTGTACGGGTGCTTAGGCCGTGTACAATTCTGACTTGTTTTACTGTTGACACAGCCATGACACATGGGCGTGTGGTTTACCCGTGTGTCACACACGGGCATGTGGATTACCTGTGTGGAAGTGCCTAGGCCGTGTGAAACACTGAATTAGGCCCATTTTGTCCATTTTTGGCCCGTTTCTTGCTCTTTTCGCCTTCTTGTGCTCACCTAAGTATAAAACATGAATTTAACGGATTAGGAGCATCAAATCCACTAAAGCTTGTGATAAATCATCCAAAAATAAGCCAAGTATGGGATAAAAATATGAATATATTATGGTTTATCAAATATCCCTACACTTAAGCATTTGCTTGTCCTCAAGCAAAATCCTCAACTCATAATTAAAATAAATTCTTCTCAACTTATAATTCTCATCAATAATGTTTCAAAGTAATCAACAAGTAATCATACATTGAGAGCTTAACTAAAAGAACATTAAAGTTGCAAACATTTCAAGTTGAGCATTTTAATCATAAAATCATAGGTATCCCTATTTATCTAAGTAATTATCTTTAATTCCAAACCGACAAGGGTTGGCATCCTCACTAAAGAGTCACTCAAATCACTCAAAGTGTTTAAGGTTCAATGATTAAGCACTCAATAGTCAAACATGAAAAATTATTACCATAGACTTGCATGAAAATCAAATCTCCACCACTATAAATGAGATGATACACAAATCAAAAGGTCTTTAAAAGGTTGTAACGGGGCTTAGGTTAAAGGTGTGGATAAAGGCTGAAAAAGAAGTTTAGAATCGAGATCGAATTGATAAATTACTTAACTGGAAAAATAAACTAACACTAAATAATTATATCAATCGAGTTTGTTAAAGAAAAACATGAGCTTTTTCTCAGAATATGAAATTAAATACTTAAGCTCAAACAAAGAACTAATAATAATCAACATATATGTAAATAAATAAATATTTTCTTTTCTTTTCTTTTCTTTTCTTTTTCATTTTTTTTAAGAATAAGAAAAAATAATGAAAGAGAATTATACAACTAAGATGGAAGAAAATAGTTAGGCAATTAACCAAATCAAATCTTGATAAAAAGGGAATCAATAAAATAGGAAAAATTCTCAACGAATCAAAAAGTTTGATATAGGGGTTAAATTTTAGGGTTAATTAAGAAATGGTTTTGTTAAGCTCAAAGGGGTTCACTAAGGGTTAATTATGAAGGTAGGCCTTTTGTGGGGTAAGTGGGTTAAAACCTAGGTGCCTTTATCATCTTAGTATATCAAATCAAAGGTGTGGTCTCGACATGTATAACCGAAGCAAGTTCTAAAATATCAATTCAATATTGACACACTCATAGCCAATAATAAAGTGAGAAAGAAAAAAAAATGTATGCTCTAAAGGCTCAAAATCTCACAAAAATTATGGGTATTTGATGTCAATCCTGTAAATTTGAAACTTCAAGATAATACCTCAATTCAGGGAAACAACCAGGCAATTTTAATTCTCAAAAGTCAACTTAATTATCATGCTTGATTCTCTATTGTCCTAAAGTTTAAAAGGTCAATGCATGTTTTAATCCAAAACATATTAATAAAAATCATAAATCAATCAAAATTCATTCTAATAGTAATATGAGAAAATTATTTAAGAACAAGATATAATTTGGGGATTTTCTGATAATCAAATAAATAACCTCCCCACACTTAAGATGTACATTGTTCTCAATGTACAAAGATCGATAATAACAATATAAGCATAATATCAGAAGAGAGGGAGAGAAGCGAAACTGCCCTGAATTTTTGGATGAAATCCTTGGAATAGCGAAAGCTAGAATTATAGATAATGCTAATGAAAGGCATGATTCTGAGTTACTAGTAAGAAAATAAACACAACTGTGGAAGAGAATTAAGAGGTTACTCGATAATAACTATAAAGACAAATATAGTTCAAAATATAAAACATAAGTCTTCAAAAATAAATAAAAGAAAAAGAAAAATAAAAAATAGTAATAATAATAAAATAAAAGGACTCAAAGGTTCTCATTATCGGATGTCTTGTGGGTTGACGATGCCGAATGAGAGATGTGAAGGTGGTGGCAAATCTGTCGAAGAGTGGCATCAATGTTGTTGAATCGCTCAAAACACTGTTGCTCAAAGCGAGTGAGTCGCTCAAATATATCGGTTAAAGTGGCAGAAGGAGGTCGGTGACTCGGTGGTGGTGGTGGGTGCGGGTCTTCGTGAGGGGGAGGGACATCATCAGTAATATCCTCTAGCTCATCTTGGTCATCAGAGTGAATGAGTCTGTACTGAGGGGGTCGAATCCACGGTGTCGCTCTATCATCCTCATATGGATCATACTAGAAATTCCCTGATGGGGCATTTGGCCTACTAGTGTAAGTATCGGTGACATCTCTGGAGTGTCGAAGAGGCCGAAGTGCTGAGCAGGACGAGTCACGTAAGGGCCGAGAAAGATAGGGCCCTTCTTATGGCGTTCAGTTTGGTTGTGGCAAGCGAGTGTGATGAAATATGCCGAATCAAACACATGTCCAGTAGTCATGCTCCACAAGAAATATGCATCATAAATACTAACCACACGTGTGCTCTCTCTCCGACCTATCAAAGTGTGAGCTAGTAGGGCATGAATATACCGTAGGGCTGGAGAGAGATGCGTCGCCTTCGAGCGACTCGCGTCATAGTTATTTAGGTCGCCTGTAAGCTCAGTCCAACATCGCGAAGGTGAGTAATGAATATGTCTATGAAGCTGAAGAAAGTCCTTGGCGCTTATGAACTCCTCTCTGTAAAGTCCCAACGCAGCACCAAACTCTGGGACGCTCATGTGTCCCACCATCCCGCAAAGGCGAAAGGTGATAGTGCCAGGCTCGTTATGGACTAACATGACTTGCTGGACTGAAAATGTAGCGCCGAACTCTAAGGTGAGCTCCGAGTAGGTGGGCTCGATGGTGGTGAAGAACCTGTTCCACGGGGTTGTGGTAATAATTGCGTGCACATCATCAGCCAAACGGACCTACTCTAGCGCGGCCCAATCAATGCGACGCCTCATACCGAGGGGTCGTACACTGAGAAGCTGATATAAATCCTCCTGGTTGTTCGATGGAAATTGGACCAAAGGGTGGTGAGTTGCGGCCGAAACACTTGATGAGGAGGTCTCACCGAGACCTTTCTGCTTTTTGAAAGCGGGGACGGTAGTCTTCTTGCCTCGTGTGTTTGTTATTGTGTGCCTAAAAATTAAAAGAATTTATTAGTAACAAGGCATCACCAAATATTCAATCCACATGTCTAAATAGAGAGACCCTTAGTTATAAAAATATATCCCGCACAGAATATGTACTAAAGAAGGTAGGGACCTAAAGAGAAAAAACTATATGCATGACTAATATAATGTTGATAAGATGAAAAAATGAAACAATAATACTAATTAAGCAAAAATATGCAAAAGAAAAAGCTAAATATTATTTTATAAGAACAGCTAAACCAAAATAAAATATATGGATGCAAATAGGGGAAAATATTGTATTAATACTAAAAATAGCAGAATAGGATAGAGTAAAGAACAAAGATGAAAGAATTAGAAAACCACAACCAACAAAATAGTAATAAAGGAATAATAATCATAATTATAATAATAATACTTAATAACAAATATAATGAATAGTAATAGTAATAATAAAAATAAAGAATAATAAATAAATAAATATAAAAGGGTAAAAAGGGAAACCGACTATATGAAGGGTAGTCGGTCGAAAGAAAGAGCGACGTTGGACCGAGCAAGGGTAGGTGTTGGGGTTGCTGGTTGGGGATGGGGGCTGTTGCTGGAGCGCACGCAGGGTAAGGGTGAGGGTGGTGCGCGATAGCTTTTAGGGCGTGCGGTGAGGGTAACGACGGGCTAGGGGTCAAACGATGGGGTTATGGTGGCGAGGGGCGTGGGCTGGTAGCCGTGCGGGTAAGAGAAAAATGGGGAAGAAAGAGGAGAGGGGAGAAAGGGAAAGAAAGAGGAAAGAAAGAAAAAAAAAGGGAAGGAAAGAAAAAGAAAGGAAAGAAGAAGAGAGGGAGAGCAAAGAGAGAAGCTAGGTGGTGGTCGGATTTGGGGCAGGCGGCGGCTTAGGGAAGAAGAGATCAAAAAAAAAAACAAACTTGGAAAAATATGAAAAGGGGATTAGGGTTAAATGAGGGCACAAAAATTCAATGCCCATTCGTCACAAGGCCTTAAACACGCCCGTGTGTCCCGACCGTGTGGTTCACACGGCAGTATGCTTCGTTGTTCGTTTCTCCCACGCCCGTGTGGTATCCCCCACGCCCGTGTGTCCGAACACACGGTCGTGTGCCTTGCCCGTGGAGTACCCAGACTTATTTAAAATTTGAAAATTTAGCTCCAGTTTTCATACCCCCTGGTACACGTGTAACACCCCTAACCCGTATCCGTCGTCGAATTAGGGTTACGAGGTATTACCAGTCAAGAACACAAGTTAAAACGATCACATACACGTACTTGAATTTTAATAGTCAATTAATTCTCTACTACCACATAGCTGAATATACTTTTAATTTAAACTCATAATACATGCAGAAAAACAGACTTTATTACACTTTAGTTGCATACTATAATCAAACACAAATGTATTACACGAAATGCATTACTTATAATCATTTGATAAAGATCATATCATATTCGATATTTATTTAATATTAAGTTAAACATTTATACATCATGTAAAACATATATAATTTTCATAACAGTAATTGACAAAAGTTACTATTCATTTAGTAAATTTTCATCTCATTAACCGAATATACACATACATATCATCATTTTTCATTCCAACTTTATTTCATCACAAACAAATATACAACCGTTCATGGAAACATGGATAAACATTTTATAATTTGCATTTTCTAAACACATCATTCATATATATATATATATAAGAAATAGTTGAATCATTGAACAACCATATTCTTTAACTCATTCTAACATATAACTTAAAATATTTATCAATTAAATAAAACTATATCTATCATTACAAGACGTTAATCACTTATAGACATATTTAAAACATAAATATTAAATACTATGTATTAAACAAATCAAGTCAAATTATCATATGCATGGGAATTTATATAAGCAATATCAAACCAAGATTTAAACCTAACCATCTTATTCAATTCCATCCTATGTCCAAATGTACCAATACATTATTGAAATAAAATTCATATCAATTCATATATGTTTACATAAGTTAAAACCTTAGCTGAAACAATTAATTATGCTATGAAATTGTATACATACAATGATCATTACATCAACCATTTCCAAATTTACCAACATCATCAAGCCATTTTCAAACATATAACATTTATCACTTAGACCATTCATGTATAATATATAACATCATAACCAAAAGTGAGCTCAAACCATAACCAAAATATGACCAAAATTATCATGGAGATTAAGCCATTTTCGCATGGCTCAAGTTATACATATTCAAGGTCGAACAAAATACATATTAGCCTATACATGCCATAAGTTCAAAAATAGACTTTTAAAAGTACCGAAGGTTGACGATAGTGTGGATAACTTCACTGACGGTCCCTAAGCTTGTAGCAAACTTCCAAAAATCTATAAGAACAATGAATAAATACATTCACAGTAAGTTATCGTAGCTTAGTAAGTTATGAGCAATTTAAGCAAATTAACAACCTCTCTCTCTATATATAAAATAACCCGAATCAAACATATATTTATACATCAATATACCATGGCCGAATATACCATATATATAAATTATCAATATATTCTCCAATTTCAAAGTCATAATATCATAGATAATCGATTATATATACGTATTCATATATATACAATCACGTGAATCAAACTTTTAAAACACATACTTATACTTATCATAAAATCGAATACCTTACTCATAATTTCATACATTTTCAATATCATCACAAAACATTTCTATCACATATCTTTCAATCAATTAACTTTCATTTCGAATAGAATAACCATATTCACATACCTGAATGCTTTAGCTCACTTAACACATTTGATTGCTTTTACTGTTGCTCACATAAAATTCATTAAGCATAAAGCCTTGTATAAAACACCGGCACAGAGCGTGCTAGGTAATAAACCTGATTCAATACATCGGCATAAAGCCTGCTAGGCAATAAGCTTGATATCATACACCGGCATCAAAGCCTGCTAGGCAATAAGCTTGATATATCACTGTTACAAAGTTATTCTTATTCATAATTCATATCTCAATTGAACCAATATATTCCCAAATTTCATAAACATTCATGCATTCGGCTCCAACCATAGAAATTCATACAACTAAATTCAACATATAAAAATCATACACATTCAAATTCAACAACGTTTATTGCTTATAAACTTACCTCGGATATCGACGAACGATGTAAATCGGCTATTCGACTATTTTTGCTTTTCCCCGATCCAAGTCCGATTTCTTTTGTTCTTGATCTATATAATTTCAAATTAACCTCATTTAAACAAAATTTCATTCAATTTAATCCAACAACACATAAATGGGAAAATTATCATTTTACCCCTGATATTTAATACTTTTACAAATTAGTCTTAATTGAACAAAACACAAAATACACAAAATGTCACCACATCATAGTTAAGCCGAATCTTCCTTATGCTCAAACTAATCCATATATTTCATTTATTTTTCATTTTAGTCCTTCAATTTATTATTTTTTCAATTTAGTCCTAATAACTCAAAATCATCCAAAACTCCAATACAAAACATATTAATCCAAAACATATCTTTCATAATTTATTATCAAACATCACAAAACACAAATATTCATCAATGGCATAACTCAAAATATTCACCAAAATCAAAAATTCAAACATGGGTCGGGTAGTACTCGAAGCAACGATCTCAAAAACATAAAAATTATCAAAAACCGAGCTAAAACTTACCTTTAACCAAATTCCAAAAATGGCCGAACCTAAGGAACTCTTATTTCTTTTTTCTTTTCTTTATATTCGGTCATGCAAAATAAGGAACCATGGCTTTTAATTATTTTATGTTTTATGTCATATAACATTATTAACCAAATTACATATATAACCTTTATAAAATAATAACAAAACCATATAATGGTTGTCTTTCACCGTCCATTACAATATATCATGGGTAATTTGCAACTTAAAGCCTCCAAATTAAAAGAACAACCACTATTCGGCCCTTTCACAAATAACCACTAAATTTTTATTTTACGCGATTAAATCCTATTATTAAATTAAGCATACAAGCAATCAAATTTTCATACGAAACTTTCACACATGCAAATTCACAGATAATAAACACGAAAAATAATATTTAAAAAATTTTCTGACTCGGATTCATGGTCCCGAAACCACCGTTCTGATTAGGGTCTAAATCGGACTGTTACAACACGCCCGTGTGTCCAAGCCGTGTAGTCCACACGACCGTGTTGTACACCCGTGTGATATCTTTTAGCCCGTGCCTATCGATTTTGGACGATTTAAGCCCTGTTTCCACACGGCCAAGGACACGCCCATGTGTGTCAAAAAAAACTTGCATTTAAACACGAAAAATAGATAAAAATAATTTAGTTAGTGGTGTTAGTGTTCGGGTTGCCTCCCGAGAAGCGCTTATTTAGAGTCTAAGCTCAACTTACCTCATATTTGCACGGTCATGGTGGCTCGAGGAGTTGAAACTCCTCATTCTTGCTATCAATCTTATCAAAATAAGGTTTAGACGAGTACTATTTACCTTAAAAGTGCCGAATTTGGAATGAGTTTCAACAATACCCCTAGGAAATCTAATGGTTTTATCTGCTAATTGAATGCCCATCCTAGTTTGTTTGGGTTTCCCAAGACCTAGCTGTTTAAACAATTTATAGGGCATAACATTAATGCTCACCCCTAAATCAGCCAAAGCATAATTAATATTCAAACTACCAATTAAGCAAGGAATCGTAAAACTCCTTGGATCTTTCAACTTGTTGGGTAGCTTTTTCTGTAGAATGGCTGAGCAAACTGCATTTAATTCTACATGTGATGCATCATCTAACTTACGTTTATTAGCCAATAGCTCTTTTAAAAATTTCACTGCATTTGGCATCTACGAAAGAGCTTCAATAAATGGTAAGTTAATATGTAATTTTTTTTAATAATTTAAGGAATTTACCAAATTGTCTGTCCGTATGATCTTTCATTGTCACATTAGGGTATGGCATACGAGGTTTATACTCTTTACTTACATTAACCTTACCGTTATCTGCCACATTGTCTTGTCTCGGTTTCGGTTCATCTTCAACTAACCCTTCATCATTGTATACAGTAATGACATGAAGTTGCTCCCATGGGTTAATTTCAATGTTACTTGGTAGGCCACCTTGTGGTCGTTCAGAGATCAACTTAGCAAGCTGTCCTATTTGAGTTTCGAGCCCTTGAATTGATGCTTACTGATTCTTAAGTGCTGTTTTGGTATTCTAAAAACGAATTTCTGACACTGAGATGAATTTTATAAGCATCTCTTCAAGGTCTGGTTTCTTCTCTTGTTGGTAAGATGGTTGTTGAAAATCTAAAGGATGTTGTGGCCTTTGATTTCTTTGACCACCCCACGAGAAATTGGAATGGTTCCTCCAATCTGCATTATAAGTGTTACTATACGGGTTATTTTGAGGTTTAGAATTATTACCCATATAGTGGACTTGTTCCTCCTCGGTGCCAGGGTTGAAGGATGGATAATCTGTGTTGTGCACTCCTCCTCCATTTGAATCACACCTCATCACTGGATGTACCTGAGTAGAATCATACAAACCATCAATCTTTTTATTTAAAGTTCTACCTAGTTAGATAGCATAGTGACCGCGTCGAAGTTGAAAACACCAGCTGCTTTTGTCAGCTTCGTTCTCATGACTTGCCACTGATAGTTATTCAGTGACATATCTTCAATAAATTCTTAAGCCTCTCCATGTGTTTTGTTGTTTAAAGTTCCACCAGCGACTACATCGATCAGTTGCCTTGTTGAGGGGTTCACACCGTTGTAAAAAGTCTAAACATGCAGCCACAGAGGTAACCCATGGTGAAGGCACCTTCTCAATAAGTTCTTGTATCTCTCCCATGCATCATAAACATTTTTTAAGTCTATTTGCATAAAAGAAGAGATATCATTCCTTAACTTTTTCGTTTTGGCCGGCAGAAAGTATTTGAGTAAAAAATTTTCGGTTATTTGTTCCCAAGTAGTGATTGACCCTCGTGGTAACGAGTTCAACCACTGTTTAGCCTTATTCCTTAATGAAAAGGGAAATAACCGAAGGCGAATAGAATCATTAGAAACACCATTTTTTTTGAAAGTATCGCAGAACTCTAAGAAATTGCCCAAATGAGTATTTGGATCTTCATCCTGCAAACCATCAAACTGAAAAAACTGTTGAATCAATTTTATAGTGTTAGGTTTCAGTTCAAAATTATTTACAGCAATTGTTGGTCTAACAATACTCGATTCAGCCCCCGTTAAATTAGGCTTAGCATAGTCGTAAATAGTACGAGGAGCAGGATTCTGATTCACTGGATTTGCAGCAACCACAAGAGGTAGTGGATTATTTTGATTTTCAGCCATCTCCTCGGTTGTAGTATGGATATCGTCCTCTCGCTTTTCCTCTATGTATTGTAGACTTCGCCTTATTTCTCTTCGGTTTCTGCGAACTGTGCTCTCGATCTCTCTGTCAAAAAGCAAAGGTCCTGACGAGTTCCTCCTAGTCATAAACTAAAGACACCTACCAGCAACAATTAAAAAGAAAAATTTAGAAAAGAAAAATTAAACTGAAAACAAAAAGTAAATTGCAATAAAAGTAAAAATGGCTAAAGTAATAAAAATCAAGCGTTCCTAATATCTTAGTCCCCCGCAACGGTGCCAAAAACTTGATGGTCGCTAAACTAACTAAAAATTCGACTAAGGCAAGCGTACCTATCGAACAATAGTATAGTTATGGTGAGACTGGAAATATCGTATCTACAAGGACTAAAAATACTAGTAATTACTATCTTTTTATTATCTACCCTAAGAATTAAGAGATGTTTTAAACTAAGACTAATTATCTAATTGACTAGGATTATGACAGAGATTAAAGTTGGAAAATACTTTTGGAAAACCGATGAAGAAGACAATACCCAAGGAAGAATTCACCTAGATTTCACTTATTACTTTTGAGTTAAACAATTTATTCACTTGATTTAATCCGTAGAAATCTCTGATTTTTGTTAATATCTCACTCGAGACTAAAAACGACTGACTCTAAGTTGATTAATTAAAATCTCTTTCTAATTAAAACCCTTATTATCGCATTAAATCGATCTATGGATTCCTTTATTAGATTTGACTCTAATCTGGCAGATTTATGTCGTCCTATCTTTAGGATTGCATGCAACTCCGCTTAATTATGGAAGATCTACTCTTAAACATGGACTTTTGCTCCACTGACTAAGCAGATCAAAACTTGAATTAATATCCTGGAATATTAAAGTAAGGATTAAAACTCAAAATTAAGAATAAGAACAAGTATTTATCATACAACTCAAATAGTACTAAGATCTGTCTTAGGTTTCATCGCCCTTAGGTATTTAGGGAGTTTAGTTCATAATAATGGAAAACGTCTCAAAATTGGGAAAACAACAAAACATAAAGAAACCCAAAGAACTTCTAAGGAAATTGAATGGAGATCTTCAATCTTGAAGTAGATCCTGCTTCTGAGCTGATTTCGATGGCTATCCCTGAGTATTCTCTGCCTTCTACTCTCCGTCCCCCTTTTGATCCTCTTCTAGGGTGTTTAAATAGACTCTGGAATGCCGACAATAGCCTAAAAATAGCCTTTTCAGAATCGAATTAGACTTGGGTTCGACAGGGACACGGCCGTATGCCACGCCCGTGTGAGGGTGCTTAAGCCGTGTACAATTCTGACTTGGTTTATTGTTGACATGGCCATGACACATGGGCATGTGTTTTACCCGTGTGTCACACATGATGTGTGGATTACCCGTGTGGAAGCGCCTAGGCCTTGTGAAACACTGAATTAGGCCCATTTTGTCCGTTTTTGGCCCGTTTCTTGCTCTTTTCGCCTTCCTATGCTCACTTAAGTATAAAACATGAATTTAACATATTAGGAGCATCAAATTCACTGAAGCTTGTGATAAATCATCCAAAAATAAGCCAAGTATGGGATAAAAATATGAATTTATTATAGTTTATCAAATATGAAAATTTTATAGATGAGAGATTTTTCATATATTTTGACCTACTAAATATTTAACTAAATTATATGGTATTTACTATAAATTATTTATATTAATTTTAACTAAACTTTATAGTATTTATTATTAATTTTTCAGATTCAGCCAAGAACCAACCAAAAATGACAATGAGTATATGTTTAAGGTTGGAAAGAGAATAGCTTAACAAATACAAAATACTAGAGAAATTAAATAAAACTATATAGATGCTTATTTTTCTTGATAATTTTATTAGCAATCATATTGTTGAATATTTTCTTAGACTAATATATTACAAACAATGATTTGATTTTATATGTTGTTGCTTGTTTTAGATAAACTTTTTTTTCAAACACCCCTTGAAAGTTGGAACGGTTTCAAACACCTTATTTTGATAAATAATGGTTTTGACATACCATTTCAATATTTAGTTTTTTAATTTGTATTATAAAGGTAAAAAAAGCCCCAAAGTTACTATTGGAGAAAAAGCTAAGTTGAAATTCTTTATTACCATTTTTTATTTGAGTTTTTATAAAAAATAATAGTATGATTAGATAATATAAATGTAAAATATAATAATTATTCAAAGTGAATACAAATAAATTGTGTTGTTATTTAAAAACTATTAAAAATATATTTTTATTCATAGTTTAATAATATAAAATTTTATTATCATAAATACAATATAAATTATTATTTAATATAACATAATCTTAAATAATTTAATATACATGCCCTTTTAATACTTTTAATTACTTAATTAAAATTTTAATATAAATGGTTCTAAATAATTATTTATTATATTATAAACTCAAACTATTGTACTTAATAGTAATTTATTATAATAAATAATTTAAAATAAATAATTAAAATATCCATAAAAATGCTACAACTGCAATTGAATCCAAATATATATCCCATCACTAATTTTGATCTTACTACTACAATTTTCAATCTCATCTGATAATTAATCTCACCTTAATTCATGTTGAATCTTGAATTTTTAATCACGAAATCTAAAGTCAATATTAAAGTTTTAAACTTTAAATTATATTATTCTAATAGCAACAAAATTAAATGTTGATGAAGTGAATTACATCATTTAAAAAAATCAAGTTAATCTAATCTAATTCATAAAATGAAAGTTTAATTAAAAATAAAATAATATTTATTCAAATTCATGAAAGGCGCGTGAATAGATTTATATTACCCTTTACGTTTTCCATGAATCACGAAAGCAACTAATAAATTAAAGACTCAAATTTCGTACAACATAAATTATTAAATAATTTTTTTATAATTTTAAATTATAAAAATAAATATACGGAAGCTCACTTTATATGAAACGAGCTTTTGCCACGTTTATGTAGCAAAATAACACATATGTCAGGCAATCATGCACCTTTGAATGGCATGTTGAAACTCCAAAATTATTATTTTCTCTTCTTTGCTTTCAATTCCCTCACCCTTTTCCTGAGACTGCTCAGAAACTCAGTTTCTTTTTCTCTCTCTTGATTTATTACATTCAGTACAGGTAGATCTATCTATCCTCTACCTCTGTTCTCCTTACCTGTTGTTTGTTTTTCATTTTACTTATCCTCAAACTCTTTCCTTTTGAAGAAAAACTTGAATTTTTTTATCTGACAAACAATGGTGTTCTTACTGTTTTTCTTATGATCTATGGCATTGGGTAATTTTTTTTTCTTTTTAAATTATTTTTGGTTGCTTCAATAATTTGTTTGAAGATTTTAAAGTTCTGGGTTTTTGGTGGTTATTCTGTGCGAAAAAAAATCCCAGGTTTCTAAGTTCAAAGGTTCAGGGTTTGAACTTTGAAAAGGCTTTTTGATTTGATTGACTGTATGCATATTGCATTCAACAACCATCAAAGTGAAAGTATTGGATCCCATTACTTCCGAGTTTCAAAATAAGCTAAACGACGTTTGAGCAGCCCGAAACAATTTAGAAATTTGAGTCAAGATTCTTTGTTAGATACTGCAGTTTCAGGAATATAGAAACCATAAGTAAAATACATATATTATATTATGGTCTGCAAATTCTGAGGTTTCACGTGAAGAATACGCTGCCTTGTCCGTGATTATTGCAAGTAACGAATTCGAGAAAAAGATGCCTCAGCTCAGCTGCATTTGCTGTATTTGAGAGATAACCTACTTCACCATTGCTATGCAATGCAATGAAATGCATCCGCTCTGATCCTACTTCGCCATAAATGCACACGGACTTCTTCTCAGGGTTTTCAAAGTCACTTCAGTGAGTAAATAAGCTTGTTCCCCATTGCTGCTTGTTTCATGCTTTAGATGCCGTCAAGAGGGCGCCACTTGAAAATGACCCAAATTGGCTTCTTCCTTCTTGTACTCAACCACTCTCATGCTGTGCGTGGAAACAATGGCAGATCTCAAGTTTTGGAGTTTGGGGCGGTGATAGGATTTTGATTTTTTTTTTGGAAGGTTGAAAACGTCAATGTCTTTGCTTATGGAAAGCTATTCAATGCAAATTCAAATCAAGGGTTTGCATTGTTTAATGGTAATGATTTGAAAGATCCAAAGAGTATTTTCGAAAATCACAGGCTCAAGGAATGGAACCCATTGTTTCAAGGTACTGCTTTCTTTTCTTCTCCATCTTCATCTCTCTCCTTTCTCTTATTCCACTTGTCAGATCAGGGGATGCAGGGGCGCTTTTAACCCTGAAATCATCCATCGACCCTTTCAACTCATTGCCATGGAAAGGAACCAATGTGTGTGCATGGGAAGGAATCAAGGAATGCATGAATGGAAGAGTTACAAAACTTGTTTTAGAACACCTAAGCTTGAGTGGCCCTTTAGATGAACAAAGCTTGAACCAGTTAGATCAACTTCGGGTTCTGAGTTTCAAAAACAACTCCCTTTCAGGTCAAATACCTGACCTTTCTGGCCTACTCAACCTCAAATCACTTTATCTCAACGACAACAACTTCACCGGTGAATTCCCAGAGTCCATTACAAGCTTACATCGTTTGAAAACCATAGTTCTGTCTGGAAATCAAATCACTGGTCAGATTCCTGCTTCTTTACTCAAGCTCAAACGCTTGTACACTCTTTACTTACAAGACAATAGCTTCAATGGTACACTCCCAGCTTTGAACCAAACCAGTCTTAGATTCTTCAATGTTTCAAATAACCAACTCCATGGTCAAATCCCTGTGACCCCAGCTCTGGTTCGGTTCAACCTGTCTTCATTTTCTGGTAATATCGATCTTTGCGGCGAACAGATTGGAAACCCATGTCGAACGATCAATTTGGGGCCAGCAATGAGTCCAGTTTATCCCAATTCGAGTTCAAATCCCACATCGAAAAAACATAGCAGGTTGATCAAGATCGTAATAGTAAGTTGTATAGGTGGGTTAGCGCTGCTACTTATCAGTGTGTTTTTGGTGCGTTTTATTAGCAAAAGGAGGCGAGGAAAGGGTAAGGAAAATGATGTTAAAAGCAAAGGAGTTGTTAGCGTTGAAGGGGTTGAAGGAGGAGGGGAGGCGTTGGATGGCGGCGGCGGCGGCGGCGGCGGCGGCGGATGGAGTGGTGGCATGAGAGGTAATAATAGTGGGAAACAAGGGGGGTTTTGGGAGGCAGAGGGTCTAGGGAGTCTGGTGTTCTTAGGAACAGGTGATCAGCAAATGAATTACAGCTTAGAGGATTTGCTGAAGGGATCGGCGGAGACATTGGGGAGGGGTACGATGGGGAGTACGTATAAAGCGGTGATGGAATCAGGGTTCATCGTGACCGTCAAAAGGTTGAAACATGCGAGATATCCAAGGTTAGAGGAGTTCAAGCGACACGTGGATTTGATAGGACGGCTCAGGCACCCAAACTTGGTCCCACTTAGAGCTTATTTTCAAGCCAAAGAAGAACGCTTGCTCGTATACGACTATTTCCCCAATGGAAGCCTCTTCTCTCTTATTCACGGTATGTCGGTGACTCTCAAATTTCACTTCTTTTAATTATTTTTTTAGTATACCTATATTGAATTAATATTTTAATATCCAATAACTTGCAATTAATACATACAAGTTTCATTTTTTTTTATAAATATTTTATTTCCATCGTGAAATATTTGAATTAAATTGTATTTTTATTAACATATTTCCATAGTGAACTAGATTGTATATGGGATTTAATTTGGGTCTTCATTGTGTTTTTTTACTCTTTACAACCCTGAAATTGCATTAAACCTTCTTTGACTTGAAATCAGCGGTCAAACGGTTTAAAGCATGAGTATTGGGCGTAGTTTGTGATAATAATTACTTTCTTTTTTACTTTAAGTAACGCTTAATTTCTCCTTAATCTTTTTAGTTAATTATAATTATTTTTAAAAAAATCAATAAATTTAATTTTGACATTACAATTACTTTCTCAGATTAGTAACATATTTTTAGAAAAATAATTTTATTAGTACTTTTTGACCATTTGATGGCTAAGTTTAAGAAATTTGGAAGTCAGGGTTTTTGGCATAATGGATCCTGATAATAAAGTTAATTGGATGAGACAAGTAGGAGCTTGGGCCTTGGGGAGATCTCAAGCAAGAAAAGGATGAAAACATTATGTATTTGCAGTCTAAAATTTGGATCCTTGTACGTAGCTAGTTACTTAAATGACTATAACTCGTAAAAGGAGTTACAATACTCGTACATCCCAAATTTCTAAATTCTAATTAATTAATTATTTTATTCAGATAATATTGTGGTTATTTCCCTGTATCCGTGCATGAAATTGTGGGGTTTAGTGTGTTTCGTGGAAATTAGGCAGCCCATGTTTTTTCTTTGGGTCTCCGCTTCTCACAATCCAATAATCCAATCCATGCCCCACCTTTTGTCTACCTCCCTTTTTATTTGTATTATTTTTGGGTTATTTTCTTTACTTTGAATTAAATTATTCAAAGATCGTGTGTAAAATTTCATCTCGAATAAATGACTAGTATTTTCCTTTATATAGAAAATATTTCTCTATCAATCATGATCCTAAAAGATTTAGGTAAATAAGGACAATTCGTGGCTGAGTTGTGTTTCTTTTCCCTTTTTATTTATTTAATTTTCAAATAAAATGAAACAAAGCAGAACATCGAGAAGGGTGAATCACTATAATTTGACAACTCATAGTTCAGAGTCTGACCACCCCCAGCATGTTATCGTTGTCAGTTGCCCCCACGAACTTATCTTTTAATTTTTATTTACTAAAATTCAGAGAAGAATAAGAGAACCAGATTGAATAAATATGTCTATTGTTTTGGAGAATTACTACTTTATACGAACATCTAAATGGGTGGAAATATGTTGTTTATGTTCCATAGGCATAATATAAGCTTGTTTTGTTTTTGGATTACCTTGTAGGAACAAGAACTTGTGGTGGTGGAAAGCCTCTTCACTGGACATCATGTCTGAAAATAGCCGAGGACTTGGCTACTGGACTGCTTTATGTTCACCAAAATCCAGGCTTAACCCATGGAAATCTCAAATCATCTAATGTGTTGTTAGGTCCTGATTTTGAATCTTGCCTCACTGATTACGGTCTCACTATATTCCGAGACCCAGATTCAGTCGAAGAACCTGGTGCTGCTACATTTTTCTACAGGGCACCTGAGTGCCGGGACATCCGGAAATCATCGACTCAACCGGCTGATGTTTACAGCTTCGGTGTTCTTCTCTTGGAGCTCTTAACAGGCAAAACTCCATTCCAAGACCTTGTTCAGGAGCACGGTTCGGACATCCCTAGATGGGTAAAATCAGTCCGGGAAGAAGAAACCGAGTCTGGCGATGATCCTAATTCGGGTAATGAAGCATCCGAAGGCAAGCTTCAAGCTCTTTTGAACATTGCAATGGCTTGTGTTGCTATTGCACCGGATAACCGGCCTGCAATGAGAGAAGTTTTGAAGATGATTAGAGATGTGAGGGCCGAGGCTCAAGTATCGTCAAACAGTAGCGATCATTCGCCAGGACGATGGTCTGACACGGTTCAGAGTTTGCCTAGAGATGAACATCTAAGCATATAAATAAATAAAAAATAAAAAAAATAAAAAAGGAAGAAGAAAAAAGCCTGTGAAATAGCTTAAGATTTGGTAGGCATTGATTTAGATGTCAAATTCTTTCCCATTCAAACTTTCATTCTTCTACTAGCTGTAGAATTGTATTGTAAAGGCTTTTATTTTGTTTTTTGGTTGCATTTGTAGAATGTTAAAGCTACTTCCATTGTGGGAATGGTTTGATTTATTGGACTTTTTAGTTCTATTTTGGTTGCGTTGAATCCAATCACTTTGATTATGTTACGATTTTATGTGGTGAATAACTTAAATGATGCTCATTATGTCACGATTTTAGTTGTGTTGAAACTGGTCCAAAATATACTGAACAATGAGATAATAAACTACAAGTTATATAAATCAAGTACCAAATAACGTTAGCAAGTTACAAATTAAACACATGAAAGCTTCAATGCAAAATTCAGCTGAACCTGTTGGATAATTTTTTTTTCTCCCCCTTTTCTAACTTGAGATATGAGATGATGAATATTTCACCATTCCTATTATCTGGTGCTAGGGTTTATTTGATATCTAAATATTTGAGGTTTCGAAAAATGGGATTTCTACAAATTCTTCATATCAGTTTCTTATGAATTTACAGTAGAAATTTTTTTCCGTAATTTATACATACCAGATACATCGAAACTCGACCTCAACAATTCCCAATCAGCACCTTGGCTCCTGCTTGAGATTGATCCCGAGAATCGTTGCCTGGACACACGAGTAAAAACAAGATGTGATACACCTTGTGGGATTACTAATTTCCTGCTGTTGAATTAGGTGACCTAACCACACATTAGGATGACCATATATGCCAGTTTGCATGTCATCAACAAGGAGCCAAGCAGATTGTTGTTTCACAAAGGAATTCAAAAATTAAATGTACGTCAATGAAACTGAATAACATGAATAATACGTAATACCGAGGAGCGGCAGATATGCTGGTATGATGTGAAATATGCGAAAATAATTGGAGAAAGATTTTGGAAATACGGATTTAATATCGAGACACATGAGTGATTAGATGAGGATTTGACCAACAAGCCATGAAACAGTCAGTACAAAGACTTTACAGAACATGAATTTGCAGATAAGATGAGGTTTGCAGCACTTGCAGTATGATGATAGAAAAACAGGATTATGACCAACGGGCTAGCCGTGAAACCGTTTTGGTCGGCAGACCATACCAAGAGGTCCAAAAGGTAGTCATGCCAAGAAGAGAAGTTTGCAGTGCCAACAACAAGCAAATGCGATATTGAATGCAAGACAGAGTAAAACTTTAAACAGCATTAATATGAAGGAACCGATGGGCGATAGCACAGATAGTTACATAAGACATCTATAAATCTCTTCAGAATGTCTGGTCAATAGGCAACTGAAAGTGGATTCTTATCCTTGTGCTTTTGACAATAGCCGTAAAATATCAAATATCCATTCAAAAACTAGATTACATCAAATGGAGAAAGGAGGTTGATGGAGGGTTCCGTGAAATCTGGGACTTGAAAGAGATTAAAACAATTAGTTAGAGAGAGAACGATACCTGAAAACTTGAAAAACTTTTAAGGGAGAAAATGCGACGGGGATTACAAGTCCTCACTGGAATGAATGGGAGTACGGGAGTTCACATGCTCATAAGTTAAGGGTGTTTTACTAGGGAAGGTTACAGAGGGTACGAATTTGATTTATAAAGTTTGAAATTCTAACATGACATGCATATGTAGATTGCAACCTGGAAAGGTTGAATCTCAACCAGGTGAAAATAGGCTTTGAATGAAACCTTAATGAGATAAAGTTAACAATATATCCCATAAAGTGAAGAAATTCTTTAACTTATGGTAGTTTATATGATCCCACCACTCTGGCCATCCACCTCAGCACAATACAGAACTGAGTCAATTTAAAGGAGAACCTACCTGAGTTGCACTACACAACATGCTATTTGCTAAATCCTCATTAACAGACACAGGCAATGGCAGCATATGGCTCATTAAACCCGGCATATCTCTCATGCTGCAAAAAGTTGTAGTAGAAATTAATAACCCAACACATAGGCAACACTAAACCCAAGAAATAATGAAAATGCTTGCCAGTTGGGCATTAATCACCAATTGATAATTAGAAAGAACGTGCACATACTCTTTTAGCATGGCGGTAATATTGTTCTTTGCATGACAAAAGAGATCAACGTTATCCTGTAACTGTTCATAAAAGCTTTACTTAATAAGCCAGCCTCATAAAACTTCTACAAGAATCATATATGATATGAGGCAATCACATACAAAATTTACGTGAGCATAATTAAAAGAACAATAATAATTTGAACCCCATCAACAACAGCAAGCTTTATCTGGCAGCAGATGCAGAACTAAGCTTTTTTTTGTTCTTATCAAATAGGTTTACAACACTATAAGTCAAAGAGTATAATAAAGCACAATTAGAAGTATATAAGTCTGATTGTTGCTATGTTCTTTATAATCCTGATTAAGAACCCAGACATCAGTTTGTAAATGAAGCTAAAACATTTGGAGGATGATGATATATCTGAAAATTTTCATTTTCCTAGTTTCATTAGTGAAATATATTTTTCCAATTCTCATTATAATGCCATCAACATTCATCATTAAATGGATAATTATCACATTAGTTAACCTCTCAAACTTTATAGCATAAACAAACATAACTTGCAGACTAACCAATAAAAAGTAGCACAAGCAAGAAGACAAAGTGTTCATCTCATCCAACAACTATTTTTCACCATCTGACTGCATATTAGCAATCAAGGACTGCCATAAATTAGGGATGATACACTCACCCTGTATGCAGAAAGGTTGGATGTGATTTGACTAAGTACTTGAGAATTTTGCTTCAGAAGATGCATAGTTGTACCAAATATTCCTGAAAACAGGAATCATAGAAGTAGGTTTTTATAAGCCGATACATTTAACCACAAGCACGTATACAAGATATTCACAATATATCAAATCCAACTACTACCATTTATGCCACAAGCAGGCCTAATTTGCAGGTCAGACCTTAAAATTCACCGCAACCTAAACAAGGATTTAATTAAGCAAAACCTTGCATAAACACCCAATAGAAAAAAAAAAGCATGTGAAGGAAAATCTAAATAAATATAACTTTGATAAATCAAGGAGAATGTACACATAGTGTCAAGCCCACATAGTGTCAAGCCCAACTCAGAAGAAATTAACTTTAATGATGCATACCTAAAACCCATCAATAGCACTTGCAATACCTAAAAACCTAATTAATATAAGAAATATTTTATATTACCAATCTCGTAACTTAAGCATGAATTTCATATTTGATGTCCATCCCTAATTCATTAATAAATGTAAATTTATACCACAATTCCAAACCCCCAAACCTAGTTTCTTACCCAAATCTGTTTTATAAACATCATTTTGGAAGATAACCAAAAGTTTTTCTTACATTACTTGACATAATAAAAGGGAGATGTGGACAAATATCAATAAAAAGATATTACCTAAAGGCAATTACGACTGAAGGATAGATATGGATGCTTCAAGGTGGAAATATAAAATACAAACCTTCAGAAGGTATTCTCCCATTCTGGTCTAGAGGGTGCACTGTGAGAGGATATGAAGCCGTGTTTTGTGGCAAAGCTGAAGGCATATTCATCTTTGAAGATGATTCCACCAGCTTATCCTGAAGAAGTATGATCTTTAGAATACTGGTTCTTCAATCACATTACATCCTAAAGACATTAGTTGATTCAGGAAATTAAAACAGGAGTCCCAGTTGTAGCATCCAACTTAGCGAATTGAGATACAGCAAAGGTAATTCATGTCAATTCTTTGTCATAATTAGCAGTTTTGTTTGTAATTTGAATGAAAGAAGAAACACAATTGAGAAAAACTGTAATTCTTTCCAACAAAAAGTATAAAAGCATCACAGCCAGAGCAGTGAAAGAATCAGTGTACTCACCAAATTAGTGAAAAAGCTTGGGATTCATCTTAAGAAATACAACATTATGACTTGTAGTTATATGATAATCCCAATCAAGTTATGTGGAAGAGACATAAATAGTAGTGCAGGATACTTTCAAAAAACAAAAACTTCACAAAGCAATCGTTATTGTTTATACCGATGATAAAAACCATTTTATACAAAGAAAATCAGAATTCATGGATCATATACTTCTATGTGCCTTGTCTCAAGAAACTTAACTAACATGCTTAAAATCATTTTAGGGAAGGAACTAAAAATTGTCAGCATACCTTCCTATTGTTAACCCTTTTACCCGCATTAAGTTCTTCAGGTCTCCTTCGCTTTCTCTGCCAATTTCCAAAACATACCTTTATCTCTTAAAACAAATGAATCAACAAATAATTTTTAAAAAGAATAAAAAGCACATTAACAAGATTCATTGTGTTTCATTGGCTCCAGACAATTCCTATGTAATCATGTTTCTTGAAGACAAATCTATACCCGGCAAGTCAAAACTGCCATAATAAAAAATAGCAGCTAGCAATATCTTCAAATGGGAGGAATCAAAAGATGCCAGCAGCTTTTAGCTATTGTCTTAATAAGGCTCCGTAGCTACAATATAATTTACTGACTCATTTGCTTAATAACTCATTCTGGCCTACTTAGGGATGGACCAAACTGAATAAAGTATTAAGGCAGAAGACATTTCAATCAACATAAGATTGACATATGCTACAGTGACTTACAGAGAAATAATCCATTATCAAGTTGAAGACACAAATTATCATCAAATAAAAAAACCAAAATGGATTAAGAATGAGCAAAAATAATTAAGCAGACGCATTTTTGTGTAACTTCTCTTTAGCACTTGATTATTAATTCAACATTCCAACTGGAATATTAAAAATAATCATTTTCCACATAACCTTTTCATATACAGACAAAGAATGGGGGAATAAATCACAAGATACAATAGATGGAAATACATCATCAAAGAAGAAAGGAGCTTACTTGCATCCACCTACTCCTCAATGCAACATCACGTACAGTTTTATCAGGCAATGTAGCCGCAATCTTTATGTACTTCATAATATTTGGTTCCTTTTTATATCTATATACATGAACATCAAAAATGAAAATCAGCAGAATCTTTATTTCAAAATAAGTACCTTCTAAATAAGCAGTTCTATCTTGTGGCAGCTCAGCAATACTAGAACATGACTAGGGATCTAATACTTAATATTAACTACTATCAATTTGACTTCATTATTTATATTAGTAGCATTAAATCACAATACTTGCATAAACAGTAAGAAACCGACTACGTCTCCAAAAGGCATGAAGAATTAATTAAGACATACTTTTCAAGGCCCTCCTTCAATAAGTACTGCTCGTCAACGGACCATTCGACAGCCAACCCTGTATCATGCGTGAACCCTGCGACTGAGTCAATAAGGGAAGAGCCAGAAGAGTTCCCAGGTTCGATTAAAGCAGGGGAGGTAGTAAAAATACTGGAATTCCCAGAGAAATTCATGGGGGGAGGTGCAAAGTAACCACCCATCGGAATCATCTCGGAACTACTGGCAATAGCAGCTGGTTGGAAAGATATGTCGTGTTGATTCATCATAGAACCTAAATTATTTTCACGAACAAACTTCACTGAAAACCCAAACCAAATCCAAATGTGAAAATCTAACTTAATTTCTCCCCGTCATTTTAAAATTTAAACTAAAAACTTCCTTCAAAAGCTACCATTTTTTCTTTTCATTTCAGCTCATCAAAATCCTACAAAACCCTATACAGCACAAATACCAAAGGACAAAAAAATGCCATAGCAATCTGAAAAAGAAAATTCAACCCAAAACAAATCCTAAAATCCTACAATTATAAAAAAAATAATCCCATCAAATTTAATTGAATAAAAAAAATCAAATAACACGACGACGCTAAAAACAGAGTGAACAGGGAGAGGTGAAGTTACCTTTTTGTGGGCAACTTTCCGACAAGGCCCTAATTGGTTATGCCTTTTTCTTTCTCACTAAAATCTAAAAACTTCACTGCTGCTGCAATTGCTGTTTTACTGCTACTTTTTTTTTTCGTATTACTTGTTTATTTGTTTATTTTGGGGTTGTGGGGTTCTTTGTCTTTGTTTGTTATTTTGTTTAATCTCTCCATTTTCTTCTGGACAGACTTCACCCAATGGGAACTGGGGAAGCAAAGCTTTGCTAGGCAAAGGCAAAGATTCAAGAAACCAAGAAAAAAAAGGTTTATTCTTTATAGGTGAAATTTATAAATGTGGCATAGATATATGTATAATTGATGTCTGCAAATCTCGGAATTCAGCAACAGGGCGAAATGCGAATCCCCATAAGCATTTAATACCAATTATTGTGGACTTTCCACTTTTTTAAGTTTTAACTGGCTTTTCTCTCCATCTCTGTTTTCTTTTCTTTATTATTGTAAGTAGTGAGTGTAATCTGATTCATCATTCAAGTTGAGTTCATGTCGCAAGAATTTTGAATTTGCGGTCGATCAACACAGTATTTTAAAGTTCTTATAAAAAAGTTTTAAGGCATTCCCTCCTCTTTTAAATTAATTTTCAAACTTTAAATTTTTTTAATTAAATTTAATGATAAATTTGATCACTAATATTTATATATTTTATCAAGATAATTCTAATTTTATTAATCTTTATTTTTTTATCAAATTATCTTTTTTAACAAATTTGATTAAACTACAGTTAACAGATGATGTAAAATTTTATACATAAAATATTTTTAATATATCTAATTTATTACTTAGATAATTTAATAAAATAATTACACTTAGAAATAATAAAATAAATAATTCACGAAGTTAAAAAATAACTCTTAATTTAAAGAAAATAAAAGTAATTATCTAAAAAATATTTCAAAATAATTGGGTGATTTAGATAATAGGGTATAGTTTAGTACCACTTAAGATCAAAGAAAAGTTTAGGTACTAATTTAAAAAAAAAGTTTGGTATAATTTAAGTACCATTTTGTAGTTTAAACTTTTATTTCAAAAAAAAAAATGTTTATTTAAGAAATTGATGTCCCAATTTTTATTTTTATTTTTTTGAATTTTAAGTGGGTAGGCTTTTTAGATTTAAATATGTTGAGGTATATATACTCTTATAAAACTTCAATCTAGTCATTATTCTTTAATTTCAAGATATTGAGTACCTTATTTTTGTTATTTAAAAATTTTGGTCCCTCTCTCCAATTTTGCTCTTAGAGTTGTTAATGTGGAAATTATAAAAGGGCAGAATAATTTTTTAATTCTGAACGTTATATCTTTCTAAATAAAAATAATAATTTCTTTTTACAAATAATCTGATTTTATTGAATAAAAACAACCAGATGAACAAATTCGAAGTTAAAGCTTAAAAAAAAAAATCAACAAGAGAGTCAAAGTTTCATTGTTTTGAGTGTTATCCACATGAATCTTCAACTCTATCACAAAAAACTGTCATAATTTCATTGGTAAGGGTTGAATGAGGACCTTTTTGTTATGACAATTTTGTTTTTTTTATAGGTTTTTTTATATTTTTTTATAAGAAACTATTAATTTTCAATTTTTAGTGAAAACAAGAAAAACTTTTAATTTTAATTTCCTTTATAATTTTTTATGGACATTTATCAAATTGATAAAAAAATGTAAAGTTCGAAAATTAAAAAAAATATTTTACCTTAATTGTCATGTTAGTAACTTTAATGGCAAAATTAGAGAGAGGGACTAAAATTTTTAAATAAAAAAGTTTAAAAATTTAATGTTTTGAAATTAAAATATAAGAATTAAAATTTAAATTTTAAAAAAATACATGAACTTATAATATATTTAAATCTAAAAAAAACTAAACCCTAGAAAAACTAGAATGAAGGATCTTCAATCTTGAAACTAATGTCATCATAATTGAAACAAAATGAAAGCACTTTGAATTAGGGGTGTTCAAATTTCGGTTAAAACTGAATTAATTAACCAAATCGATTTAATTCGGTTAATTGGTCGGTTAACCTGTCTAGTTCTGTCAGAGGTCGGTTAAAGATTTTTTGGAATTTCGGTTAACTGTTAATTCGGTTCAAAATCAGGTAATTAATCGACCTAAATAAATAATATTATATATTACATGTATTAGGCTATTACTAATTTGATTAATTCAGTCCAATGAACATTATCAAATTTTCTTTTAATATGTTTTATACTTGTTTTAACAAAAAAAAAACATATAAATTTCAATTCGATTAATTTTTTATGAAAAATTTCGATTCGGTTAACGATTAAAGAATTAAAAAATTCAATTAATTTAATTAATACTAGTTCAATTCGATTAACCGATTAATTAACCGTTTAAATACTCCTACTCTGAATGATGGTTTTCACAATATTTTGGATGCAACCGCGGGTTGAATGGAATAAAAACAAGTTTAGGAACCCAAAAAAAGAAATTGAAAGGTTAACAAATTACATGTCTTTCAGTTTGAATCTTCTATGCCACTACTGCCAACCATAGGAGTTAGAATGCAATTCTCAGGATCCGGAGGGATCCGGGAAGAAAATCAATCTAACATCTTTATGAGCAATTTTATTCATCTAATCAAATCTCTTCAAGAATGCAGAATCCATGAAATCTTAGATAGTTTTTGAACACATAAATGAAACATTAAAAAAGGAAGTCCTACCGGAAGAAATTTATAATGCTGTGTTCCTTATAAGGCCATTGGTCCCAGTGGCTTTATGGGTGTCTTTTACAAAAATATTTAGCATTCTATTAAAGATGCTGTGATTGTTGTAGTTAGCAATTTCTTCGATAATGGAAACTTTTTCTAGATGATAAATAATAAAATTAGGAAAACCTTGTACTATATTCATTAAGGTGGATCTAAATTCAATCTGATAAATTGTAAAATATAAAAGTTTCAAATATTAAAGCAGTGAAGGATTAAATTGAATTAAATGCATTCTTGTTTGATTTCGTTGAATTGTGCTAAATTATATGATTAGCGGCGTTTTCATAATTGCATTATCGAATGTAACCAAAGACGACGCTAGAACGTCAAAGTCAAAAGGAATAGAAAAGTCGGACATCGTTTAACTTTGACAGTTTATGCTTTAATAATTCAATTTCAATTTGCTTACGTAGACTAATTAATCGTTATAACCAATATGTCCATGCATCGAGATAGTGATATCTTTCTCTATGAACTTTAAATAATGGATTTAATTGGTGATATTTAGAATATGTTATAAATATTCGAAATTGTGTTTACTATGTACATAAATGTTGAGACGTTGATATTATGATGATATGTGTTATGAAGGTAATTATGATGTAATGTCCCGTTAAATGATACTAGATAGTTTGAGTATAGTTTGCATGCCATAGGGTCATTGATATAGTGATTTACCAGCCAACATTGTCGAGCAATCTAAGATGATAGAATGAATAGTACATACAAATAGTACAAGTCGTTGTCGAGGAACCCAATATGGTAAACTATATAAATTTAAAAGTCATCATTGTCGAGCAACCTAAGATGATAGAATAAAATAGATCTGTGTATCTTTCCTGACGTCTATTGTCGAATAATAGGGGCTAGAATGAATGAGCATTGAAATTGATACTAAAATGTGAGAAATGAATAAGAAAGTCGGAAAATGATATGATGAGAGAAAATAGTATTTATCAAAATAATTTATACTTGTTATATATACTTAGTTTACTTAGTTTATTCTTAATGCAATATGTTTGAATTTGAATTATATTAGCATCAATTAGTACTATTCAATACTCAGTGTACGATTATGTTTGTTTTTTATGCGTAGGTATCGAAAGTGAGTAGACGTAGATTATATGTGTTTGAGTTTAAATGATACGTACCTAAATTGTTTTAGGCATATTGTTTAAGTGGTTATCATGGTATATTTGGTATATTGGCTTATAAATTTTTAAGTTGAATTTTAATTTTCAATTAGTAGATAATTATCTTAGTTTTCATAAGTTTTTTTTACGTGAATTAGTTGGTTAAACGATGTTGCATTAATGGTTATAATTTGATGAAGTTTAGTTATGTTTTTACGTGTTCAATTGATAGTTTTAATTTGATGTGAAGTTTAGGTATGTTTAAGGTATCATTTGATATGGTTTGGACACTTAAAAATATGCATCTTAAGTTGTTCTACCATTGAGTCTCGAGACAATATGAACATTTTTCGAAACCATAAGAACAAAATTTACCTTATATTTTGATCTATAGGCTTAGTTTCTCGAGACAATCCTATTTATAACAACCCGTTTTAAGTGAAATCGGAACAGTGGTTTTAGGACCACAAATCCGAGTCCGTAAGAAAAAAAATTATTTTAAAATTATTTTATGGTCTACCACATAATAAGAATATCTTATAAAAAATTTGTTAAGAAAATTTTTACCAATTACATTATTAATTGATAAAAGGACCAAATTGCATAAAATGCAAAAGTTGAATTCTAGTAGCTAAAAGAATTAAATAGCTATGGAATTCAAAATTGGAGGTCCTTATATGGCAAATAGACCATTAAGAGGAGTTAGTAGATAAGTTTGATGATTCATCCATGGAAAATTAGAAAAAGAAAATGATAAATTTGGAAAGATGAAAAATAAATATGATAAATAATAAAATAAAGAAAATATCATCGTTTTATCATCATCTTTCCCAAATAAAATATGGAAATCGTGGCCATGGAGAATTGAAGAAAGAGAAAACTTATTTGGCCTAATTAGATCCGGATAGACCTAGTACGAAATTGGATCGAGGAAAACAAAAAGTATCGGATTAGTACCCTACAAACATGAACTTTGTCTAAGTTCGTGTAACTAAATTAGATATTTATGTGTTATGCTTGATTTATATATATGTGATTTGAATAATTGTTAAGTATGAAAATAAATCACATATCCAACAATGTCCTACAAGAAATAAATCTCGTTTGAACAAATGAAATTAGATGGATACAGGGTTTCCGGAGTGGTTGTGGTTCTGCATATGTTGCAAACACACCATAGCTCTCAAAAGCGTCCTGTTATAGCTCACTTGAGCATCCCGATATAAGCTCTCTTGAGCTTTCCGATACATGGTTCTTCCAAGCTTTCCGTTTATATGCTCCTATGATCATTCTAATCGGTAGTGATCCTGCATGTGTTGCGAACACACCGTAGCTCTTATGAGTGTCCCGATATATGGCTATTCGGAGCTTCCTAATTAAAAGCTCTTTCATGAGCTTCCTAATAATATCTCTTCGGAGTTACCTGTTAAGCTCGCATGAGCTTTCTGATAAGCGCTTATGAGCTTCCTGTTATTAAGCCCGAATAAGCTTCCCGTTACAAGCTCACATGAGCTTTCTGTTATTTGGCTTGGAAGAGCCTCCCGTTTAAATGTTGAATGAGCATTCTTGAATATGAATTGACGGAATATAATATGTACACTTTGTGTGTACTAACCATGTATCCATCGATATTATAAGTGGTTCAACAGGTAAAGTTATGATAAATGACAATATGAGTTTGTGATGAAAGATTGTGGACATATATTTGACTACATGAACATGACTTGTATAAGAAGTTTGAATACATGATATGGAAAGTACATGAATAAGGAAACTTGATTAATGATAAGTTCATATTTATTTATTGATATTCAAGTGAAATAAATGACAACATTTTTATGAGGATATGTGTATAGGCTATTGGCCAACTTGCTTTGAATATATTATGTATAATTACCTTAAATGCAATTAAATGGTAAGTTAATTTCCGTTATATGAACTTGCTAAGTATTAAATGCTTACTTTGTTCTATTTTCTCTGTTTTATAGTAATTTGGAAGCTCGTTAGGTTGGAGGCTTGGCGGAGATATGATCGTACTATCCATCAGCTTATTTCGGTATATATAGTAAATACATTTTGGTTATAATGGCATGTATAGGATAAAATGGTCATGGATGGTATGTATGTGTTTGGTTAGAATTAGCCACTCGTATGGCTTGTAAATGGTATGTTTTAATATGTAAAATGGTTTTAATGTGTAAAATGGTTTTAATATGCTTGATGTGTGATTGAAAAGGATAATTGATGAAAATCATATAGGCATATTGGTTTATGATGGTAAAATTGATAGAATATGCCTATTTGTACATATGGTATTTTGATAAGTATAGATACTTGAACCTATGTGTTTATATGTGTTGCATAAAACTTGATTTTTGATTGAATTGAATGGTTTATATTGGCTTGGGATTGTGTTTGAGTGTTAATGTAGGTGGAAGACAAGTTTGGGTGAGACATAAGGCTTGGAAACGGCCTTATTTTTTCCACACGGGTAGAGACACTGACGTGTGTCTCAACCGTGTGTGACACACGGCCATGCACACTGGCGTGTGGATCGGTCGTGTGTCACCTGTATCTTTAAAATTGCAAAACAGAATGCTCAGGTATTTTCACATGGGCTAGCACACGGTTGTGTATCCCTATTTCGAATTTCCACACAACCTGAGACACAGGCGTGTCTCTTGACTGTGTGAGCCACACGGCCTGAGGACACGGATGTGTGTCCCCTACACATTAGAAAATTTTTGAGATTTTTCAAAAAATTCTCTGAGTCCCCAATTTAGTCCTGACTTGTTTTAAATGCATATTTTGGGTCTCGAGTGCCCATTTAAGGGACAACATGATTGATTTCGAATATGAATTGTAAATAATATGAATTAACTATATTTGTTCTGTAAACTCCGGTAATGCTCCGTAATCCTATTCCGGCGATGGATATGGGTTAGGAGTGTTACACTATTAAAGCCTCAAGACAAGAACATATTGTCTTGAAACATTTAAATATCAAAGCAAAATTAAAGAAATAATGGAGGTTGGTATCAAGATATAAAGAACCTTATCTCGAGATACCACCTTTAGTGTCTTGCAGACATATTGACATTGAAACAAAAATACCTAAAATAAATAAGGTCTGTCTTAAGACAATAAGTCTTTCATATCGAGACACAAGCACTAAAATTTGATAGTTAAATTTGAATTCGAGTTTTAACTCTAAATTTAACATTGCATAACGTCGCAATATGATAAATTGAATCTTAAACACTATGAATGCATATATGTGAGTATAATTGATGATTAACATGGTTTAAATGATAATTATGATTTATATTTCATGATTATGTAACGATATCATACATATAAATCTAGCGACCGAGTCGGGTGTAAGATATTTTTCCATGGAACAAAAAGAAAGAAATGAGGGGAGGAAAAGAATTATGGCTATAAAACTTGATCTTCTCAGGGCGTACGTCAAAATTTTGTGAGAAAGCCATGATACCAATGGGATTTTTTTGACTCTTGGATAGAGAGAGTTTTGAGTTGCGTTTTGGCAACATCACTTGCAGTAATCATACCTAGAAAGGGACTTTTTAGGGAGGCCCCTTCTCACCAGGTTTTTTCAATTTAGTTGCAAATGTCTTCTTGATATTATTAATAAAGATGTAGCTTCAGAGATGATTAACGACTATCAAATTACAATGTCGAGAGATGTCCCACCCCTTGTTTGCAGATGACTGTTTGCTCTTTTGTACTATTGATATGAACAATGGAGCAACTATCTCCCAATGCATTTAATTAATCCAGGAGGGCCATTTTACCCAAAAAGGCCATTTAAAAAAATATAATTACGGAAATGGGCCGTTTATTGGGTTATTTACCGGATTAGGCCGTTTCCACGAAAATGCGTCCACGTAAGCACGATTTAGTGTCCACGTCAGCAAAACACTTTCCTGGGGGAGTGCTTTGTCCATGTTAGCAAAAAACGCGTCTTTGAGGGAGCGCTTTGCTGACATGGACAAAACGCTCCCCCAGGGAAGAGTTTTGCGCGTGTAACGGTCAAAAATTTGACCGTTGGCTTCCAACGGTCCAAAAAAAAACTATAAAACCCCCCCAAATCATTTTTTCACACAAATCTCTCACAATTTCTATAATTCTCTCAAAATTCCTTTCCCTTTATTTATTTTTCACACATTTCTCTCATAATTCTCAACATTCTTTCAATATTCCCTTCAAAAATATATCAAATTTCATTGAAAATTTCTCAAATTTCTATCAAATTTCTATCAAAATTCTATCAAATTTCTTTGTTTAAATTTTTTTTAATTTAATTTTTTTAAATTAAAAAAATCCGATCATGTTAGCAATGGCCGGAGAATTAATCCGTCTCGATAATAAGCACATTTCCATTGATCAAATGACAATGGTAAGTGATAATTTTAAATTTTCAATACTATTCGATATTTTTTTAATTTATGCAAATTTAATTAAATTTTCAATACTATTTGATATTTTATTCATTTATGCAATTATAATTACAATTTCAATATTGCTTGATTTTTTTCATTTATGATGTTTGCATTAATTAATTTATGCAATTTTAATTAATTTTTGTTTTATAAATTTTTATAATAGCCTGTAGATCGGGTGTTGCAATGCTACATCCGTAATATATTTGGTTCTCCATCGTCGTTAATTGAGAATCACTTACGGGAAGCGGGATTTTGGCACGTGGCCACGATAGACCGGGGGTGTAAGTTGGACCCGAAACTAATCAGTGCATTGATAGAGAGGTGGAGACCCGAGACGCACACTTTTCATCTTCCATGCGGATAGTGTACTATTACTCTGGAAGACGTGCATTTGCAATTGGGATTACCAGTGGATAGGTATGCAGTCACCGGGTTCGCATCATCTACTGATTGAGGAGCCATATGCTACGAGCTTTTGGGTGCTATACCGGATAATATTAACGGAGGTCGGATCGAGATGGGATGGTTATGAGACACATTCCCGGAGCTGGATAATGATTCGACTAAACTCAAAAGAATATGATATGTTCGGGCATACATTCTTGAGATGATTGGAGGTTATCTGATGCCGGACTTGTCGTGAAACCTTGTACATCTGAGATGGCTACTGAAACTCGTTGATTTTAGAGTAATCAGTGAATTGAGTTAGGGTCTACCGTGTTGGCAACATTGTACAAGGAAATGTGTGGGGCGACGGGACCGAACAAAGCCAAAATAGGAGGTTGTCTATCACTACTGCAATCATGGGCACGGTTTCGCTTTCTATTTTTACGTCCTCGAGTGGACCACCCATATACATTTCCACTCATAACTAGGTAAGTTTTATATTAAATTTTACAATTATTACATAGATTTAGAATATAATTGTATGCTAAAAATTTATTTAATTAGGTGGAACCATTCGGCGAGTTATGTCGGATTACTTACCTCTCTCGAAGATATACAGCTTCTATTAGACCAACGATCGGAAGCAGAAGTAAGTATTAAATAAAATATATATACATAATAAAATAGTCATTTTTTATTTAGTATTTAGTATTATGTATTATGTATATAAGTAATATTTTTATCATGTTCATATAGTTTCAATGGACATCATACGAGGATCCGACAATTCGGGCAGTAATTCCGGATGAATTCTTTCAAAATCTAAATGTTTGGCATGTGAAGGTCCCATTGGTGAACTATGCTACCATGGAGATGCACCAGTCAGATAGAGTATTGTGGCAATTTGGATTCTGACAACCGATTTCCGTGGTACCCGAGATGTTTGATGATGAGCACAAAGTCGACTTACGGCAACTGCATATGGATTGGCTGAAATTCTGGTCACACTATATTGAAATGTGGGAAAATCTGTATGATTATATACCTACTCGGCAACCGATTATTGTTTCAGAGTTAGCGTATGTACTGGAATACATGTCATGGTTTAGGATCCATGGCAAGCCATATTTATTGTCGGAAAAGGAGAGGTGACGACAAATTTGTGCCCAAAGGGAATGACGGGGCCCTTTAAATCCAAGAAAAAGGGACGACGATGCAGGCCAATCAACAACGCCCACACAATCATCAGGCCCAACAGTTCAACCGACGACACCCATATCACAGCCTTTTCAGATTATGTCAGGTGCATATCCTAGCCCTTATATGTATCCTAACCCTTATATGTTTCCTTTTCCTAGTCCTATGGCAGGTTGGAATCCATGGCTCGGTTCATCTCTGTTTCCGATTACTCCGAGTCAACCTTTGATCTATAGGCCACCGTCGCATGAGAGATCGCACGAGGCACCATCGAGGAGCTCTTCTTTCTACCAATCCACATCACCTAACGGGATTCAAACACCTCCGCCATAGGTGATGCAAACACCGCCGCAATCATTATTCTATCAAGGTGGGTCACTCTCCCAACACCCACAACCAGATCCCCTGCCAGATGAACCACAACCCCCGCCAGAAGCTGATCGAAGGAGGAATCCAACACAGACTCGTCGACGACCCCCATATGGCACTGATTCTGACCGCCACGAATATTGATTTTTTTTAATATATTTGTACAAACTTTTTTATATTATTTCATTTAATAAAAATAAAAGTTCTTTTGAATAAGACAATTGTAATACAACATAGTTTCATTTAATAAAATATAAATAATACAACATAGTTTTTTATGACAACTATCAAATATTTCTATTTGGACATGATCTACTTGTATAGCCTGGGTTCCTACACCATCCGTACAACTTCTGATGATTGGTTGTTTCTCGGATATCCATATTGGTATGTATTCTAGTCGAGTAAGGTCGACCCTTTGGTTTGCAATGTAATTCTCTATCCGGTAACAGCTTAAACAGAATAAGTGATACAGGCGGCCACTTACGTTCATCTGGGACAGGTGAGGATACTTGTCTCCACACGTTGTACATGGTTTCTAGTTTGTACACTTCGTCGACGTAGCTTATGGGATCTAGATGAAGATTCTGACAAGCTACAATTACATGAGCGAATGCATAACGAAGTGCGTCAAACCTCCCACAGTCTCAAGTCCTATTTCTCAAGTGTACACGATATTACCCGCCAATAATACCTTCGTGTGGTCTGTCAAACTCCATCACACGAAATTATAGGTTGTCTCGATCGTGACAGACTGTGTGCATAGTGTTCGCCCGCACCTTCGCCTTATTAATTTCTTGCAATACCTTTGCGCACCATACACAGCCTCCTTGCATTTGGCCTTTATGACTATCTGCTCACTTCGAAAATAGTGCCGCTAAACGAAAATATGTCTCTCAAACAACTGATGTTATCGGTAAATGATGTGTTCCTTTTAGAACAGTATTTATGTATTTAGCTAGGTTTGAGATCATATGACCATATCGTAGGCCGTCGTTGTATACTTGTATCCACTGTTCGAAAAGTATGTTACAGAGGTAGTTTGCACCTTCTTCGTCAACCGAACGCAAAACCGCCAACATCTCATGAAACTTGTTCGTTAACCAAACGCAAAACTGCCAACATCTCATGAAAACGGTCATTACTTATCTCATACCCTGCCAATATAAGTTGATAGTGAAAATTACACACTACTTTTCCATTTAAAATAAATTCAATATTACAAACGAAATTTCATTAATAGATATTAAATACTCATGTTGGTCACTTTTTGTTTTTCACTTGTAAATCAAAATTTCCCGTAGTAGTTGGACACAACGTACCTTAGGCAATACCGATGGTATG
Source organism: Gossypium hirsutum (assembly GCF_007990345.1). NCBI lineage: Eukaryota > Viridiplantae > Streptophyta > Magnoliopsida > Malvales > Malvaceae > Gossypium > Gossypium hirsutum. Next base: position 92,938,628 of record NC_053435.1, on the reverse strand, counting down.
TGTGATGCCACAGGCTTTCCTGTCGCTCAATTGCGGCTAGATTTCGATGCCCCGATTCGATATGACGCAGATATTAGGTTGGGGGCAGACATGCCTCCTTAACCTAGAAAGAAAGAAAGAAATTCCAGTCATTAACTGACTCCCCTGGTGTTATTGCAAATGCAATTAGAAGGATTCTCCCACTGCCATCCTGTGTTACAGCTAGCAATTGCCGATGGGTATATCTACCGTACATAAAAGTACTGTCAATTTGTACTAATGGCTTGCAATATAGAAATGCGTCTTGGTATTGCTTAAAGCTCCAGAACAGACGCTTAAATACTTGGCATCCACAGAGAAATCGGTCGTTGTAGTACGCAGGTTCTGTTTCAAGGTCTGTTATGCAACCTGAGACATATCTCTCTAGTACCTGACACCACTGCCACACTTCATTATATGAAGCGTCCCACCCACCATGAATCTTTTCTAACACCTTCTGCTTAGCTATCCAAGCCTTACGGTAAGAGGGCGTGTATCTTAACTGGCTACGAATATTGGCAATTAAGACCGGTATGAAGTTCTAGGATCGGCCTTCACCGTCAGTAGTATTAAGGTAGCTAACATATCTGAATTCATTTTGGAATGATCTTCCAAAACACCTGTCAACAAAATATGTTAAAAAATGCAACAGTACGTAATAATAGTACTATTAAAAAACTCTAAACGGGTAGTGATATCATACCGGCAGCATATGTATGTGGACCTTTGTACTTTTTTTATCTCCCAAAGCCTGTCTTTTTCCTCAACGAGGCCATGATTTTCCATGAACATGTATCATCTTGCACTGCACACTTGGCCTCAAACTTATTGGATTTGGATTTAACCATGTTGTAGTAAACCCCGTTCATGATGCTATGTTGTTTTAATGAATCACGAAAACTGTCTTTATTGGAAAACTCCTTACCAACTTCTAATTCACCTGAATCTAATGAGGAACTTGTACGGTCACGCCTTCTGTATGGTAGATCTGGAAACTCCAACACATCATCTTGAGATAAATCGACATCATGCATGTGGGCTGGAGGCGAATACGCCCTGAATCGCGGATCTTCATCATCATCATTTGAACTCCCTTCAAAATCTTCAGGTATGGTTGGAATAGGCTCTGGTTCAGAAAATAATTTTTGTTCTGCACCATCGAGGCCGGCCTCTCGAGGTGGATTCACATCGGACTTATTATCTGACCCATCATCATGTGCAACGTAGAAGGTCCCCTCGCCAGTGGACGTCGTAAGGAGTACATCATCCCTCCTTATGGACGTTTCACAACGTCTCCAGTCAGATGTGGATTACCAACCACTAGAAGTTGATATTATTCCCCATTACATATTTCCAGAATCAAACATCGACCCACTGAGGTGCATGTCCCATCCACTAACGGAGTGTCGTGCAGGAGTTGGGTATTTCATACTGCTACTAAACACGAGCACTTTCGTGTTTTGCCACCCACTAACGGAGTGTCGAGCAGGGGTTGTGTATTCCTCTCGACCAGCAGTAAATGTTGAAGCTGTAAATACATCATTTGGCGATGAAAATTGTACATATAACTCAAAATAGGGTGATCCACAAGCGAGATGAGTCTGCATCATTGCCTCAAAGCTACGAGCGCCTTTGATGTCGAATGAGTCATATGTCACAGGATCAACTGAAGCACAAAATCGATACTTAATAGAAAAAACTTTCATTGGCGTCGTTCCAAAGATTTTGCGCCCAATTCTTTTACGAAATTCTGTCAAATTTATGTTCTGGTTAAAAACCAGTCTCGCTGTGTTCTCCGATAAAAAAACACCGTTCTTGGTGTTACAGACCTTATCATCATAGTAAATAACAACACTAATACGTTCACTCATCTTCAATTTCTTTTTTTCTTAGTCTCTCTAATTTTTTTGTTATAAGTTATGCAACCTGAGAATAAAATTTGGCTCATTTATAGCCTCATTTTACTACAAACTACTGTAGCAAAAGAGCGTCCACGTGAGAGCTTTTTTCTGAAATTTTGCTGACAATGCATCCTGCTTGAAGCATTTTTGACACTATTTATTCAGAAACGTCTACTCAGAATTATTTTTCTACGAACTACTATAGCAAAAGAGTGTCCACGTGGAAGCTTTTTCCAGAAATTTTGTTGACAATGCATCCTGCTTGAAGCGTTTTCAACACTATTTGTTCAGAAATGTCTACTTAGAATTATTTTTCTACGAACTACTGTAGTAAAAGAGCGTCTATGTGGGAGATTTTTCCAAAAATTTTGCTGACAGTGCATCCTACTTGAAGCGTTTTTGGATACTATTTGTTCAAAAACGTCTGCTCAGAATTATTCTTGCAGAAACTATAAACCTTAAACCCTAAGAAAAAAAATAAATTATATTGCTTATATGTTTTTTTTAATACCCTAAACACAAATTTATTTTAAAAAACTAAACCCTAATTTCATAAATTAACCCTAATACCCTAAACTCTAATTTAGTATTTAGTATTTAAAATTAATAGTTAATTTAATGAATTAACCCTAAAACCCTAAAACTTAATTCAATTAATTTTTCTCGAAACCCTAAACTTAGCATAGCACAAGTATGTATATATGCTGCAATCATGTTATCTTTGAGAATTTCTTTTCATGTATGTATATTGAAAATTAATAATTAAAAAAATTAGAAATGAGCTTGTTACAAAGTAAAAGAAACTTAGTCGGTGATCAAAAATAAAATGATCTAAGCCATTGATAAGGGAAAAAAACATAAACGCTGAAGTAATCGAATTACCAAATTGTTGTTTACACATTAAGAGTTATTTAAGGGTTTTTTACTAAAATATTATAAGAAATAAAATATTAAAATAGTATATTTAAACCATTATGTATCAATTAACCCTAAATTTAATCAATTAACCCTAAACTCTAAATCAATCCCTAATTTAATCAATTAACCCTAATACCCTAAACTCTAATTAAATATTTAGTATTTAAAATTAATAGTTAATTTATACCCCCAATTCAATTAATTTTTTTCTAAAATCCCTAAACCCTAAAAACCTAAAAATCTTAACTTAAAACTCTAACCCTAAATCCTAAAAAACTCTAACCGTGAATCAATTAAATAATAAAATCCTAACCCTAAAAAAAGGGCAAAATGCTTTCCTGGGGGAGCGTTTTGTCCACGTCAGTAAAGCGTGCCCTCAAGAATGCGTTTTTTGCTGACGTGGACGAAGCGCTCCCTCAAGGAAGCGTTTTGCTGACACGTACTCTGAAATCGAGCTTATGTGGATGCGTTTTCGTGAAAAATAGCCTAATTCGATAAAAAAACTCAATAAACATCCTATTTTCGTAATTATATTTTTTAAAGGGCCTTTTTGAGTAAAATGCTCATCCAAGCCACAACAGGGGAAACAGTTAACAAAGAGAAATCTTTAGTTTTCTTCTCTCAGATTCTTAAGCCGTGATGAAATATTCTATTGTGGGGTGTCTCCGTGTCTGAAAACTCCAAATATCTTGGCTCACCATCCATTTGGGATCACAAAAAGGAGGCACTTGTTTTCTTGAAAGAAATGGTGATGAACAAAGTAAAAAATTGGAAGGACAGTTTCTTACACAAATGGGTGTGATGTCCTTATCAAACCTGTCATTTCAGCGATTTCGATCTACATCATGCACTATTTTAAAATCCATATCACGTTTTGCAATGCAATGAACATCATTCTTAATTGGTTCTGATGATTAAGAGCGGATCCTTCCGAAAACACAATTCAATAGATGTCTTGGGAAAAGTTGGTTGTACAAAACAAAGTGGGAGGAATGAGTATTGGAGATTTCCAGTCTTTTCAACGTGGCTCTCCTAGCCAAGCAGACTTGGCGACTCACACCAGAATCGGTTGCGAAATTGGCAAAATTTCTTAAAGGGATTTATTATCCCAATTCGAATTCGACTTAAGACATAAAGGGAAGATCTTACTCTTGGGCCTGGAACAACTTATCACAAGGCATGGATTTTCTTGAAGTTGACTGAGATGGAATGTTGGAAACAAAGGAAAAAGATTTGTTTTGGGAGGAGAAATGGGTTCCCTCAATACCATCTTTTAGAATTTCCTCCACTCAACAGTCACAACCGAGATTGACTCTTGTTAAACATTAGTTTAGAGAAAATAACATAATATGGAATAGGCATCTGCTTCAATTTTCGTTCACTACAAATGAAGTTGAAGCCATTTCCACGATTCCTATAGGTTATCACCTCATTTCAAGCAATTTCGATTTCTCTTAACCAATCAAACCAAGTTTCCAACACTAATGGAGTGGTTTGGACCGGAATACTGTGTTGGCGACTGAAGACTCCGAAGAAGATTAAGACCTGTATATAAAGAGTGATTCATAGCTCAGTTGCATCCAATGAAAACCTCACAGAAGAATCACTCTTATCTTCAAAGGATGCTCTTGATGGGGAGCCGAAACAGAGGCGATCTAACATATTTTATTTTTTTGCCCTTTTGCCACAAGTTGTTTGGAGAGCCTCGACCTTTAGCTACTCTCCTGCTTCTACAGGTTTTAGCTCGATGGCAACTTGGTGGTCCAAAATTAATTTTGACGTCCCTGACTTTGAATTCCTTCCAAGCACATGTCTCATTGCTTGCCTATGTTGGAGTATCTGGAATTCTAGAAACAATTGGAGTTTCCGCGAATTGAAAGATGATCCCATTAGGATCTAGGAAAAATTTATTGAAAGCTTTCCTGAATTTATAGAGGCAACCTCTCCAACCAAGAGCCTCTCCAAGAAAAATGCACTAGTCTCCCCCTCCACCAAATGTGGTTAAGATTTACTGCAACGCTTCTTTTATCGGTAAATTGAACGTGGCCGGTCTTGTGACAGTGGCAAGAGATAATAATGGAGTTGTGATAGACCGAATCAATGCACAGACTAATCCCTTAATGCGTTTGCGGCTGAAACCCTTGCTATAAGGTTAGGTTCCTATTTAATTCATCGTAACGAGTGGCAACTGTAACTATTGAATCTGACTTCTCAAAAGCTATCCAAATGATGAGAGGTAGCTTAGATTTTTCTTGGGATGCTGCTGCAGTCCTGGGTGATATTTTTTTCGCAAACCTCTTATCTAAGGTCTATTTGTTTTAATCATGTTCTTAGATCTGGTAACAAAGTAGTTGACTAGGTAGCCAAACAAACAACTATTGGTGCTTGTTCTCCATGTTGGCCGTTTCCATTCTTGATAATCTTAGAATGATTTTATAAACATCTTTATGAATGAATATTTTCCTTTATGACAAAAAAAAACACACACACACACACAAGTAAACTAGTAAATGATTTAAAAGCCTTTAAAGTAAATTTTTAATTAAATAAATATAATAATATATCAAAATTAGATAATAGCCATTAGTGAAAATCTTGATCCAATTGCTAATAGCCATTAAAGAAATAATATATTTTCCGACGGACGTTGAATGTTTACACCAGCCATTAGTGAAGGAAATGGCGAGCCGTTGTATCTTGCAGGGGGCGCCTAGAGAAGGTATGGTTAAGATTAATTTTGATGCGAGCTGCTATCGGGATTTTTGTTCCGGACCATGCTGGTGAGGTTCTTGTATCCTGTTTCAAAATTTTCCTTAATGTTACCAGCCCATTTGCAGCAGAAGCTAGGGCTGCCTGCTGTGCCCTTCAAGCGTTGGAGATGGGGTTTTGGAGAGTAGTTATAGAAGGAGACTCGCTATGCATTATCAAGAAGCTGCAAGAGAGGTCGCCAGATTTTTCACCAATCAGACCCATTATTGAGGATGCCAGGTTATTTCTTCGACATTTCCTCTCTTGAGAGGCTCTTTTCACTCCCAGGGAATGTAACAAAGCAGCTCATCTCCTTGCGGCAACAGGGATGAAGGATAGGGGTAACCGTTACTGGATGGAGGAGGAGCCGTGCTTTTTGGTGCAGCAGATACGGGAGGATAAGCGGCAGGTGCTTAAGGAACTAATTTGCATTCTTTGGTGTTGTTTCTGCTCCTTTTTCTTCGTGTTCTTTGTCTGTTGAACTTCCCCTTGGGTTTCTGGAGCTATCTATCCTATGAATGGTGAATGATTGAACCTATTCTTATTTTGTGTATACCCAATGCGTATCTTTTGGTTTAGGTTCTTGTGTACCAGGTGTTTTAGATTTCCTACGTCCTTTTGGTTTTGTCTGCTATCAGCTGATATTTTGCTTTATTGGTAGCTGTTTTTTTTTTCTTAAAAAAAATTCCAGTGGAATGGCAGTTGATTTGACTGAATTCCTCATAACGTGTTTGGTTGAATTAATAAGTGATTCGATGCAATAGGTTATTTGATTCACATACGTTTTGGGCTATTCTTGATGTTATCGTTTCAATCTCTATTACAAGAGTGGCCTCCTATTGAATGACTACGACAACATTCAAGGCTATATAAATTTTTTTCTTACAAGAATTTTTATTCAACCGGTCCGAATGAACTCTGATCGCAATCTCACTTTAAGACTATTATTTTCATTTCATCAACACTATTTTAATTTTATTTGATAACTTCAAATTAAATGGTAGAAAAAATAACAAAAAGGTGCAAAGTGAGAACTTATAACTTTTGGGATTAAGAGTTTGTCAGACTGGGAAGAGAATATATCTAAAACTAGGGCTCTTCAAAGTGGCGGCTATTAACAAAACAGAGAATGAGAAATTATGAAATCTAAATGTAAGTTTAGGATATTTTAATGACTTTTAAGGAAATCCAGTTAAAAATACGTAGAGTAGAGGGTTGAAAATAAGTGATGGAAATTTCCTAAGCTTTGATGTTGTTGGTCAACGATGATATTTTGGGTTGGAATATGGAAAACTGTAAGTTGTATTCTCTAATTTTGGTGAACAAGAAGGTGGAGAGAAATCGTTTTAGAGATAGAAAGAGAATGTGATGACTTAAAAAGATAAGAAAAAAAATTTTCATTATAAATAAAAATGAAAATATATAAATTTATATTATCTTTTAAAAATTATTTTATATTCTTTTAATATATTATTAAAATTAAAATAATTTATTATTATAGTTTTATGAATATTATATAATTTAAAAAATAAAGAGTATATTAAAATAATGGTGGTAGTGAGGGCGAGGGTGGCAAGGCTAAGACCTCCCATGAAAAATAAAATTTGATGTCATAACATCTATAAAATTATTAGTTAGTACACTTTTGCCTCAAAAATAATAATTTTTTAATTTTTTAATTTAAAATTTTATAAAGATATGAGTTAATATAATGATGAAATTACAATTGAATATTCATAAAAGTGCATAGTTTAATTCCAGTCTTAAAAAAATATTTCCTGGCTTCACCTCTGAATAAAATAATTATTTGATACACAAATTGTAGAGTTTTTAGATTACACAAGTATAATTAAAAAAGTGAAAAGTGTCTCATTTATTATATACTTTTTTTTGTTATACCATATAGTACACATGTTACAAGCTTTTACCTATGCATTGGAAAGGAGGTTCGGAGTCATGCAAAGCAGTCTATAACCATTTCAATTCGTTCGTGTTCGATCATGGTTTTCATGATATGGGGTTTTATGGACCATATTTCACCTGGAACAAAGGGAGTATATTTCAAAGACTTGATCGAAGCCTCTATAATGATCTGTGGCAATCTTTTGTACCAAACTCAATGGTGCAACACTTACACAAATTGAAATTAGATCATCATCTGATCTTGATATCGATTAATAAAGCGAGAATGGGGAGAGCTGGTAGACCATTTAGATTCCTCACTAGCTAGTTGATGCACCTAGAGTTCAAGGATGTGGTTGTAGAGTCATGGCAAGTTGACGAAGGGATTGCTCGTAAGTCGGAACACTTTACCTTATCTGTCCAAAATTGGAACAAAATGGTGTTTGGAAATATTTTCACTAGGAAAGGACGAACTATACGGGAATTAGAAAGGATACAATGAGTGTTGAAGAGGCGAAGTACAACTAGACTTCAAAAAAAAGAAGTTGTCGTTCGAACTAAAATTGAAAATATTTTGGAACAAGAAGAGATGTTATGGTTTCAGAAATCTAGGAGTGAGTGGTTATCAAATGGTGATGAAAATAAAAATTTTTTTCATAGTCGGACCATGAAACGATAGAAACAAAACAAGACTGAGCCGTTGATGATTGAAAATATCGGTTGGTGCTATGATGAAGAAACCTTAAAGAAACATACGATTGATTATTTCACATAGTTGTATTCTGTTGAGCAATACACGATTGGGGATTTTCTTGTTAGGGGATGCTTTCCAAAAAATTCATCGCAATCACTTCGAGAACTTAGGAAAGAGGTTTTGATAGAGGAAATTAGACATTCGGTTTAGTATAGCCCTTTTAAAGGCACCGGGGATTGATGGTTTTCATGAAAAACAATTCAAGCAAGTTGGGATATAGTAGGGAGTATTGTTTATGAGATGGTCTGAAATGTGTTTTTGGGTTGTCAACTAGATCCTTGCATTAACCATACACTCATTGTTCTTATTCCTAAGAAATTTGGTGCGAAGTTGATTAAAAATATAAGCCAATCAGTTTGTGCAGAGATTTATACAAGGTGATAACGAAAACAATCGACATTCGTCTTCGACAGATGATGCAAATATTGGTTAAGCAGAATCAGTCTAGTTTCATACTGTCGCGCAATATTTTTGATAATATTATAATTGCATAAGAGACAATTCACATAATGAAACATACAAAAGGTAAACAAAGGTGGATGGCAGTTAATTTGGATTTTGAAAAGGCTTATGATCGGGTCAAATGGGATTTCTTAAAAAATACTTTGTATGAAGCGGGCTTACTTACGTCTCTTAATCGTATAATTATGAGTTGTGTCTCCACTTTATTAATGTAACTGTTATGGAATGGTTTACTTACTAACAAATTTACTCTGACAAGAGGAATACGGCAAGGGTATCCTCTATCTCTATTTTTTTATTCTGGCAATGGAGCGTTTAAGACACCTGATTGAAGCAGCTATTGAGGAAGGAAGTTGGGAACCCCTTCTTCTTTCTAGAATAGGGTCAGGTGTCTTACATTTTTTTCGCTGATGATTTGGTGCTCTTTTGTAGAGCTAACAATAAGAATGTTAAGTGTCTCAAATAGATTCTGTAATGACCTGAAATTCACGGGCACTGGAAAAATGAGTTATAGGGCCTCCGTCTTAGTGAAATAAGTTCGAAAATAATTATTAAAAATATTTATGAGCCTAGTGGTGTGTCTAATTAGGATCTAATTAAGTGAATTTAGCTTAATTTAGAGTAAGTAATAAAAAGGATTAAATTGAATAAAGGGTAAAAGTTTAATTATAAAGCAATAGAAAATAAAAAGGATTAAAATGGCAATTAAGCCATTGACTATAAATGAGGTGGCATATTGGTGAAATAAAATCAAAGATTTTTTTTTAGGTTTTATATATTATAATGATTATTATTATAGTTTCATATTAAATTGTTATGATTATTTAATTGATAATATATTATAAATAAATTAAATAGAAGACAATTGTATGGTAATAAAATATACATGTGTAAGAATTGTATTGGTACATTTGTAATTTAAATATTTAATTACTTATAATTTAAGTATAAAGATATTTTATAATTATTAATTGTATTAATTAAATCATGAGATTTTTATTTAATAAGCAAATTAGATAATGACATTTGTAATAATATAAATATGTACACTTGTTATATAATTATTAATTTACTTAATATTAAAGTAAAAGATATTTTAATATATTATATTAATATTATATTATGTTAATAAAATAATAAAGTATAAAAGAATTAAAGAAATAAAGAAACAAAGAAACAAAAGGAAATAGAAACAGAATTGAAAACAGGAAGCAGGGGAGAAAAAGAGAAAGAAAAGGGAAAGAAAAATAAAAGAGAAAACTAAGGATTTGAAGCTTGGAGTTAATTTGGTAAGTCAATTAAGTCTTTTTTAGTTAATTTTGATGTTTTAGGAGCTTTGAAACAAGATTTTGATGAAATTAAGTTGATAGTTCAAGAGTTCATCTGTTTCCAAGTAGGGTTCATGTTGGAAAAATTATGGAATTAGGGATTTAATTGAATGAATTCTAAGTTAGAATTGATTAAGGGATTAAATTGTAAACTAGGCTATAAGTTTTATGTTGTAGGGACTAAATTGAAGAAATTTCGAAATTAGGGAAATATGCTGGAAATTTTATAGTTAAATATAAGTTTAGACAAAATTTGAATAGAAAAAGAGAGTGAATTGGATTAAGAAAATAATTAAGTTTAGTTAGGATTAAATTGGGAATAAGGTAGGAGTTGTTTAGAAATTTAATTATTGATTATAATTAATGCTGTAAATAATAATGTAAATTACTATTATTTTCGTAGCCAACAAAGAACCTGAAGCATCAGCATCGAAAGGAAAGGAGAAAGTCATCGAGGACTAAAACGGGAGAATTACGGTGTGTATTACTATAATTGAAATTTTAATTATTATTGATTGCTGAAATTTTAATTGTTATGTATGGTAAATAAGACTTGAGGTAAGTATGTGAAATTGATATGAATATTGAGTGAAAATGAAAGTGATATAAATTGAATCAAATTGAATTGAATAAGTGAATTATGGAATATGTGATTATTTGAAAAGTGTATTGATTGAAAATAAATAAATTGTGACAAATGTATGGTGTTGATGGTATACACTTGTGTGAAAATTAATTTGTATATGAATTAAGATAATAGATATTTGAATTGAATGAGTATTGAAAATTTTTGTGTAAATGAAATTGAAATTAGAAAAAGTAAAATAATACCCTATTAACTTGTCGGACTAGATTCGATACAAATGGCATGCCATTGGATTTGTGATGTGATGAAGAGATTGTAGTTCAGCCGAGAGGATGTTTCTGTTATTATATACTTCGGTTTATCCGAATAGGCATTTAATGCCTTATTGGTGTGTTTGGGAGGATATATTATACCAATGTGTTATGGAGGATTTACAATATTCCGGGTGTGTTTGGGTTGGATATTCTGGTGTGTTTGGATGGAATCCGCGTATCTTTCATAGTCCGAGCTTTGTTAATAGGGTAAATAATTGAAATGAAATTTTGAAAATGAGATTATTTGTTTTAGCACTATTGAAAAGTACGAGAAAGAATGTATGAACTAAATTATGAATTGAGTTAGTATGAGAAAAATGAATTATGAATTTAAGATTTATGAAGTAAAATAATTATATATAAAAGTAGTTTATATAATTATAAAATTTATGGTTGATGTTTGTAATTTATTAATATTAAATAGTCTTGATTTATAGTAATACCACTGAGTATATCCATACTCAGCGTACGGTTGTTTCTGTGCGCAGGTTAGTAGAAGTCAAGTGTTCCGGCTCAGCATCCAGAACAATCCCGACTCCAACACAAATTTGGTGATGTATATTTTTCTTTTGGGTAAAGGTGGCATGTACATAGGTGTTATTTAGTCACTTGAATATGTATATTACTTTGGGTAGTGAAGGATGAATTATAAAATTTAGATGGTTAAATGAAATGGTAAGGAAAGTACATGATATTTTGATACATGAACATTAAGTTGTTAAATGAATGAAGTTTTTAATCAATTTTGAATGATGCTATGATAGTTATTAAGTTAAAATTATGTTAATGATATAAATATTAGTTATATGAATGTGAAACATTGGTGTTGGTGATTTTGGTTTGAATTTGCAGGAGGTTTAGGTAAAAATAAGCAGAAATGCTGCCGAAATTTTTTTATAAAAAAAAATTTGGAATACTCGAACAAGTCCCGTTCTACTTTTAATACGTGTTTGAACTTCGAGAGTTCAAGATAGGGACTTAATTATTATATTATACTATGAAAGTTATATTAATTGTAAATTATTCGTAAGTTGTCTGATATGTCCGGTAATGCCTCATAACCTCGTTCCGGTAACGGTTTGAGGTTAGGGGGTGTTACAGATTCTTAATGAATTTTTCCACTTTTCAGGTCATCGGGTTAATTGTCAAAAGACTCAGGTATTTTTCTCTAACAATGTCTAAGTGGAAGAATCTGAATCCTTTTGTAACAAACTTAACTTTGCCAATGTGAGTGAGTTGGGTAAATATTTGGGTGTTCCATTCTGCTACAAGAGAGTTGGTATTGATACTTTTCAGTTTATATTAGACAAAGTTCGTACTCAGCTAAATGGATGGGAGGTAAGGGAGCTATCTCTGGCTAGCCGCCTAACATTGGTTAAATCGATGTTACTTACTATCTCAAATTATTTCATGACAGCAACCAGAATACATATAACGGTTTGTAATGAGATTAAGAAACTGGCTCGTGGTTTCTTATGGGGATCAACTTTTTCCGAGAGGAAATCGTCACTTGTGAATTGGGAGATTTATTGTAAACCTCAGGAATATGGGAGCTTAGGCATTCGAAGATTGCAAGATCAGAGCAAATTATTTCTTATGAAGTTAGGTTGTAAGTTGGTTGCTAATATGGAAGAGTTGTGGGTTCAAATTTTGAGGAATAAGTACAAAGTACATGAAATACTGCCAGATTACATACATCGAAGCAATTGCTCCAATATTTGGCGTTCCATAGCCTATATATGGAATGAAGTGAAAAAGGGATCTATTGGCCAGCGGGTGATGGTAGGTTGATGAAATTTTGGAACGATGATTGATTACCAAATTTGGGTATTCTACACTATTATTATATTGGGCACGCGGCCCTTCTAGACTCACTCCAGACTTGTGATATGGTGATAGAGGGAGTGTAGTGTAACAACCTGAGTTTTCACTGATGTCAGAAACAGTGGTTCGAGTCCACCAAATTTGGCGAGTAAATTTATAAATATTATTATTTAATATTTACGAGTCAAATATGATTTTAAAAAGTTTTTTGAATTGGTAATTTGTGTTTTATAATGATTTATTAGGTCAAGTGATTTTAGAAAGTGAGATATCGGGACCACGTTCCTATAAACTGAACCGTAAACATTTTTATAAATATTTTCAGAGTGTCATTAAGGTAGTATTAAAGTTTCGTTGAAAAATTTTAACGTTTCGAAAGTTAATTAATTAAAAAAGGACTAAATTAAAAAATGTGCAAAACTTGTTCATTATAATATTTAAGTGATTAAATGACTTGATTAATAAATTAGGGAGGACTTGAGAAGCAAATAAACCTAAATTAAAAGATGAGGCGGCATAATAAAGGAAAATAATAAAATAAGGCCATTCAATGGCAAAATTGTAATTTTGGTGATATTAAAATAAAACGGAATTGGAAAGTTTCTAGACATTTTCTTATTCAATTTTCGGTTCAAAACAGACATAGGAGAGAGCTTAAGCCGGTTCTTTAATTTTTGCTTCATGTGAGTTCAATTCTTACCCGTTTCTTGTAATTTTTATGTTTTTGAAATTGTGACAATTAGGTCCAACTAAACCATACCTTTGTTTTTATTTTATTAAAAAATTTTCGAGTTGCCATTGATAAATATTAGATTTTTTTTGTTATGAATAACATGGATTTAGAGGTTGATTATGCTGTATGATGATTTTATAAAGTGATTTTGTTAAATATTGATTTTAGGATTAAATTGTGAAACGGTTAAAATATTAGGGTTTGATTGTGAATTTTGGGTTTATTAGGGGCTATACGAAGGCCTAGTATATTTGGATAGATTATTGATTGAGAAAATTTAGTTAATTTGATAGATTAACTAATTAAGGGACTAAATTGCAAAGATTTCAAAAGTTTAAGGTAATTATGTAAATTCAAAAAATAAAAGGGTATTAATTGTAAAGTGATTTGGAAATTAAATATATGCTAATAAGTGAGTAATTTTATATTTTAGATCAAGATCCCGTAAATACTCGTGAAAAAAAATAGCGAAATAGTCCCTAAACTTCAACAATTACTACAATTCAATCCAGGTAAGTGTGTACGATTAAAATTTAATGTTTTGCATAAATTGGTGAATGATATTGTTTATTTAGTTGGAAATGGATTATTGTTGGAATTATAATATTGAATTGGATTTCAGTTTGAATGGAACGCGAGATTTAAGTACATTTGTATTTTGGTATATGATGGTATTGGAAGGAGAAAAAGACATTTTCCCAAGTAAATTGAGCTTCAACATTTGTTGCAAAATCTTGTGTTTTACTTTCTGTTTAGCTTTTACGAGCTTCTGTTCAGCTCTTACGAGCTTTTGTTCAACTCTTACGAGCTTCTGTTCAACTCTTATTATGAGTTTTTGTTTAGCTTTTACGAGCTTCTGTTTAGCTCTTACGAGCTTTTGTTCAACTTTCGAGCTTCTGTTGGCGTATTCGGAAGGACCAACTCTTATGAGCTTTTGCTGACGATCTACTCTTATCCATAAGTCATTTTTCAAATGGAAAATTTTGGTAAAGTGATTTATTTAATGAATTTAAAAGACATGTTATGTTTTTTTGTATTGATTTGAATACGGAGGTATTTATCAGTTGAAGTTGTGAATGACAGGGAGTTGACATGAAGGATTTTATTTATTCAACTTGTTATATGAGGTTCGGTAAGATTTTTGTTTAACCTATCGAACTTACTAAGCTTCATTAAACTTATTTGTATTGTTTAATGTCTTTGTAGATTTTCAGAAGGTTGAACAATCGGATCAGCACTCAAGTCACACTATCCAGCTTATCTCGATAGGTTTTGAAACGTTAAATAAGGTTTATATTACATGTATAGGCTTTTGTACAGCCTTGGTTGAAGTTTGGCTTATGTAAATATTATGAATAATATTTTGTTTATATAACCAACTTATATATTGGTATGAGAATAAGGTATAATTGTGATGCTATTATGAGTGTATATGTATGTATGTATTTGAATTGTAGTGAACTTAGGTAGCTTTGTTAGGTAATTATTTAGGTAAGTTTGGATGTTTAGTTGACATGTTTTTAAGTTATCATTTGAGGTGCCTAAGGGCATATTGGTTGCATGTGGTGATAATACATGTCTAAGACTTTATTTTAGCTTGTTTTGAATGCCTTGTTATGGCTTGATAACGTGCAATTTGTTGAGTCTAGGTTGATGTCAATTTGGGTGAGAAATGTGGCTTGGAAAATGGCTTAGAAAATGGCTTATTTTCTTCCACACAAGTAGAGACATGGGCGTGTGTCTCAGCCGTGTGTCACATACTGCTAAGTGACACAGCCGTGCATCCCCTCTATCTTCTTAAGAATGCAAGTCATTATGCTCACACGGCTTAGCACACAAACGTGTGACTTGGCTGTGTGACCCAAGTTAGAGAGTTACACGAGTATGGGCATGGGATGGATACGGCTATGTGTCCCTATTTTGAATGCCCACACGACCTGAGACACGGGCGTGTCTCCTAACTGTGTGACCCTTGCAACTTTGAAAATTTTCAGTATTTTCTGAAAATTCTTTGAGTACTTGGTTTAGTCCGGACTTGTTTCTAACGCGTATTTTGGGCACTGAGGGCTCTTATAAGGGACAATATGTTTGATTTCGATTGGTTTCTGACATGAATTGTAACAGCTCTATTTTAGTGAAATCGGAACAGTGGTTTCGGGACCACAAATCCGAGCCAAAAATAAAATTTATTTTAATTTTATTACATGGTCCGTATTATGTTAGAAATGCCATGTGAAAATTCTAATAAGAAAATTTTACTGATTATGTGTTTAATTACGGGAAGGACCAAATCGCATAAAATGAAAAAGTTAAATTCTAGTAGCTAAAAGGATTAAATAGCTATGGAATTCAAAACTTGAGGTCCTTATATGGTAATTAGACCATTAAAGAAAAGTATGTAGATATTTTGGTGACTCATCTATGGAAATTTAGAAAAAGGGTAAGGATTAAATTTTAAATTGAATTAATTTAAATAATTAAAAGATGATAAAAGAAATATCATCTTATTTCATGTCATCTTCATCCCCAAAATACATAGAAACCCTAGGAGAGAGAGAAGAAACTTTCTTGGCTTAATTGGGTAAGTTTTCTTGTCATGTTTTTAATAATTTTGATATTTTTGAAACTGGGATAGCTTAATCTATCTATTTGAGGGATTAATTTGAAAAGTTATCAATGTATGGAACTCATGTCATGGATGACTATGCTGAAAATTTGAAATTTATGGTAGAAAATAAAAGGTTGTTGATAGATAAACAACTTTTACAAAGTGATTTTTGATGAAAACATGTTTTAGGGACTAAAATGTAAAGTTGTGAAAATTGAAGAAAAATTCTAAATTTTATAAAATGTATGTGCTTTAAATTTTATAGTGAATTTTGGTTAGACTTGGAATAGGGAGTAAATTGCATAAATTTCATTTTCTGAGCCTAGGGACGAAATTGGAATTTATGGAAAAATTAGGGGAAAAATGGTAATTTCGCCTAAGATGTAAATTGAGTCCACTTGAATGTGAAATATGATAAATTGATGAATAAATTCATTTATATAGATCCAGATAACACAAATTCGAAGCTAGATCGAGGAAAAGAGACAGTTTCGGATTAGTAGATTTATATACGCGAACAAGTGTCAAGATAAGTTTGTGTAACTTAATTAAGCTTGTAAATATGATAAATTGAATACTGTGTTATATGGAATATGTTTTGTATTTATTCGAGTTAATTTGAATGTTATAACATAAGAAATTATTACATGCTTGAGATTGTTTGAAAAGGGTTAAATTCCGTTTGAATATTGGATTTCAATGGATAAATGAAATTTCCTTACTGAATAAGGTCCTGCATTGTTGCTGACGGGATTTAGCCTGGACTGGTAATCCTAATATAATCCCTCTAGAGCATATGTTACAATTAGGATTTAGCCTGGACTGGTAATCCTAATTGAGCTCTTCTGAGCATATATTACAAAAAGGATTTAGCCTGGACTGGTAATCCTATTATATGTTATGAGGCTCGAGAGTGTGCTTTCCGATTAAGTGCCCTAATGGGTACTCTTGAATATGAATTGGCAAGTTATTAAATTGTACACCTTGAGTGTATTGTTTGAATATCCATCGAAATTTTAATGATTCAACGGATAAAATACTTCACATGATATGAGAATTATGAGACGAAATGAATGATGTCTTGAAAGAATATAGTATGTTGAGCTCATCTATGCTTACTTGACGCATATGTGAACATTTGTGTAACTAACTTGTTTGATTGAGTGTATGTGTATAGGTAAAATTGCCAAATTGATGAAAAAGCAGGTTATTGAATGTTTAATGTTAATAAATGTAAATTGGTAAGTTTTAATTCATGTCATATGAACTTACTAAGCATGTAATGCTTATTTAGTTTTATTTTCTCTGTTTTATAGTACTCAGAAGCTCGCGAAGGTTGGAGATCAATTGGAGCATCATCACACTATCCACAAACTTATTTTGGTATAAATAGTACACTTATTTTGGTATAATATCATGTATAGGCTAACTTGGCCATAGATGGCTTAAATATGTTATTTGTAATCTAGCCATTAGAATGGTTAGTAATGGTATGTTTTGGTACTTATAAAGCATAATGTCATGATAAACACTTATGTGTTAAGTATAAATGATCAAATGATGTTCAATGTTTAGGTTAAACAAAGGTAAGAATTTAAACATGTATGAATGTTATGTTGTATCATATTAGATGTTAAAATTTGTTTAAAATCAATGCTTGGATTGGTTGGTATTTGGATGTAAGCTTTGGTGCAAGAAAATGGTAAAATTTTAGGTGAGAAATGAAGCTAGAAATGACTTTATTTTGTCCACACGGGTAGACACACGGGCGTGTGTCTAGACCATGTGTGACACATGGCTTGGTACATGGGCGTGTAGTTATGCCGTGTGTCCCCTACATCTTAAATTCGTGAGACAGAATGCTTAGAATTAAGCACATGGGTAGAGACATAGGCGTGTGTCTCAGCCGTGTGTGCTACACTAACTGGAACACAGGCATGTGTCTTGGCCTTGTGAAAGCTGCACCTAATTTCGAAAAATTCAATTAACCATACGGCCTAGTGTGCTACACTACATGGAACAAGGGCGTGTGTCTTGGCCATGTGAAACCTGCACCTAATTTTGAAAATTTTAATTAACCACACGGCTTAGCACACGAGCGTGTCGCTGGCCATGTGGCACAAGTCAGAGAGCTACCTAGTTTTGAACACAGCTTGCAACACGGACGTGGTCTCACACAGGCGTATGAACCCTGTAACTTGGAAAATTTTTGAAATTTCACAAAAATTTTTTAGAGTTCTCGATTAAGTCCTAATTCGATTCTAAAGCTCATATAGGGCCTCGAAGGTCCATTTAAAGGAAGTTATGAATAATCTCAGAAAATGAACAATAATTGACATAATTATCTGTAAATTTTCTGATAACGCTCCGCAACCCTATTCCAGCAACGGATTCGGTTTTGGGGTGTTACATGAATGTTATATTATACGAAATATTTGTTTATTCAATCTATAAACTTTGGTAATGCTCCGTAACCCTGTTTTGACAATGGCTAGCCTCGGTATTCACGCAATAGGTTGTAGAGCATATCCTAGCATGTACACCTTATTCATTGAATGCATGAATATATCATCTAACTTGGAGATGGCTATCCGAGGGAAATTTCTTCATATCGAAATCTTATAAGCACTTGTTTGTTGATAATACGCTTGTTAGAATTGCAAGCAATGAACTACCATGGAAAGTGAGAGCACCATAACGAGTTTAGATCAATTTGGAAATAAGTTGTACCTAAAAGTCTTTAGAATATTTTTGTGATGACCCGAATTTTACAGTTATCGAAAAATTGTATTTTCGAGTCTCCGTTACTGAAAAACGGATCTGTAAATATTTATCAAAAATATTTAAAAAGTTAATTGAGTGGTTAATTAAAGTTTAATTAAGTGAATTTAGCTTAATTAAGGATAATTGGATAAAAGGATTAAATTGAATAAAGTGTAAAAGTTTAATTATAGATTAAAAGAAAATAAAAAGGACCAAAATGACAATTATGCCATTTAGCACTAGTGAGGCGGCATATAAAGTAAAAATCTTAGATTTTTACGTAGATTTTAATTATAAAAATATATTTATTAGTAATAAATGATATTAAATTAATTTATTATATTTATATTATAATATATTTATATGATAAATAAGTTAAATTGTGACAAGTGTATAAAAATGATTTGGTACAAGTGTAATAATATATATCCATACAAGTGTTAAATAAATACTTGTTATTAAATAGATTTTTAATATAGATATTTTTTTGTTATTATTATTATTATATTTATAATATATATAGTAAATAAAGAAAGAAAAAGAAATGAAACAAAGAAAAGAAATAGAATAGGCAAACGAAAAGCAGGGGAAAGAAAGAAAGAAAGGAGAAAGAAAAGAAAAAGGGAGAATTAGGATTTGAAGGTTTGGAAGTTTAATAGGTAAGTCAATTTAGCCCTTTTTACTTAATTTTGATGTTTTAGAAGTTTTGGAATAAGGTTTTGATGAAATTAAATTGATATTTTGAAAGTTCATAGGTTTTCAAATATGGTTCATGTTGAATAAAATGATTGAATTAGGGATTAAATTGATAGAATTTTAAGTTAGAAGTGAAATAAGGATTGAATTGTAAAGTAATTCATAAGTTTTATACTTTAGGGACTGAAGAAAATTCTAAATTATGGTATTATGGTGAAATTAGATAATTGAAATTTGATTTTAAGTGATAGTTGAGTGAAAAATAGAGAATAAATTGTAAAGAAAACAAGTTAGTTTGAATTGGGATTAAATTAGAAGTTATGTAATTATTAAGTTGAAATTGGAATAAACAAAATGAAATTGTATATTGATGAATTTTTAACTGTTTTAATTCCCATAGCTAACATTGTGCCGGAAATCTCAGCTAAACAAGAAAAAGGCAAAGTCGACGAGAGTTAGCTTGGAAATTACGGTTTGTATTTCTATAATCCGAACTTAATATTTAATTATTGAATTTATTACTTAATATGTATAGAAAGTGCTTTGAGATGAATATTTGAATTAGAATAGATATCAGTTAGAATTGAAAAGTGAAATTATTATTAATTGTTGATTTTGATTGAATATTATGATGGTAATTGAGGTGAGAAATATTGTGTTTTATAATTGAAACGGATTGATTAGGTATGTGTTAAATTTATTAAATTTATACGGATATATGTGATTATTGTGAAAATTGAATATTTGTTATGAAAAGTGAAATGGATTATATCGAATTATGAATATATATGATTGTTGATATGTGTAATGATTGGAAACTAGAAAATGAATTAGAAACCCTGTTAACAGTATCAGGCTACGTCGAATATAGTTGGCATGCCATAGGATTGGAAGTGTTCAGGGATATTCCGACTTTGTGTCGATGAGACACTATAAGTGTCGCCTTACTGTTGCTGTTCTGGATTCGTTCCGAAGGGGTACTCCATACCTTACTGTTACTGTTACTGTTCCGAATTTGTTCCGATGAGGTACTCTGTGTACCACTACTGTTATTGTTACTGTTACTGTTACCATTACGGTGTATTCCGGCTCCGACCGATGACACACTGTATGCTATCCCTATGTGTGGGTTGGATCCATGTATCCATCTAAGTCCAAGTCATGTTAATAGGGGTAAATAAAGGTACTGAATAACTGACTGCTACTGAAAAACTGACTGTTACTGGATAATTGACTGCTACTGAATAATTGTCTGTTACTGAATAATTTATCGTTACTAAATAACTGACTATTAAAGAGTGACTAAATATTATTAAACGACTAATTGTTATTGAATGATTGAATGTTACTGAATGAAACTGATAAATTGATCGATACTGAAAATTATTTATTGATATTGAATAGTGAATAGAAGTATAAGGGAGACATATGAATGGAAAATATTATTATTTAAATGATTGTGAATTTATCTGAAAAGCTAATTGGGTTAATAGATGATAAAGATTGAATGAGTTGTAAAAAATTTATCCATGAAATGAATAAATGAATATTTATGATCATTAAATGATATTAAGTGTATGTTTTACTATTTAATGTTTGGATTATAGAAATACCACTGAGTTCATACTCAGCATACGGTTTTTTTCCGTACGCAGGTTAAATTAAAGCTAGAACATTGAATCAGCATCCCAGGCCGATCCCGAATTCAATAAGGTAAAACGTGTTAATAGTTGGTAATGACATGTGCTTAAGATGTTTTACGTGTGTGTCATTTTGGATTGTTAATGTATTAATGAAATAAGTAGAATTAAACTTGGTAATGGTATATGGTAAAATTAGGGTAATAAGTATGAATCTGAACTATTTGATCATATATGATAAGTGAATAGAATTGAGTATTGGATAATATATAAAATGCTTAAATTTGGCAAGTTTTGAGTGTAATAGCCTAAATTTTCAATGGTGTCGAAACAGTGATTCGAGATCACTAAATCCTACAAATGAGTAGAAAATATTATTAATTTAGTGAATATAAGTTAGATATGATGTTAGAAAAATTTTTGAAATAGCGAATAGTGGACGAGAAATAAATATTAAAATAATTAGAATCGAAAACGAGGTATCGAGACTTTAAAAATTTTAAGCCGAGCCATAAATATTTTTATAAATATTTATGGAGTGTTAATAAGTTAGTATTAAAGTTTCGTCAAGAAATTTTAAAGTTCCGATAGTTAATTGAATAAAAAGGACTAAATTGTAACAAATGTAAAATTTTAAAAAATGATTAAATAGCTTAAATGATAAAAGAAAGAGGGTTCAAAAGGAAAATAGACCCAAGGTTTATTTGGGCTGGACGGAAAGGGCATGAAATCAGCAAGAAAATAAGGAGAATTAAGGGTAAAATTGGAATATTACAAAATTTACTTAATATAGCTAGGACTAAAGTGGAATTATCTAGATTCTCTTTATTTTTCTCCATTCTCATTAGAAAAAACACCATAGAAGGGTTTCCTTAAGTTGGTTTTTCATATTTTTACTGCAATTAAGTTCAATTATTGATTATTTCTCGAAATTTTTGTGTTATTGTGAATTTTACAACTAGGTCCACTTATTGAATTCATTAGTTTTTGATTCTATGAAATAAATTGAAAGTTCCTATGAATATGTGTTGGAAGTATATGATGATTTAGCATGGAATTAGAACTTTACATTGTTTATATGCTGATTTCATTGAAAGAATTGAATAAAAAGTGAATATTTGATACCTAATTGTAAAAGAGTTTGAAGTTAGGGTTTTATGTGGAAATTCTGAATTTCAATAGTTGTGAAATAACTTTTAATTTCTAGGTAAACTATTAATTGGGAAAAATTAGCTTAATTATGGGGTTAATTGAGCAATGATTGAATTGTATGAACTCTGAAATTTGGGGCAAAAATTGAAATCAACAATTGCACTGAAACAGTTTTGGACAGCAGCAGTAGTCTAACTTTGAAAAATCACCAAAAATTATAAAAATTTAATTAGGGGATGAATAAAATATGAAAAAAAAATTATTGAGTCTAGTTTCTTATAGAAGAAACGGTGAAAGCAATGGAATTGTAAATCATGAGATATAATAAATTTTGTGAGATAATGTCAAAATTATTTTGGGTTCCCCTGTTCTGACTTTGGAAAATCATAAAAAATTGGAGAAAAATAATTAAGGGCTTAAATTTATATTTTTAAAATTTTGAATAAGTCTATTTTCAAGAGAAATAAACGAGAATATCATCCGAATCCTGTATGAGGAGATAATTAATTTTTAGTGAAGAAGGGTCGGAATTGTCAGACAGCAGAAGAAAGGTGACTTTAAAGAATAAACTGTACTTATTGGCTAAACTAAAAATTCTGAAAATTTTATGATAAGAATATTTGTGAGCCTAGTTTCAGAGAAAATTAGTGGATCCTAATTTGGAGTTCTGTAGCTCAAAATAAAAATAATTTAGTGACTATGACACGGATGAACAACATTGAATATACATAGGTAAATAGTGAAATTACAAATAATGTTACCTAGAAGCGGGTTATAAATATTAAGGATGTGAAATAGAATGAATGTGAAGTCAATACTGATAAGTGAATGATTTTACAATGGTAGATCGAGAACCTGAAGCAAATCGAGGAAAAGAGAAAGTAGCCGATTAGTCCCTGAATTTTCACAAATTTTGGAAATCGACCCAGGTAAGTTCATATGGCTGAAATTTAATGATTAAATATTAATTTTATGAATTATATAATGTATGATGAGATATATTTATTAATTAATTGAAAATAAAATGACAATGCAAAAACTGAATAAATGATCAAATTGAGCGGAACATCGGATTTGAATACTTCTGATCAATGACAAATGACAAGTGAAAAGTGGTAGCCTTAGCTACACTTATCTGATCAGTGACAAGTGACAAGTGATAAGTGGTAGCTTTAGCTACACTTATCTGATCAATGACAAGTAATAAGTGATAAATGTGATCCGTGTAAGACCGTGGCAGGACTATGATTTCAAAAAGTGATAAGTGATCATACGCAAGACCATAGTTATACTATGGCAAAGTGAAAGTGAAGTACTCAATTTTCCGTAACCGTTCCCTAATTTGATTAAGAATGGTATGTGACAAATGGGCCCAAAAGAATTAAAGGAAATGGATAAGTGGTAATGAGTTTATACAAGGGAACTCATCAATGATTGTGGTTGATAGGTGAACTTAATAATTGTGTATATTGTATAAGTGTTTGAATATTTGGTAAGATTTATGTTTTATGCCTATGAACTTACTAAGCTTCTATAAGCTTACTTGAGTGTATTCAATGTCTCTTGTAGATTGACATGGAAGTATACGAAGGATCGGATCAACACAGAGGATCACACTATTCAGATTATCTTCGGTAGCTTTTGTAAATTTCCTTTTTGATTTATATGGCATGTATAAGGTTTGATGATTATATAAATGCTAAGACTTGTTTAATGAATATGCATTAAAGTAAAGAGTGATGAATATGTTAAATGGTATAATTATAATAGAAGTATAATTTGGTATCAAATTTGTTGAAATGAATTGGTTGGTTGGATTGGTCTCGGTTTTAAAATTTGTAGGGAAGGTTAGATATTTATAAATGGGTTATATTGAGCTTATAAAAAAAATAAAAAAAATATTTCCTATGGTTTTGGTTTAATTTCGGTTTGGTCCCGAAATATGTTTTGGGCTTTGGAGGCCCATCTAAAGAACGTTATGACATATTTCGGTAAATAAATAGTATTTAATTCTTAATAACAGAAAATTAATTGGTAAATTTCGGTGATGCCTCGTACCCTATTTCGGCGACAAATACGGGTAAAGGGTGTTACATTGAGTATATTTAAATGTGTTTAGATAGGTTAAATATAGGTATTTTATGCTATGTTTGGTAATTATTTGTATATTAATTGTAAATTGTCCAATAGGTCTGGTAATGCTCCGTAACCCTATTCCGACAACAGTTTAGGATTAAGGGGTGTTACAATTTTCTTTAGATTACCAACTGTTCAATGGATTATCTGGAACATTCTTTTCCAAAAAGGTGAATGGCCTAGATTCTAGATCAATTTGAAAATAAGTTGTACCTAGAAGTCTTTAGAATGTTTTCTTTAGATTACCAACTATTCAATGGATTATTGAAACATTCTTTTCCAAAAAGGTGAATGACCTACATTCTTTTCGATTATGAGTTGGTTTCTTTGGAAGAGCCAAAATGACTTCATTTTCAAATAGATAAGTGGTAGTAGTCCGTCTCTGTTAACTTCGGCAGAAGCTTGGACAAGGTCTTAAGGTGTTAAAGGAGAGTTGGATACTTAGACTTGTAATTCTATGACTAAAGGTTGTTGGTAGTTTCCAGCTAATGGATGGATTAAGGTGAATGTGGATAGCTCACGTCAACAATAAGACCAAATGCAACTTAGGGGGAGTGGTGAGATGACCAAATAGAGGTTGGATGGGGGGTTTTAAGATTATGATAGGACTATCAGATATTTTTCAGGTTGAAGCTCGAGCATTGTTTAAGGGATTAAAGTTCGCTTGGGCACAAGGATTCTGCCAGGTGGAAATTGAAAGCGATAATGCTTTATTGATTGCCATCATCCAGGACGAGTTAGCTGCGAGTAGCAAGTACAGTGAAATTCGCCAGATCATGACGGACAACAACGAGTGGCTAAACATATTGCTAAAGAGGCTAGAGGCAAAATAGAATAGTTATTTATCCATGTACATCCATCGAAATACGTGAAAAGTCTACTAGAAGATGACATTCATCGTGCAATAAGTACATTGATGGCTGAAGAGTAATACTAATCCAATTTAGCATTGGTTAATGTTTTATTATTTACCAAAAAAAAAATAACAGTACTTTTTGGCATATCATATTGATACGTGATATTCGTGACAGGTTTTAAAGATTTATGAAAGAATCGTTCTTGAGACTAACTTATTATCACGATTAA
Organism: Gossypium hirsutum; assembly: GCF_007990345.1. NCBI lineage: Eukaryota > Viridiplantae > Streptophyta > Magnoliopsida > Malvales > Malvaceae > Gossypium > Gossypium hirsutum. The sequence goes on along the minus strand of NC_053435.1, from coordinate 92,913,059 downwards.
AGCAAGTGTACTTATCGAACAGTAGTATAGTTCAGCAAAATCGAATTGTCGAACCCAAAGGAACTACGAGTACTAGTATTTACTTCCTTTTTATTATCTAGCCTAAAAATTAAGATATTTAGTTATCTAAACTAATTACTAACTAAGAATGCACAGAAAGAAAATTTGGGAAAATACTTTTTGGAAAATTCGATTGATTAAGACAAAACCTAAGGAAAAATCCATCTAGACTTCACTTGTTATTTGACTCTGACTCAGATGATTTATTCTTTTAACTTGATCCTTAGAAATCCCTAAGTTATATTATTATCTCTCTCGAGACTAATAACGTCTAACCCTAGGTTGAATAATTGAAATCTCTTTCTAATTAACACCCTAGAATTGCATTAACTCGATCTATGGATTCCCTTATTAGGTTTCACCTTAATTTGGAAAAATCTTATCACCCTATCTCTAGGCGTGCAATCAACTCCGCTTAATTATGACAAATTTACTCTTAGACAGGGTCTATTCCTCCTCTGAATAAGAGCTTAAGTTGAATCAATATCCTGGAATATCAAAACAAGAATTAAGAACGCATAATTACGAACAAGTCAAATATTTATCATACAATTCAAATAATAATAACAAGATCCGTCTTAGGTTTCATTCCCCTTAGGTATTTAGGGGGTTTAGTTCATACTTAAGAAAGAAAACATCGCAAAAGCATAAAGATAACAAAACATAAGAAAACCCAAAACTCCTGAAGGAAATTTAAAGGGAGATCTTCAATCTTGATGATGAATCCGGCTTCTGAGATGGATCAATCGGCTTTCCTTGAGTAGTTCCTTACTTCCTACTCTGCGTCCCCCTTCTAAGTGTCTCCTCGGGTGTTTAAATAGGCTTTAGAATGGCTAAGAGCCCTCAAAATTGGCCTTTTCTGAATAGGGTTATACTTGGGCTCAACAGGGACACACCCGTGTGACACACCCGTGTGCGATTACTCTAGCTCGTGGTCAAGGCTATTAAGCAGGCACGGGCGTGTAGTATACCCGTGTAAGTCGTGTTTCAATCCTGCCAAAGGGACAAGGGCGTGTGACACGCCCGTGTGAGAAAGTCCAGGCCGTGTTGATTTCCCACATGGGTCCATTTTCTCCTTTTTCGGCTCGTTTCTTGCTCTTTTTATTCTCCTATGCTCACCTAAGTATAAAACATGAAATTAAAGGATTAGAAGCATCGAATTCACCAATTCTAAGGAGAAACCATCCATAAATGTGCTAAGCATGAGATAAAAATATGTATAAATTATGGTTTATCACATATATATTGATATATTATAGCAATACGAGGTTAACAAATAGTCATATCACAATACTACTTTTTGAGACATGACATTCTCCATTTGAAATACTTGTTTATAACTTGAATGAATTATTGTTTTACTCCTTGCCTTTTAATTTTTTTAAAGTTATTCCATGTCTTTTCTTTGAAATTCTTCTTTATAATTTTTATGTGTTAATAATAAAGTTGATTTTAAATAAATTATCTATTTACTTTAATAATTTATTTAAATGAGTTAGCTTTTAATGTTATAATATTAAAATTAATAAATATTGAATTGTTAAACTTAAGATATAGTTTTTTTTATTTTATAAAAGTCACCTACTAATAACATTTATCAAATTAATTTTATATTTTTCAAATATTGTAAGAGTTAGTTACATTCATTAATTAAGTTATAGCAAAGATATAAAATTACAAAATATTGAATATTAATAATTTTAACATTAAAGCAAATTAATTTGACAATACATATAATAAATAATATGTAAAAACTATTAATAAATTTATTTTAAATTGTAATATATTAATATGAATATTCAATCATGATAAATTTTTGTATTATTTTAATATTAAATATTTTTAAAATTAAATAATATTAATATAACTAATTCTAAACTAGTTAAATATTTTAAAAAATATTGTAAAACCCCTATACTCGACTTGAATACCAAGTCGAATATAAGAATGTCACATTTGAGTGCCAGAGTAATCCTGACTAAATTCAATTATTTGAACTCTTTTCGATCATATTTTAACCCTATGAACATGTTTTTAACATATCTTCAGTGTACAATTTAAAATCAAGTGAAACTTTTTAGTAAAAATTCATTTTGAATCATTTACATTGTAACAGCCCGATTTTCAGTGGTGCTGGGAATAGTGATTTTGGGGTCACCAAATTCGACGAGTAAGTTCGTAAATATTATTATTTAATATTTACGAGTCAAATGTGATTTTAAAAAAGGTTTTTGATTCGATAAATTTTGTAATTAAAGCGATTTATTAAGTTTAAGTGGTATTAACTAAAGTCAAGTGATTTTAGAAAATGAGGTATCGGGACCTTGTTTCTATAAACCGAGTCGTAAATACTTTTATAAATATTTTTAGAGTTTCATTAAAGTGACATTAAAATTTCGTTAAGAAATTTTAACGTTTAGATAGTTAATTAAAGAAAAAAGACTAAATTGTAAAAAGTGCAAAATTTATTATTTAATGCATTTAGTGACCAAATGGCTTTATTATTAATTGAGAAATGACCTATGTGGTAATTTAGCCTTAAGTAATGTGGTTGGACGGAAACTTGAATGAAAATATAAAATAAAATATGTTTAATGGCAAATTTGTAAATAAGTTGAAATGTAACTTAAAACATAATGAAATTCATCCACATTTTTCTTCATTCTTCTTCTTGGATGGTCGAACCTCCATGAAAGAAAGTTCAAGCTTCGTCCAAACTTCATAGGATGCATGTAAGTCTAATTTAGTTCCGTTTCTTGTAATTTTTATGTTTTTGGGATCGTTGCAACTAGATCCAGCTGTTGAAGATTTTGAAAACTGTTAAAGATTTTGAATGTTGCCATTGATGAATCTTGTGATTTTTGATGTTAAATGATGAATTTGGAATGTTGATTGATAATTAAAAGTATTTTGTTAAGTAATTTTTGATGAATTTACCAATTAGAGACTAAATTGTTAAAATAATAAAAGTACAAGGATTTAATATGAAATTATTATAAATATGGGCTGATATGGGTGCCATGAATATTTTGCTGTTATAATTTGGCATTAAAAATGGTTAATTTGCATGTTTTGGGCTTATGGACTAAATTGAATAAAAATAAAACTTTAGGGGTAATTTTATAAAAATTTCAAAAATAACCAAATTACATGAAATAATTTTTTTTACTGTCTAAACTGATAAATTGAATGAAATTATTAATTTAGATCAAGATTGGATGGAAAATCGAGGAAAATAGAAAATTACCAAAATGCACCTAAACTTTGGTATTTCTGCAATTTAGCCAGGTAAGTTCGCTATACGATTATTCTTAATTGTATTGAATATTTCATACTATTTCATTATTTGTTAAATATTAAATGTCATTTTGCTATGTTATAAGAAATTGGAACGTAACATTAGTTGGGGCTTTGTGCTAGTGATATTCAGGCTTTGTGCCTAGCAGGCTTTGTGCCTAGTAAGCTTTGTGCCAATGATATTCAGGCTTTGTGCCTAGCAGGCTTTGTGCCAGTGATATTCGGGCTTTGTGCCTAGTAGGCTTTGTGCTGGTGTAATTGTATCAGGCCTCGAGCCTAGCAGGCTTTGTTTTAGTGTGTTATATAGATAACTAGTACAGTAAATATTGTTTCAATTATCCGATGTTGTTTTATTTGGTTTAACATGCATGAAAAAGGAAAAGTAAGGTATGTGCTTCAAATGAACTATGTCATGAAATTATGAAAATGATTGAAACGGTAAGTTTATAATTGGGATGTAAATAGAATGGTTTATAATCTTATGAAAAGATTGATGATTATGTATTACGACTTATAAATCCCAGTATGTTATATATGAAAAGTATATGTGATCTTATTGAATATATTCAATTGTAAGTTGAATGGTGTTCAATAGGTTTATACTAAGTTTAAAGTATTAGTGTTGAATCATGTTGAATCTATGTATTATAGTATTGAAGTGACAAGTTATGTTTCATGTTCTACAAGCTTATTAAGCATTCATTGTTTATGTAGTTGTCTTTCTCTTACTTTACAGATTATTGGAAGCTCGATCGGGTTGGAAGCTCATCTGAGATCTATCACACTATCCAGTGATTATATTGGTAGATTCTTATGTCTTAATCAAGGTTATAATAGCATGTATAGGTGGATTTGTGTATAAATAATCTAGTGGTTATTTTGGTATGTATAAGTATCATTATGGTTAATGTACTTATGGTATCTTGATGGTTGGTGTTAATATTGTTAACTTGATGCATGATTTTATGACCAAAGAGGTAAGTTTGTCATGTTTGCAACATGGTTAATTAAGGTATGCTTGAATATGAAATTTAGTTAATTATGTTTGTATGAAAAATGACCAATTGGGTATATGTTGGTGTAGTTCAATGTGGTTGATTATGGTATAACTTGGTATGGAATGAAACTAAATATATATGGATGAGTTATGATAAAATATATATAAGTTTAGGTATATGTGTGTTTGAGATGCATGAGAATAATGGTTCAAATGGTAAGTTATATTGACATGGTATAAGTCAATTATGGTATGTTATAAAATGTTAGCAAGGTGACCAATTATGCATATGTTTGGTTAAGTTGAATTCTTCCTTTTGAGGTGCCTTATATGGCATATTGGTTGAATGAGATTTGGTCATTCGAATTGGTCTTATTATGCATGTTTTAGGTATGTTTTAATGCTTGATTCTCTGTGCAAATGACTTGTAGGTGTGTACTTGAATTGGGTGAAATAAATGGCTTGAATTTGGCATATTTTTTGTCCACATGGCCTAAAACACGAGCATGTGTCTCAGTCGTGTGTAACACATGGCCATACAATACGGTCGTGTGTCCCTTGTAAGTTTCAAAGGGTAGTAAGTCAGACAGTTACACAACCTAAAATACGGACATTTGTCTCAGCTGTGTGAGTCACAAGACCTAGCCATACGGCCGTGTGACCCCTGCAATTTAAATTTTTCTAAGTTTTTCCTTAAGGTTTCATATGTTTCTGATTTAGTCCCAAATCATTTTTAAAGTGTTTATAAAGCCTTGAGGGCTCGAATAAGGGACAATATGCATGTGTTTGATTGGACTATGATATGATTTACGAAATGTTTTTGAAATGAATAATTTTAAGTTACGTTTTTATGGTAATGCTCCGTAACCCTATTCCGGTAATGGATATGGGTTAGGGTTGTTACATATATGCAGAACAAGGCCTAAAGTATCGATACTAGCACTAAAATATCAATACATGGGCTTAGGTATCAATGCCCCTATGTTGTATTGATACTGTTTTGAGTTTCGAAATTGAAAAATTCAAGAAAAATACCTTATGTATCGATACCTTGTCCAATGTATCGATATTTCCTTCAGATTATCGATACTATGAGCTTGATATCGATACCAAAATGTCATTTGATGTTTTATTTTATGCCAGGGTTAATTTACCACCTTAGTCCTTCATATTTTACCCCTTTTCAGCCCCTATTTACTTGTCAACTTTAACCATATCAATCCATATACCAAATTATCTCCAAACATCCTTTAATCCTAATTTTATGTACCAATTCATAAGCATATAATTATCTCATATAATTTTAAGCAAATATCATGTTTTACAATTAAGTCCCTTTTTATTTCAGCCTTAAAACATATTAGCATTATTATAAAAAATCATTACCCAACTACTTATTTCTTAAACATATGATGTTTTGTAATGAACCTTATAAAAATGCCATTAATTCCAAATTTATAAATTTAACACAATTATCAATATATTACAAAAAAAAATCCTTTAGAGGACTTACACTAAAAATAGTTTATCCTCTCTACATGACATTATTATTATTAACATTTACCAATCAATTTTTCAATTAGGGTCTCATTAATTCATCTTATATCAGTTGTTTACAGCATGTTTGATTGGCATGAATAACTAAACGGTTCCTGGTTGATGCAAAGATAAACAGTTATTCATTAGTTTGGTTCATTGAATCCTTTATTCAACGAAATCCCATTCATCCCCCATTCCATCCTCTCCCATAATAGCCATTCTCCACCAGAACCAAAGAATAGCAATGCAAAGCCTCCACTGAATAAAGAAAAAAACATAACCTCCCATTCTTGCCCTTCACCACTCTCCCTCAGCAAACACCTCAAGCCACCACACCTCCATCCTTGTCTCCTCATTTCCGCTCGATTATTCTCATCCCACGATAGAGTTTTTGATTTTGAGCTTTGAATCAATTACAAAGTTTTTGGCCAAGAAAAGGAAAAAGAAAATAGAGATAAGGGAGATAAGGAAATCGTTCAAGGATTCTCTCAAGGCTCTTGAAGTTAACATTCATTTTACAAATCCCCTATAATTTTTTCTTTCTTTTTCTCTTCCTTGATTTTTTGTAGATGAACATCATGATTTTTTTTCTTTTTGTAGATAGCAAGGGATTTCAATTTCAGGTTGGGATTGTATATACAAAGACTACAATATTTTTCTATTCACTAATTGCTCTATCAGTGGATCAGTGATTTCCCTTTGGATTTTTCTCTTGATTTGGGGTTTCTTTTGTTTTGGTAAGTTTAAATTTTCATTTTATCTTTTTTCTTGGGGGGGTTTGTGCGTTTATGGCAATTTGTTATAACTTTGCTGCCAATTAATTTCCTTTTTCCTTGCAGGTGTTCTTATTTCAAAAGGCTGCCCTCTACAAGTGTAATGTTGCTGGAAAGCCTGCAATGGTCATTCGTGGATTGTATCCTGTTGAAACCATTTCTACTGTTGGCAAAATTTGTGCAGAGGTAAATTCTGTCTCAATGTGCATAGTTGAATCTTTTGACATATGCGGCTCCAAATTAGATACCTATGGCCTTGATGCCCTTTGAGTGACTATGATATCATCCCTTTGCTTCACCTGTGGAATTTGTTTTTGAATTTTATAATATTATGATTCACGTACTCTATATTTTTTTTCCTAGAAATTGCGTATATACATATATATATTAGCATCAGATCTTTTTGTCTCACCTGTGGAATTTGTATTTGGACCTTACAATACCAGAACTTACATTTAACAATGACAGGACTATCTGGCAACACCCTCAACAACTGGCCAGTCTTAAATTGTTATTTTAGAGCATACAATTGTAGAGAGAGAACGCAGGTAATTTATTTGCATAGTGTACTTATATACCATAATGTATTTTAGAGAGAAATGGGTTTATGAACTTGTTTGGGTGCTAAATAGATTAGAGTTACAAATTTTAAGTGATTGTGAGGTAATGCCTATTTCTGATAAATGATAGTGTGATGTTAAATTTGTTGCACCAGTTGTTGATGTTTTGAAAGCTTAGAATGCTTCATCCATACGAGACAGTGTATTGACACCATATTTATGCAATGGAATAATCTTGTGTAACTTATTTTAGAAACACCCATAATTTGTGTTTTGATGTCTAGAAATTTTATAGAGACGACAACAGAAGTAAATTAAATTATTAAACACTTGAATGGAATATGATATTGCAAAGAAAAAAATAATGCATGGTTTTTATAAATAATAATTGTTGTCAGGTGTATAATTATTTTACAGTTAATTATCAATTTGCCTATTGTTGCATGTCACATTTTACTGAAAGTTAATTGATTTTGCAATTTGCATCTGCTTATTAAGTGTTCAAATAGTTCATATTGGCTTTATTACTTCTTCCCTTATAGGTATTCTAAGTCTCTGGTATGTTCTAGCTATTAATACTGTTCTTCCATGTGTTCTATTGCTTCTAAAACAAATTTAACATTTGAAATGTTCTATATTCAACAAACAGTAACCACTCTGCGTATGTGCAAGACATGAGTGCACATAATTTCTTAGAGGTAGGAGCAGCTGCTTTACTTGTTGAAGATATGGAAGCAAAAATGAATGGCCAGCCCTGGAAATATTTTGGCACTGCTGATATGCCTTATCTTGATCAACTCTTACAGACTTCACCAGTCACAACAATTGCCAATTCTATTTACTCGCTCCCATTTGAGAGCAATTACAACATTGAAACACAGTAAAGGAGGACCTCATCAAATTTGGTATGTTATTCACTTACTCTCAGATTATTGCTTTGATGACTTTATGTTTAATATCACTTACCATTATATTATTTGCACGGTTCCTAAGGATCTATTGTGCTGTGATAGACTTATATGGTTGTGCTGTCAGACTGATCTTTGCAATTTGATGGGTGGGAAAGGTTATAGACTGTTAGCTTTTAAGGCAATAATTTCAAGCTTCTTTCCTAGTTAAATGTTTGGAGTCTTGTAGCTTGAGGTTCTGTTTTCTACAAACCTTTTTTCGTACCTAATTGTATTATGACCCCTTTTATGGAGTTTGCAAATTTGATTAAGTTAGAGGGCCTGGGACATTGAAACAGTAGATGAACCCTGCATGTTTTGGTTTGTTGGTGCCATATTACATACAACCAATCTGATGTTTACTGTATTCTGGATCCAAAAGAATTTAACCAATTGTGTTAGAAAGATATGTGTGTGTAACTTTTGTTTCATTCTAAAATTCTTTGTTGCTTTCATTTGGTTATGACTTCTTGGTGTTATACCATGTATGACAAATCTGATGTTAGCCATAATCTGGATTTAAGTGAATTTAGCCAATCCCGTTAGAAAGATATATATTTCAGTTTAAGAGAAAATTAACATGATTATCTAGATACTCTGAAAATTAATCTTCTTTAAATGGTAGTATAAGTAGCAAGGTAGAGCTGTTTGAGTTTAAGAGAAGATTAACTATGCATACTTTTAAACCTAAATTTTGAATAAAGTTGTATGGTTACAATTTGGGTTATTGTGTATAATTTGTGTAAGGCTGATTCTTCTGCAAGCACATTCAGCATTGAAAGAATTGTTCCATTTTTATCTTTTGTTTTCTTAGTTTTCCATTTTATCTTGAAATATCTACATAAAGCTTGATGGTCTACTGGTACAATTGTTGCTAATAGTACTTGGTAATTTTCCTTAAACAAAATAACTCCCTCTACAATTGTTGTAATTTCAGTGCGCTACATGGATGACTATAGTTGTTCCGACCAGTATGACAGCATATCTTTATCTCTACTCTAATGGAGAAGTATCATTGGCTGCCACCCAACCAGTGTAATAGATGTAATTTTACCATATATTAATTTTGAGATCAAAATGTAATTTTATCATATATTAATTTATAATTCCATCTTTTTTAAAGGTACTAAACATATTTTTAATATTTTGAGGGGCTAAAGTGCAATTTTACCATAGATCAATTTGTAATTTTATTCTTTCTAAAGGGACTGAATTGAAAATTTTTTATTTCAAAGGCTATGAGTTTTGATTTTTTATTTCACATATGAAAAGAACTAATGTTACTAAAATTTAGTAATTTTTATATAAAATTTGAAGGTTTTTATTTCATCAAAAGATTGCTATAAATAATTAATTTATTAAAGAGTATACCTTATAATTAATTGTTGTTATCATGTTATTATAATGGATAAAAGAAAATATAAAAAATATGTTTTCCATTAAAATTGACTATTAAAATAAAATGTTATTAGAGGATTATTATATTGTATGTTAAACTCATTTTTATATTGGCGATTATGACCTAAGAGAACATGTGAGAGGCTAGGCAAATATATTAGGCATTGAAATATTCTTAAAAATAATTTTATATTAAGAATGCTATTAAATTATATATTTTTATTAAATTGTATTTAATAAAATTATGTTAAAATATGATTAAATTATTTATTTTTATTAAAATATATTTAACAATAATCTTATTAAAATTTAATAATAATAATCATATGTATACAAAAATTTTGCTAATGGTACTTTGGTCATTTAAGCCTTTTTCCTTATACTATTACAACATTTATTCCATTCAACTAAACACAAGAATTCTATTACAGCTCTATTCAATTTCATTCAACCAAACAATTGAATTACTGATTACAGCTCTATTCCATTACAACTCTATTCCATTACAGCTCTATTCAATTATAGCCCTATTCTATTACAGTGAACCAAACATATAGTTAGTATTTGAACAAAGCATTTGCACTTCCTTTATGTTTTAGCAAAACCATCATTTGTAACAATTTCTTAGTATTATAATTCTTCAATTATTTTCCTCCTCCTCCTCTCGAATCCACATCCTTACAGTACGTTTGGTTGGCTGTAATGGAATAGGGTTGTAATTGAATAGAGCTGTAATTGTAACAACCTATTTTCAGTGAAATCGGAACAGTGGTTTCGTGACCACAAATCCGAGCTAAAAAGCAAATTTTATTTTAAAATTATGGCATGGTCTATATTATGATAGAAAGGTTGCATGAAAATTTTTGTACTAAGAGATAATAAAATTTTTGTGAAGAGGGGTTAGGACTGTTAGATAGTGAGAAAATGGTGAATTTAAAGAATAAACTGTACTTATTTGCTGGACCAAAAATTCTGAAAATTTTATGGTAAAAAGATATGTGAGTCTAGTTTCAAGAAAATTAGAGGTTCTCAATTTGGAATTCTGTAGCTAAAGATATAAATAATTTAATGATTATGACTCAGATGGACAGTTTTGTTATGAACATAGGAAAATTTTTGAAATTATGTGTAATTATTCTATAAACTTCTGAAAATTTTATGGTAACCCTGTTCCGGTGACGGATACGGGTTAGGGGTGTTACATTTATTGGTATCAGAGCTACGGTTTAGCCAGTTCTCGAACTAACGTAGCAAATATGGGATTAGCTATACATGTCATTATTTATATTTGATTGTGTGATATCTCTTGACCATTTAAAATGTGGTTTTCTTATAGTAAATGTCCTCCAACAGAGCAAGAATTGAACCTGAGGACGCTGAGAGTACAGCTCAAGCTTCTGGATATCGAGCTGAATCTAGTAGTAGAAGGCCTGAGTCTGAAGGCCTAGGTGATCAAGCTAAAGCAGCTTCTTTGAAATGATGAATGAATGGTTTACACAGTAGATAAGAACAAATCTGAATCTTGCTGTTCAGCAACCTCCCCCACCTGTTTTTCGACATGTTCCTGATATGCCACAGGGCACTGAGTCTTTCAGAATTGGTAAAGCTCCAGTTGATAAAATTAGAAAATATGGGGCTGAAGAATTCAGAGCTACTACAGATGATGATGCGGAAAAAGCTGAGTTTTGGCTGGAGAATACTATCCGAATATTTGATGAATTATCTTGTACACCAGCCGAGTGCCTGAAATGTGCAGTTTCTTTATTGAAAGATACAGCCTATCATTGGTGGAAAACTATAACATCAGTTGTTCCAAAAGAAAATATTACTTGGGAGTTTTTCCAAACAGAATTCAGGAAAAAATATATTAGCCAAAGATTTCTAGACCAGAAAAGAAAAGAATTTTTGGAGCTCAAACAGGGGAATAAGACTATATCAGAGTATGAATGAGAATTTGTTCGGTTAAGTCAATATGCAAAAGAAGGGGTTCAAACCGAGGCTGAAATGTGCAAACACTTTGAAGAAGGGTTGAACGAAAATATTAAATTGTTGGTTGAAATTCGTGAATTGAGAGAATTTGTTGTATTAGCTAACTGGGCCAAGAAAGCATAGAATTAAATAAAGAAAAAAAATAAGCTGAAAAAGAAATTTGGGTTTCTGGGAAGAGATTTATCGGTAAGGCACAGTCATTTGTATCTAAGAAATCCAAGAAATATCAGGATCGTTCCACTACTTCTGTGGGATATTCTGATAGAGAGCGGGGCTCTCAATGCTCCAACCAGAGATTTTCATCTCCTTCAATAACTAGTGTTGGTAGTGTTTGGCAATTCGAAATCAAAATGCAAACATTGCAATAAATTTCATTTTGGAGAATGTCATTTTAAAGGTGGAGCATGTTATGGATGTTGTTCATTTAATCATTTTATCAAAGATTGTCCAGAAAGAGTTGAAAAAGATGTTGATCAGACTCCAAAGCTGAATAATCCAGTCTCGAGGGGAAAACCACCCAGACAATCCAGAAATGTTAGCGGTAGCCGTAGCGCTACAAAAGATTAAACAGCAAAATCAGGGGTACGAACTCTCGCCCGAACATATGCTATACGTGCTAGAGAGGAGGCATCCGCACCAGACGTTATTACCGGTATATTTTTTTTACTTGACACTAATATTATTGCATTGATTGATCCTGGTTCTACACATTCATATATATGCATGAAATTAGTATTTGATAAAAACTTACCTGTGGAATTCACTGAAATTGGGGTAAAAGTCTCGAATCCCTTGGGTCAAAATGTGATGGTGGATAAAATTTGCAAAAATTGTCCACTGATGGTAAATGGGTATTGCTTTCTGGCTGATTTAATGTTATTACCTTTTGATGAATTTGATGCAATCTTGGGTATGGATTGGTTAACCCAACATGATGCAGTAGTGAATTGCAAACAGAAATATATTGTGTTAAAATGTCAAAATGGTGAATTGCTCCATATTCAATTTAATAATTCAGACAGGTTGTCAAATATGATTTCAAAAGTATCTAACTCGAATATCTATCGCACCTTACCGGATGGCTCCAACTGAGTTGAAAGAGTTAAAAGCACAACTGCAAGAATTGATTGACAGAAGTTTTACTCGACTTAGCCAATCACCTTGGGGTGCTCCAGTTTTATTTGTAAAGAAAAAATATGGATCTTTGAGACTGTGTATTGATTACAGGCAGCTCAACAAAGTCACAGTAAAGAATAAGTACCCGTTGCCTCAGATTGATGACTTGAAGACTTGTTTGATCAGCTGAAAGGTGCTACAGTGTTTTCAAAGATTGATCTTCGATCAGGTTATTATCAGTTATGTGTAAAGGAGTCAGATGTGCCAAAAATAGCCTTCAGAACCAGGTACGGGCATTATGAGTTTCCGGTTATGCCGTTTGGGTTAACTAATGCACCTACAGTATGCATGGATTTGATGAATCGGATATTCAAACCGTACTTAGACAGATTTGTGGTAGTATTCATTGATGATATTTTGGTTTATTCTCAGGATGAAGAAGAACACGCAGAACATTTAAGAATTGTGTTGCAAATTCTGCGAGAGAAACAGTTATATGCTAAATTCAATAATGTGAATTTTGGCTTCAAGAAGTGGGTTTTCTTGGACATATTGTATCCGCCGAAGGCATCAGGGTAGATCCAAGGAAAATCTCAGCTATTGTCAATTGGAGTCCGCCGAAGAATGTATTTGAAATTAGAAGTTTCTTGGGTTTAGCTGGTTATTATCGGAGATTTGTACAGGGATTCTCTATGATAGCTTCTCCGATGACTCGATTATTGCAAAAAGATGTAAAGTTCGAGTGGACTGATGAATGTCAGCAGAGTTTCAACCGATTGAAAGATCTACTAACGAAAGCACTTGTATTAGTGCAGCCTGAACTGGGTAAGGAATTTGTTATTTATAGTGATGCCTCATTAAATGGTTTAGGTTGTGTCTTGATGCAAGAAGGTAAAATAATAGCCTAAGCTTTAAGACAACTTAAATCACATAAAAGAAATTACCCAGTACATGATCTTGAATTAGCTGCTATTGTATTTGCGCTGAAGATATGGCGACATTACTTGTACGGTGAGAACTCTTATATTTATACTGATCATAAAAGCTTAAAATATTTGACGACGCAGAAAGATTTGAATTTGAGACAGCGCAGGTGGCTTGAAATGATAAAGGATTATGATTTGACTATTGATTACCATCCAAGTAAGGCTAATGTTGTAGCTGATGCCTTGAGCCGGAAATCTCTGTTTGTTTTACGAGCTATGAATACCTGGTTGTCACTGACTGATGATGGTTTAATCCTAGCTGAATTGAGAGCTAAACCGACATTTCTACAGCAAATATGTGAAGCTTAGAAGAATGATGAGAAGTTACAGGTTAAACGGGCACAGTGTGAGTCAGGTACTGATTTTGAATTTCAGGTTGGGATTGATGGTTGTATGTTATTCAGAGGTAGGGTATGTGTACCTCAGAATTCAGAGCTCATACAGAAGATTCTATACGAGGCTCACAGCGGTACTATGTTTGTACATCCGGGGAGTAATAAAATGTATAATGATCTGAAAAAGATATACTGGTGGTCGGGAATGTAACGTGATATCTCTGAGTTTGTATCAATGTGTTTAATATGTCAGCAAGTTAAAGCTGAACATCAGGTACCTTCGGGGTTACTTTAGCCAATTACTATACCGAAATGGAAATGGGAAAGAATCACTATGGATTTTGTATCGGGGTTACCGTTGTCTCTGAGGAAAAAAGATGCTATTTGGGTGATTGTTGACCGATTGATAAAGTTAGCGCACTTTATTCCGGTACGTATGGATTATTCTTTAGATAAACTGGCTGAACTGTACATATCTGAGATTGTCAGGCTACATGGAGTGCCGGTCTCCATTATATCGGATAGAGATCCCCGATTTACGTCTCGTTTCTGGAAAAAATTACAAGAAGCCTTGGGTACTCAGTTGTATTTCAGCATTGCATTTCATCCTCAGACAGATGGTCAATCTGAGCGTGTAATTCAAGTATTCGAAGATATGCTCCGATGTTGTATATTAGAGTTTGAAGGTAATTGGGAGAGTTATCTACCTTTGATTTAATTTGCTTACAATAATAGTTATCAGTTCAGTATTAAAATGGCTTCGTATGAAGCTTTGTATGGTAGAAAATGTAGAACACCGTTATATTGGACAGAGCTCAGTGAAAAGAAGATACATGGGGTTGATTTCATCCGGGAAATGGAAGAAAAAGTAAAGGTTATTCGGGATAGTTTAAAAGCAGCTTCTGATCGTCAAAAATCATATGCCGATCTTAAATGAAAAGAGATTGAATTTCAGGCCGGTAACAAGGTATTTTTGAAAGTGTCTCCTTGGAAAAAGGTTCTCCGATTTGGTCGAAAGGGTAAATTGAGTCCAAGATTTATCGAACCATATGAGATTATAGAAAGAATTAGACCGGTCGCTTATTGATTAGCATTACCACCGGAACTTGATAGAATCCATAATGTTTTTCATGTGTCTATGCTGCGACGATATCGGTCAGATCCTTCACATGTTATTTCTCCGGCGGAAGTGGAGATTCAACCGGATATGACTTACAGTGAAGAACCGGTCAAGATATTGGCACGGGAAACAAAGGAGCTTAGAAATAAAAAAATAAATTTGGTGAAAGTATTGTGGCAAAAGCACGAGATTGAGGAAGCGACATGGGAACCGGAGGAGACAATGAGGAAACAATACCCAAACCTCTTTACTGGTAAGATTTTCGAGGACGAAATTCTTAAAAGGGGGGAGAGTTGTAACAGCCTATTTTTAGTGAAATCGGAACAGTGTTTTCGTGACCACAAATCCGAGCTAAAAAGAAAATTTTATTTTAAAATTATGGCATGGTCTATATTATGATAGAAAGGTTGCATCAAAATTTTGATAAGAAGATTTTATTGATTTTGTAGTTAATTGAAAAAAAATGCATTTTCGGGACTCTATTCCTGTAAACTGGATTCGTAAATATTTTTAATAAATATTTACGAAGTTAGTTGTGTGGTTAATTAGGTTTTGGATAGGTGAATTTGTTAAATTAAGAGCAATTGAGTGGAAGGACTAGATTGAACATAGGGTAAAAGTTGAATTATAGAATAGAGAAAATTCAAGGGACTAAATAAGAAATTATACCATAAATTGACATGTGTGTGGTAAAAATAATTTCCATGTGTATACGTAATATACATATATTAGTAATTATTATATATTTACTTATAATTTAAGTAAATATTATTATATTATTATATTATATTAATTAAATAAAGTAAATAAAATAAATTAAATTATGACAATTGTGTGGTAATAATAATGTAAATGTGTAATAAATACATATGTACATTTGTAATACATATATGTATTTATTTATTATAGATATTATAATATAATAATATAACTAAAATATAATAAACATAAACTAAATAAATAAGCAAAAGAAACAAAGGAAAGAAAAAAAAAGGAAAAATAGAATAGAAACGAAAAAAACAGGGGAGAAACAAAGAAAGGAAAAAGGGAAAGAAAGAAAAGGGAGAAATTAGGGTTTAAGATTTCAAGTTCAATTGACCCGGAAAGATCGAAAAAGGAAAGTGATCGTGGAAAAGAAAAGATATCGGATTAAAATAATTTCGATTACAAGTTGCTATCGAGGTAAGTTCGTATAACTTGAATGAGTAAGTAAATATGTTAATTTAAATGTTGTATTTTATTGTATATGATGTATGAAATTGAATATATGAATTATATAGATGTGAAATGAAAGAAATGATACATATTTGGAAATTAATAAATGGGTGAAATTCCGTTTGAATATTAGTGATCGATGGATAATGGAAATTTCCCGAAATATATGAGGTTCTGCATGTGTTGCAGAAATAGATTGAGTTGGGATGGAAAAATCTGACAAAAGCCTTCTCGAGAATTAAAAGTGAATAGGATTTATTCCTGATTCATTAAAAGAAATTAAAATGAATAGGATTTATTCCTGATTCACTAGAAATATATAAAGTTGATAGGATTTGTTCCTGATTCACTATGGTAACTCAAGGTGAATAGGATTTTCCCTAAAATGGTAATCTTGATTTGCTACAGTTACTTGATATGTAACTCGAGAGAGTGCTTGATGATTTAACATCCTAAGGGCTAAATCCTGGATATGAATTGACGAAGTATAAAAATGTACACTTTGTGTGTACTACTAGAAAATCCATCGATAATTCCAATGATTCAACGGATGAGATAGTAAAACAAAACATGCGAAATATGAGATGGAATGAGACAATAGCATGATGAGCTCATCTATGCCTATTGGTATGTTTGTTACTAATGTGTTTGATTGAAATGTTTATGAATAGGCAAATAACCAAAATGAATGGAAATTATGCTTTTATATGATTTAAATATTAAATATGATTGGTATGTTTGATTCATGTTATATAAACTTACTAAGGATAAATATGCTTATTAGGTTTTATTTTCCTTGTCTTATAGTGCTTGAAAGCTCGAAAGAAGTGGAAGAAGGGTTGGAGACTTCATCACACTATCATATTGTCAAATTTGGTATAATGATTTACTTATTTTGAAAACAGCATGTATAGCTAAATTAGTGAAATAATAAATGTTACACAATGTTTGGAAGTTAGCCATTAGTATGGCTAGCAATGATATATATATAAACATACGAGTTCATAAGGTTATAAATGGTTCTCATACACACATGGATGAAATAGTATAAGTATGGTAAGGAAAAATATGCATATTGATGTGCCATATGGTATATTAATTAAGGATATATGATATTATGTAATAGGTATTTGTGATGTTAAAGTAGAGTTTTCTTACATGAGAAACTATGTACATAATATGATAGTGAAGGAAAATAAAAGGAAGTGATAGGAAATATTGTAGTGAAAGGAAATAAAGGTGTTTTAAACTTAGTCATTAATATTTTGCACTAAAATAGTCTTACATAATAGTTGTAGTCTGACTTTAAAAATCAACCAAAAATTGTGAAAATTGAATTAGAGGTTGAATTAAATATGAAATTAAAGTCTATTGAGTATTGTTTCATATAAAGAAAACTTTGTAAGCAAAAGAATTTCATATTAAGAGATATTTGAATTTGTGTAAGACAGAGTCAGGATGATTTTGAAATCTCCTGTTCTTAATTGATAAAATCATTAACAATTGTACAAAAATAATTATGAGTTATAATTTATATACTTAGAATCCTTGATGAGTCTATTTTCAAAAAAAAATGAACAAGAACATCATTCGAATCTTGTATTAAGAGATAATAATTTTTTTTCTGAAGAGGGGTCAGGACTGTTAGACAGTGAAACAAGGTTGAATTTAAAGAATAAACTGTACTTATTGGCTAGACCAAAAATTCTGAAATTTTTATGGTAAAAAGATATGTGAGTCTAGTTTTAGAAAAAATTAGCGGTTCTCAATTTGGAGTTCTGTAGCTCAAGATATAAATAATTTAATGACTATGACTCAGGTAGACAGTTTTGTTATGAACATAGGAAAATTTTTGAAATTATGTGTAATTATTCTATAAACTTCGGTAACATCTTGTAACCCTGTTCCGGCGACGGATACGGGTTAGGGTCGTTATAGTAATAGAATAGAGCTGTAATGGAATAGAGTTGTAATAAGTAATTCAACTGTTTGGTTGAAAAGAATGGAATAGAACTGTAATAGTATTCTTGTGTTTGGTTAAATGGAACGATGTTGTAATAGCATAAGGAAAAAAAACTAAAATGACCAGAATACCCTTAGCAAAATTTTTTTGAAGGTAGATGATTATTGTTATTGTTATTAAATTTTAATAAGATTATTATTGAAAATAATTTAATAAAAATAATTAATAGTTTAACCATATTTCAACATAATTATTATTAAATATAATTTAATAAAAAATATAATTTAATAACATTCTTAATATAATTATTATTATATGAATTAAAAAATCAAAATATATAATACTATAAAAATATATATAATCTACTTTATTATTTTTAAATTGCAATACATATTTAATGTGCTAAAATATCATTACTGAAATAAATAATTTAATTATTCTACAATAAAAAAATAATTAAATATTAGAAGTAAGAAATAACTTATTGCTAAAAAAGTAATAAATAACTTGAGAATTATATTTCACATCCAAATATAATATTCATATATTAACAAAAAGTCACGTGATTTCATTAGTTTATATGTCATAATCCATATGTTTTAAAATTTTACAACATCAAAAAGTTACATCATTGTAATGACATTCTATCATGTCATTATACCATCCAAATATTACAAACACAAAAAGTTACCAAAATAACACAACCAAGATTTTTAATGGTCAACAAGAAATCTTCTGACCCATTCCAATTGCATAGCAGAATGTAAACTAAAGAAAATGAGCATTTGCGCTAGATAATCTGGAATTTTTCTCAATGCTCGATAGCATTCATCCTCAGTTAAACCTTCTACTTCACATAATGTTGGATATAATTTCAGAGCACTTTCTTGAATGGTCATTTCTAACTTTTGTTGAATTACCACTTCAGATGCAATACTCTTACTGATTTCAAGGCCAACGGCCCGTATATTTTCTGTCAATAAAGCGGCAGCATCATTAAATGAAGTAGAAAAATCACTTGCATCAGAAATCTTTTTTTTCTTCTTTGAAAATGCAGAATCACCTTGGTTTCTAGCTGGTTGCGGTTCTAGTTGCAGTTGTGTAGCTGAAAGATCCATGTCATCCAAAGAAACATCAGCTTCAGATCCATGGAAATCGTTTCTTTCTTCATGAGTATTTGTAGCAGCTACATCCTCAGCATTTATTTTTTCAATAATATCAGCAGCTGTTTGAGCATCTTTTCTAGTGGCTCGATCTTTTGCATAGATGGCAGTAAGTTGGTCATAATAAGGGAAACTCCAATGTCTGAATTGAGCTGCTTCTTTATGACTCTATAAAAATGAGAAATTCATATTAGATATAAGTTTTGTCAAAATAAGCTAATAAAGAATTAAAATAATTCTTACATTTATATATGAGTTCCACACTGCATCTTCAACAACAACAAGCTGCCTATGCTCATCCCAACCAAAGCCGCTATTGTTTTTTCCACTAAGCATGTCATAAACGATTGACCATTCCCTTTTCAATGTCCTAATCCTCGATTCAAGATTAGGTTTAGCCTTCAACATGGCATTGGGTAAAACTTTTTCTAACATTTTTTCTAACTCATTTAAATAGCCAGCTTTGAATCCCGTATCTGCATTAAAGGTTTCGGCATTGTGCAAGTCGACCATACAAGCAACCAACGCAGCATCTTCTTCTGGAACCCATTTCCTTTTGGTTCATCGAGAACTTTAGGAAGAAACACTTGATTGGGAAAAACTTGACATAACTATCTTAAGAAAAAACGCAAATGGAAATTAAGTTCAATATTATGCATCAAAAGGTCAACACTTTATAAAATTATAACACATGATGAATCAAAAGAAAATAAATTATCATTCAACAAGTCTAGTACAATACAAAAAAAAAATTCAAACACCACCAAAGTTTCATAAACTAGATATATGAAATAACATAAACAACTTAAACATTTACTATTTTTACCCTAAACCTAACTAATTTCTAGATGCTTGCCACTCATCGAACATTTGGTTGGCTAGTTCCATCCTCCAAGTAGCTCATGCATCCGACGGATGAATATTTATGATATTTGGTTCATCGTCATCTATCACATTACTAGGTAATCCTTCTCCCAACTCCTCTTCAATAGGATCTAAACTCATACAGGTTCGAATAAAATTATGGAGCAAACAACATGCAATAATAATTCTATTGTGGACCCTTACAGGATAAAATGATTGACTCCTAAGTATTCCCCATCTAAGTTTTAATAACCCAAAACATCTTTCAATAACATTACGCGCTGAAGCATGTTTCATATTGAAAATTCTCCCGGAGTACTTGGTTGGTAACCCTGACGCCACTCATTCAAATGATATCTTTGTCCTCTAAAAGGTGCAAGAAATCCTTCACAATTTGTGTATCCAGCATCAACAAGATAATAACAACCTATAAAAAGAAACTATTTGTTATAGTTAATTTCCCAAAAAAGTATGATCTTAAAAATTAATTCCAATTCCTCTAATTTTTGCATTTTACCATAAGGAATTTTTAGTCCATGTTTCCTACTAATGGCATCTCGAAGAACTCGTCCATCAACATCAGAACCTTCCCAACCAGGAAGAACATAAACAAATTGCATATCAGGTGTACAAACACCTAACATATTTGTTGTTATGTCATCTTTTCGCGTTCGATATCTAGGTTTATCAACTGTTGGAACCCTAATCTTGATGTGGGTTCCATTTAAAGCACCTAAGCAATTCTACATCACATGTATAAAATCTCAAGTTAGAATACTATATTTAAATCCAAATGTACTAAATTATATACGAGCTATATATAGAAATCACTCCAATACCTTAAACCATTTCCACCTTGGGTCTGTAGAATTAGCTATAATTGGATCTGCCTTTTTAAATAACACATTTTGTAAGCATATGACAGGATTTAAAACATTGTGAAATGATTTGCTAATAGTTTCCCCGGACCTATTAAAGTGATGCTTGATAACTCGATTTTTAAGGTGATGAGAAATGATATGTAAAAACATTGTCACTTGCTCATCAACAAGCATGTTCCTTGATGACTTTAATTCCCCTAAAGTTTGTAACATCTCACATAGTTTAAAAAAGGCAGTTCTATTCATCCTAACTTGTTCAATACACGTCTCGTCACTAGCATATACAAGTCTTTTCACATAATCTCATTTTGCATAAAAATCTAAAATATAGGATCTAACCCTTGGTCTATAAGTATGTAGGCTATGAATGGTACCCAATGCAACTAAGAACCAACTCGCAACTATACACATTTGAAACCATATTGTAATAGCAAGACCAATTCTTTTACGCCTCTCATTTTGTGCTATTAAAGGCAGACGAGCCATTACTGCAAGATATTAAAGTGTTACATATCTTCAAATCGTAGTAAAAGGGTCATATTTCTCCAATACTAATTTCAATAATAGTAAAACAAAATCAAAGAATTTAATTGCCAAAGAACTTACAGTGATTCAATGAATACAAAATGCTCAACTCTGGGTGAGGAAGCAATCAAACAAGCCAAATAAGAAGAGGAAACAATAACAAATTGTTAAAGAAAAAATGAACAATACATATTAATAAATAGGATAAGTCTATTTAAAAATATATTTGCTTATGTATAAGTAAATAATTTATCAAGCATTTAGTAGTGAAGAAGAAAGAAGATGATGTGAAGGAAGAAGATGTAAAAATGTTTACCTGACCTTGGATGAAGGGGAGGAATGCCGGAGTCGAAGAGTATGTGAAATGGCTGCCAATTGAGAGTGTTTTTGAGGTGAAATTTTGGTAAGGGTAGAATAAGGTTGTTCAAGCAACGAATAGCTAAACGGTGAAGAGGGAACGGAATAAAAATCCCCAAAAATCTCAGCTTAAGCTTGGAATGGAATACACCCGTAATAGGGTATTCCATTGAACCAAACGCCAATTTAAGTGGGCCTGAAGAATAGGCTGGTAATAGGCATGTAATGGCTTAGCCATTACCTTCAACCAAAAACACTGTTAATGTTTTTTTTATATATAAATAAATCTTTGGCTCTTAACATATCATGCCTATGTATGACATTAATTAAGGATTTTCTAATCACAAACACATATTCTTATCAAGGCTGTCCATTTGAGTGACAATCGCTAAAATATTTATACCTCAGCTTAGAGGATTCTAAATTAATATCTGCATTTTGTTTGAAATTTTTACCATAAAAACTTTAGAATTTTTACTTAAGCCAATCAATATAGTTTATTCTTCAAATCTTCCCATATTCTGCTGCTGAGCAACTATGACTCTTCTTTACTAAAAATCTATTATCTTTTAGTACAAGTCTCATATTAAGTTACCATTTGTTTTTGTTGAAAATAGACTTATTAAGATTTCATCCATATAAAGTTAATTTCCTAAAAATTATTGTATAATTTATAATGATTTTTCAAAGTTAGAACAGAGGAAGCCAAAATCATTCTGACATTGTCTCACAAAAATTCATATGTCTCATAATGTACTACTCCTCTACTTACACTGTTTCTTTTATGATAAACTGGACTCAGTAAGCTTTAATTCCATTTTTAATTAAACTTATTATTCGATTTTTACAATTTTTGGTTAATTTTCAAAGTTAAGCTACTGCTACAATCTAAAATTGTTTTAGTAAATACTCTTTATTTTTCCCGTGAAAACTTGATGCTTTGTATAAATTTACTTACTATAGTATTTTATTTATATTCATATAGTATGCATTCTAATCATAACACAATTAACTCAATTCTTTGAAGTACAATTAAAGCTAACATGAAAACTTACCTCTTTTATCAAAGATTTCTTCTTTTTTGGTTCTTTTCCTTTCCTTCTTCAAATCATGACCATCCTTCTCTTTCTTTCAAAATTTTCTCCACTTCCATCTACTAACTCCTTGTTCTAAATTTATGTACATACTCTCTAGGATTTCTTTTTCATTTTTCTTCTTTGGTGCCTAGAGAAATTTCCAAGAAATTTGAGAGAAATGGTAGAATTTTATGATAAAGGATTAAGTTGCATAAAAAGCTAAAGTTCCCCTATTTATACTAGTGATGGACGCTGATGAAGCATGAAAAATTTTCATTCATGTTTCGGTAAAAAAATCTCTTAATTAATATTAAAATATTATAAAAAATCTATTAGTCATGATTTCAATCCATTGGTCACAATTTATTCTTATTTTTCAATTTAATCTAATGGCTCAAATTTGTCCATAACCAAATATATTTTCCCATAATTATCTTATTTAAGAAATGGTTATTTTACCTTATTCTTTCTCTACAATTCCATCCTTTTTATGACATCTTATTGGTAAAATTTATAATTTAGTTCTTCTCATTTTTTCATTTGTTCAATTTAATCCTTTTGGACCTTTTCATCCTTAAAATAATTTCACTATTGGCCCTTCAAGTTTTTCATATTTATATTTTAACCCCTCACATTTTAAATATTTACATTTGGATCATAAAAATTTTCACAACATATTTTACTTTTATGATTTATTCCCTAGTTCAAATTAATATTTCACAACATAATTCTTATTTCATTTTTCTCTAATCCCTTACTTTCTTTATATCTTATTTCACTAAAAGTCTATCTCATATTATTTTTGACTAAGGGGTTTTAAGAATGTTACAAATAATTTATAATTACATTACTTTTTTATTTTATTAATGATTTAAAAAAATAAAATTTAAAAAAAACTAATATTATAAAAATATTATAAATTTAATATGTAACGAAAATACAAACGAATTTTTTCTATACTAACGCCCAAACAATGCAATGGTATACATGTTTTACTCAAGTCAATCAAGATAATACTGCTACTTATTTATTTTATTCCCGAGTAACTATTCAAATTCTCGCTAACCGAATGTAGTTTTGTGTTTTATAGATGATTAACCACCTGATGGTCCAACCCAATATAGAGTAGGTTTTAAGCCCAAACTATGAAGGCCCAGATAGAGACCCATGACCGGCAAACACATGATATGATACCAAACATGAGTTATCCTACCTTTATATTTATTTAATTCAACAGCGACAAGGATTTTGCTTTCAAAGATTTTCGTTTCTGGATCCGAGATTGAGACCCTGAGATTTTGCAGTATTGAGATTCGAAATTAGCAATGGCGGCTTTTCTCAAGCTAGAAGATTCTCCTATGTTTCAAAAGCAGGTAACTCCAGAATTCTCCTTTTTCTCGACTTTATTTGACCTTTCTGATTCCAGAATTATTTTTTGTTTATTTTTCAAATTTGTTTCATTAGTTAATTAGTCGAGTGTAAATCCGTTCACCGAATAATCAAATTTCCGTTGAATCTCTGCTGAGTAGCAGTTTGTTGTTCCGTTTTCTTTATTTCTGAAAAGTAAACAACTTCTGTTTGTTGATTGAACAGGTATGTTCTTTGGAGTCGATGGCTGATGAGTTGAAAAACCGCTGTCAAGTACTGACCGAAGGAAGTAGAAAATATATGTATGCATACTTTTTCTCTTTCTATTTTCACCTATTCATTTTTTCCTGCTACAAATGCTTGGATTAAATTGTTGTCTGTTATAATTTACGGAGGTTATGATTTCCGACTAGTAAGTTTCATTCTTATTAGGGTTGTTCTGATTGATTTCCATTTCTCTTGTTGCTTCCAGACGATAATAATTTACAACTATGTTACTCATTTTTATTTAATTACCCATGTCTGACACACATTTGCACTAGGGCATGGGGATATGACCCTCCACTGAACCTCTGAATATATCAAAAACTTTTTGAAGATTAAACATATACCACACTCGAGTTCAAGTAACATAGACCAAAAGATATTCTGAATGTGCCCAAAGTTACATGCAAAAGCATCAGTTTCTTAGCAAGCTTGGAGCTCGAGGGTTCAAAAATTTGGTCTTATTTCCCTTAGCATCCAACCTTGAATTTATCCTCTCTCTTTGCTACTGTTATATAATTTCAGCTGTAATAAGAAAGCAGTATATGGTTATATTATTGCCCAAAACCAATAAATAAAAACATGAGAAAAAGGTTCAAGGGCTCGTTTTAGATACCTAAGTTGTAAAATACAAGAATTATCTAAGATTCCTCACTCTCTCTCTTCATATGTGTATTTATCTATTTATTTTGCTCCGTCTCTGTTTCCTTTGCAGAGCAGCTCTTGGAGAAGCATATAATGCAGACAATAGCTTCGCTGAGTCTTTAGAAGCATTTGGTTGTGGACATGATGATCCTCTTAGTGCCTCCATAGGAGGTAGCCAATGTCTCTTATTCAATTTTTTGACTACATCACCAGTCAGCCTAGTTGTTTCTTGCTAGTTAATGTTAACAAGTTTTGGTTCTAGTGTAACAAATTCTGTTAATTACTGGATATGAATTCAAATGTGCATTTTGCTCTGCATGTATGTGTTACTGACTGCCAAAATAACATTTCTCAAGTAAACTACTGTGTATAATCAATGGCCAAAAGCTGAATACCATTTAACAAAATTTTATTTTTCCATTTTGCACAGCAAATGCTATTAAATGGTAATTGCTTTTTGGCCACTTGATTTGCGTTTATTACAGTATAATGTAATTAAAACATGAAGGCAAAAAAAAAAAAAGAAAAAAAGTTAGGAGATCTAATTGGTTAGGAAATGAAGTTGGTTTGCAGATTATTTGGTGCATATTTAGAACTATGTACTCTTATTCAGAGTTGTTGATGTAGGCATGATGCAACATATTTGACCTCTTAACTTTAAAGGTAGAGCTCTTGGGACTGAAGCCTGAACAAGATTGGATCACAAGTGGATGCATTTAGCTCTCCAGATTATCTCAGGATATTCTAGTTCACTAAAAGATGTTTCCCATTCTAGATTAGAAGTTATGTTATCCAGTTGAGGTTTTAGACTTTTAGGAAAATATCCCAATAATTTCTTGTAGGGTTGTGTGGCCGATGTGAAATATGTGGTAGAAAGACATGTTATCGTGGGGCTGAATTATATGGGTGAGTACAATGGTAATAAGAAGCTTCTATCAGGTTAGCTTTCCCTGTGTTTCAGATGCTTATATACAAAATACTTTCTTGTGGATCAGGAGAAACCTAAGAACCTATTCTACCATTACTAATGACCAATGAAGCTTTTGTTTTTTAGTTACTTGGTTTAGCTGTAGAAAGAAGCTACAGACCCATTAGTTGGGATGATTTTACTTCTCTGTATTAACTAACCCTCTGACCTATGTAAAATCCCCAAAAGTTGTGCTAGGAAGATTTGGCATTGCGCTCTATGACAAATTACTGATGCTGGTGCTTGTAAAATATTATATTTAGATGAGCGTCTGGAATGCCATAGCACCTCTCAAGATCATTGTCTGAAAGCTGCCTGGAACTTTTGCTTGAGGAGATTTTAATCAATTCTGAAGGCATAGGGTATATAAGCCTTCTTTTTTTGGGGAAAGGATATGGTGAAAGAGTGGTCTATGATTCATTGTTTCATTCTTTGGCTGCTGGCAATGATTGTGTGTTATATTCCTACTCGTTATTATTGCTGGCTAAAACTCTTCTGATGATTGAGTTGTCCTCCTGAAGATGATGGGGAGATTATCCTCTTGTTCCATTAAATTACTAATAAGGGTTAAGCTTTTAGGTTCCCTTCCTCTTACTAAACTGCTTCTTAGGAGCTTGCTTGTTTGTTGACTGAGATTTTTTTCTCTACTGTTCTTGTACAAGGAGGTTGAGAATTTTAATTGATGCTTTATTTTTTTATTATTCTGGTTATCTATTTCTTTATGTGATGGCCATATATAGGTTCCAATAATGTTT
Source organism: Gossypium hirsutum (assembly GCF_007990345.1). NCBI lineage: Eukaryota > Viridiplantae > Streptophyta > Magnoliopsida > Malvales > Malvaceae > Gossypium > Gossypium hirsutum. Next base: position 92,885,899 of record NC_053435.1, on the reverse strand, counting down.
TCCCCCCTTTGTTGTGGCTTACGCAAATTTACTCATCAAAGATTAAGATGTAAAATGAAAATAGAGAAGATGATGTGCCTGATTTCAAAATTGTGCTGTTGAAGATAGAACTACCTATCTGAAAGTTTGAATGTTTCCTTTTGTAGGGCCGATCATGTCCAAGTTCATCAGTGCCTTTCGTGAGCTTGCTAGCTATAAGGAGTTGCTTTTTTCACAAGTGGGTATCAATTTACCATCTAGAGAAAGCAATTCTTTCTTCTGCAATTGAATAAGACTGGGATACATAGTCTTTGTCTTATTAATGCTTATTACGAATGTATCTGGTTTGTTACCAACTTTCTACTTAATGTTATTTTCTCTGGCAACTCAAGTATACATAGTTTTGGTGCATGAGTACATAGTTTTGGTGCCTCAGGTATACATAGGTCTCTAAGGATTGATATGCGTGTGTTTATTTTTAAGCTGTTTGATGTTATAAACCATTTGTGATATTTCTTAATGAAATTACATGGGAAAAGTTTGTGTCAGATGTCATAATCACCATGCATTTACTCCCAACATGAGTGTTAAAGACATACTTAATTGTGGATAAGCTCCTAGTTGATATATATCATGGACCTTAAAAGCTTGCATTTGTAAAAGGTTTGCCTATATAAGGCATCAACTCCTTTAACCTGCTTCTATTGAGGAAATTAGGTGACATGTGATAACAATCAAAGACCTCTGCAGTTGTCTTTTAAAAAACATGCTAAGTGCACTTATGTATGGTACCTGTACCTTATTACAAACAGTCTTATGAATTATATCTTCTACCAAAAATAGATTCACCTGGTCAGATTGTAGCTTTGCTCTAAAAACTATTTAACACGTTAATTTGTACATGTGCAACTACTTTGTAAATTCTACGTTTTCTGTCAGATGTCTTTTTGTTCAATCTGGTTAGTTAACCTTACTCTTTAATATCATAGTATTTTGAGCATTAAATATGTGATGCCTGAAGGCTAACAATCTTGAGGCCACCCGCTGCATGACTTCAGAAACAATTTTTATATGGGAGAACCAATATTACCTTTTACCTCATGCCATCTACATGCCGAAGAGATTAGTAACTTATCTTTGGTTTATTTTGTTTGGGATGCTCAATTTTGTTTCTGATTTTGAAATTTGAATATCCATTACAGGTGGAGCATGTGTTAGTTGATCGGCTAATGCACTTTACAACTGTTGATTTGCAAGATGCAAAGGTGAAGATAATTTAGCTACTATCTCTTTCTTTTTTTTCCTTTTTTCTAAATTTGGTGGTTTTGGTCATCAATTTGGAATTGAAGTTGTTATTAACTTGCCGCATTTAGTCTGGGTCATTTAGAGATTAACTTGATTACTCCCTTGTTGAGATTCTGCATTGAAAATTGGATGTGTTTGCACGGGGGATTGGCAATGATTGCCACACTTTCCTCGGGTTTTCTTGTGAATCTTTAAATTTGATCTAGGTACATTGGATGGCACAGGATGACCCTTTTTTTGTTAAACAAACCACTTTGGTTTATAACCAACTTAATCACTTGTCATTTTTGCTTTAGTCTATTCATGTGCTATGTTTGGAAAAGTTGAGACACTTTAGAGGGGGGAGCATGCCTCATTGAAGTATTTCCTCCACTATAAACAACTTATTACATACTCTTTTATGGTCTTTTTACTTCTATGGTTTGTGTTTTATGTTTTCTCATCTCCCTTGTTTCGGGTTGAAGCTTATCTTTTTCCTTTATCCTACCTCCTTACGTAGCCATGTAGTTTGTTGTTAGCCTAAAAATATGTTTTTTTAATCCATGCACTTAAAGTAAGAATATTCCTTTACTTTTTACATTAAATTTACCTCTTTTCCTTTTTCTTCTTGTCTTGATAGTGGAGCCGTCTAGAACAAACCTGAGTAATCCACTTGGGAATATGAAACTCAGAATGTCAGGAAAAATGGGATCCTCAAATGAATAGAAGAATGAAACATTGAGCCATATTATGTTTCATTTTTACAGAGGACATACGACAGTGTTTCTTATCCAAATCGTGGATATTATGGTCTTTTAGGAGGGATTGTATACTGTCTGCATAAGAACTTGTTGTGGATGAAACATTTGGATTGACTTGTTGATAGTTGTGGAGGCCAAATAGTTGCAGTTTGGGTTGAGATGTCTTGTCAGAATACAATAAATTCTGATGGTGGAGTTTGGTGGGTGGGTGTGCAGGGTGGAGATTGAATCGGATGGGAAAACATATTGATTACATTCATTATGAAAGTAGCGCAACATTTTTTATGATGATTTTTTCTTGCTAATCAGATTAGAGTCTAGAGCTAAACTCATGTCTTCATTCCTCCTCCCCCCCCCCCAAAAAAAAAAAATTATATGACAGCTCTTGTCCTCCTGTCTTTTTCAGGAGTCTCGTCAACGATTTGACAAAGCTACGAATGGATATTCTCAGGTATTGAAGATTATGGAAACTTACTTTTTGACATGAAGTTAATTTTGGGTTTTTATGTTAATGACAGTTCGTATCTCCTTCACCATTTCTCTCGCTCTTTCACTCCCTTACCTTTGAGATCATCTGGAGTAAATTTTGGAACTAACCAATTATTTGGTAAAAGCAGACTGTTATTTGTGCTACCACAGAATTCTTCTAAAAATCAAGAGCTAACTAATAGCCATGAATAACTGAGAAACTGATTGAGCAACTTGATGAAATGTCTTTTGTGTTATAAACTCTTGAGTATTCTTTGCAGCAAAAAGACTAGTTGCTAGTTTATTATCTTCAATGTTCTCCAGTGGATTTACTGATACAAGTGCGGTGAATTCAAAAGTTATGTGGATGGATTTATATTAGTCTTAAATATTAGCTACTTTTCCTCTAAATTTTAATGTGAAATCACCGAGTAAGCATAATAAAACCATTAAAAGCATCATGTTCCTTGATTTTTTTAGTAGATAATGCTTTTTGCTAAATGCTCTGTACTGCCAGGCACGTGAAAAGTTCGTGTCTTTGAAGAAGAACACACCAGGAGATGTTGTTGCTGTGCTAGAAGAGGTATGCTCTTCCTTACTTAATTATTGACTTCCCACATGTTTGTTACAGGTCAGTCATACAAAAATACCAGCTGATTGATTATCTCTTTATGATGAAAGTGACTCTTCATAACGGAGTCTTTAGTCAGGATGTAATTATTGTACTTGTTTTAAAGAAGGCTGAGAGATGATATTCGTATAGTATCCTCTTTGTCTTTCACTAGTTCTCTCACTTTTCTGTCATTTTGAATCTGGTCCATTATTTGGTAAATATTTAACTGTTTCTGTACCATCAGAAAGAAAGAGAACACATGTTTCTCTTGATCATTGAACTATGGATCTGATATCACATTAGCTTGTAATAATTGTACTTCTTTTGTATTTGAACAATATATCCTGATGTTATGCCTTTTTCTTGAAAACTTATCTGCTTGATTCGTTCTCTTTGCTCACCTTAATATGAAAAAGTATGTTTCTAGTTACCTGGATGGAATGTTTACACAATCTGGTCTTTTCTGCTTAGGTATCTATTCTGTTGTCTCCAGTATCTGATAGCTTATTCTGATCTGCATTGATAAAATTTTAAATACCTCTGAGTCCACTAGGTGAAATCTTGAATATTAGGTGCAAATATTAGATACGTTAGGTGCAAATCTTGAGCATTCTTTCCAAGATCCCGTAAGTAACTAATCATTCCCTCTTTCTCTTCAAGAATTTGGAACCTAACTAACTAATCATTCCCTTGTATTAAAGTAGCTTTGTTTTTTTGGTAATGGATGCATTTTGTGTTCAGATTATGCCATATCTTTTCCACATCTCTTGTGTTTTTCATGATAACATCCTACCTTTTCTGTACAGAGCAGTTGTCTTTTCCTTAATAAAACTAACCTGGCTGTGCTCTGGGTTGGGTTGGATTTTGTTTTTCACAGGATCTAGAGAATTCAAAATCTGCTTTTGAAAGAACCCGCTTCAATTTAGTATGTTCACTTCGACTGTGAAACTCCCTGCTTATTTATGTTCAATTCTCGTTATATTTCATGCACGATTTCGTGACTTTTCTTTTTGGTTTAAGGAAAACAGGTAAATTCTCTAATGAATATTGAAGCAAAAAAGAAGTACGAGTTTCTAGAATCTATAAGTGCAATTATGGACGGCCATCTTAGATATTTTAAGCTGGTTTGTATTTTCTTTTATGACTTATTTTATTTTTTGCTAGTTATGCATGTTGCATTTGTGGTCTGAATATGATTGATTGCTTTTGTCTCAGGGGTATGAATTATTGAGCCAGTTGGAACCATTTATTCACCAGGTAATATATTACATTATTTATTTAGAAAAAATGGGAGAAATGTTTATTGCCACTACCCATTAGCTGAGTTAATTATTTAATGATGGTTGTGCTCCACAATGTTAAAATAAGTCAATGATATGTAGTAAGTAGAATCAATGGTTTCGGAAATTCTTCCATAGAAAAGTTGGCTCTGCAATTAGCTACGAGCCTATGAAGTATGAATACAGCAGTGTTGGATGCTGTAGTGGAAATTAGAAAAGAACTTTCATCAATATAAATAATCCATACAATTATTTGAATACTGTTTATTCTTTTAGAGGCTAGTGTGGATATTGTTTGCATGCCTGTTTTATTTTGTCAAGCATATGATTAGAAGTGTTTTTAGTTACAAAGCGTAAATAGATTGGCACACACAAGACACACATAGCTGTATTCTTGTGTGTTTGTTCTTTTGGGGGTTACCTTGTCAAAGAATATTCTGTCTGTGCAATGCTTGTAAATTTATCATATATCCTAGAATCATCTAGTTGTATGGTTTATCCTTCTTAGTGATTCTTGTATCACAAATTTCATAGTTTTTTATTCAGGCTCAGCTATTTAATGCACCTTACTGTGTTGACATGAATGAAATGGAAATGAGTGCTGAAAACTAGTCCTATATGGTGTTGAACAGAAGGACTTGGCAGTCAGTGGTCTTACTGTTTCGGTTCTTGAAAATTATCAATTCAGAAGTAAAAAGAAAAAAACTAGTGATGCAGGAGCTTTTTTTATTTTATAATATTTTATTATTTCAGTTTTATAATATTTAGTTTTAGATATACTTTGAACAGTGAGTATTTTTAAGTATCTTTAGGGTTTAAATCTAGGGCTAGGAATAAAATTTTATTTGCAAGAAAGAAAACCTATATAAATAACTTGTAGGCTTTACAGCCATTATCATTATTATTATTCTTATTATTTTCTTTGAACCAATTAAAAATTTGGAGGTTTTCTATAACCCTAAATTTTCTAGAATTCCATTTTCTTTCCTATTTGTATGTTCAACCCTAATTCTTTAATTACTGCTGTTTTCTTCCCTAAGCCACATCAAAATGGATGCTAAAGGTGATACTGGGTTTGCTGGCTTAAGAAAAATTGTTGCCTTTGAGGATTTGGGTTGGCATAAAACTAAATATCATTAAATACAACAGATTAAACCCAGTTATTGACAATAAAATTACACTCACGAAGGATAGAGTAAGAGGAAAAGAGAAATCAAAGAAACATCCTATGGAAGTAAAGGTAGAACAAGAAAAGAATATAAAGAGAGGGAAAAGATAAAATGATAAGTGGAAGAAGGGAAAGTTTAAATAAGAGGAAGAGCAACAGATTCAGGATATAAGGGGTTAATGTGACTTCTTCAATCAAAGTTATTTGGATTTTGTTTTAATGGTCTTCAGAACTCCTAGTAATAAAATACCAAGTGCATTCTAGCTTACACTTTTACACTATGCCAGCACAATTTAAACTTAAATTAGATAGGCACAATTCAAGGTCACACTTTTACACTACGCCAGCACAATTTTTGGTCAGCATAGGCCCAACTAGTATGCAGTCTTTATATTGTAAAAGAACAAATAATTCAAAAGAGTTTTGTTAAAGTCTTTTCTGGGTTTTTCTTTTTTAAAATTTACCAATAATATTATATTTTTGTAATTTTAAGTGTCCATGTAGCATATCTTATTTTTGGACACTTTTTGTTCAAATCCATAAGTCTGGAACTTTAGCAAAAGACAAATCAGACATCTGGGTGCATACTTGTATCTGATGTTTTTAACCAAGTCCATATAAAACAGATTTGGTCTCCTGAATGCAATAGTATTCATTTATGTTTGTGTTATATAAATGCATAATTTCCATCTCTGTCAGATGATCTTAGATTGTGTGTAGAATACAGGCACACTTGTCATCTCAAAATGGTGACTTTGGGATCCCATGCCGTTAACCTGTCTGTCCTCTAATTTAAATTAATATTATTGATATAACAGGTATTGACATATGCTCAACAAGCAAAAGAATTAGCAAATGCTGAGAAAAATAAGCTTGAAAAACGTATTCAAGAATTCAGGACTCAAGCCGAGATAGATAGTTTACGAGCTTCTGGTAATATTGAGCCTTCAACAAGTTCTGGTGGCATTCATGTTATTGGCGTGAATTCAGACAAAAACATAGAGGCAATCATGCAGTCCTTTACAAATGGGGAGGTGAGTGATTGATCTTCATTACTTTCTGTTTTCTTTTTTTATCATATTGGCATCATGTTATTTCACCAACAGTTTTACTCGAGAATGAAATAATATTTTCTTTTTCATTCATTTTGCAGGTCCAGGTAATCAAGCAAGGATATTTGTTAAAGCGCCCTTCAAGTTTGAGGGGAGACTGGAACAGGAGGTTCTTTGTACTTGATAGTCAAGGAACTTTATACTATTACAGGAATAAGGGTACTGAACCAATGGTATGTTATGTTGTCTTTATTACTGTCTTTGGTTGATCAAGTTTAATGATTTAGCATGAAACATGTTGTCTTTTAAATATGATTATGGATAATGGGAGCATGTATCTGGATTTTGGTCTTGATGCTTGTTAATCAGTTGTTTTGACAAATTTGAGGGTGTGTGACGAGATAGTTGAGTGTTTATATGGTTTTGTTGTGCTATAACAGTGTCTTTCAGATTGAGAAAATATAGAGAGAAAAGAAGTGAAATGGAGAAATTATTATTTCTCATTCACATAGCAAGTTCGGGGGAGAAGTGAAAAGGGAAGACATACAGTTTTTCTTTTGACTCATTTTTTTATCTCTCCATTTGGTTATTGGAGAGAAATGAGAATGATTAATATTATTCTACATGATTCTAGTGATAAAAATGTGTGTCAAAAACTCTTAACTTTAAAATGGAGAGACTGTACTTCCTGTCAAAGCACTTCATATATTTACTATCTTCTTCTCTCCTATTAACCCAAAACATGATGTAGTCAGGATATGCTCAAACTTACGAAGTTGCTGCATCTAACTTCTGAAAAGTGAAAAGTCAAGATAATTTTAACCTTGTATTCCAGCCAGATCTTCCAAACTGTTCGAGTTCCTTGTTCATTGGGAACCTGCATGAACTTGCTCTGTTCTATACTTTGTTACTAAATACTAGACTGGTGAGTTGTCTTATGTTATGTTTAGCTGATAGAGAGAGAAAGAAAAAGGCTTCTAAGTTGCACAATTATATTTCATCATAAAATGTTGACCTGCAGTAAATATGACTGCTTGTTCAATGGTGTTTATCTATCTCAGAACTCATTCTTTAAGATTTTAGGGCAAAATTCTTACGGGCAATCGCTGTTTCCCATGTTTGTTCCTGTTTGAATGAATATCATTATACAGGAGACTTTTATGTACATATCAGCAACATGAAACCCATATAATATATTCAAGTGGTTCATTTTCCCTCTAATTGGCTGTTTGATTCAGTGTTTTCTCTTATATTTTCAAATTGTCTAGTTATGCAGATAATAGAGTTAATTTGAAATTGAAATGCAACAAGCATGAAATGTATAGATAGTAGATTGCAATCAATAGATGGTTCCATGAAAGAAGCATTGCATAGATTCTTAGGTTAGACAATAGAGCAATTTGAAAATGAATTGAAAAATATCTTGATGAGGGATGATATTTACTTTATATGCTTTATTTCCAGGGTTCTCTGCATCAGTATACTGGTTCGGCTGAACACAACAGTGGTGTATTTTCAAGATTTCATGCTAATCATAATAGGTCATCATCATTTAATGAAGAAACTTTGGGCTACCATACCATTGATCTTCGTATTTCAACAATAAAAATGGATGCGGAAGATACAGATTTACGGCTTTGCTTCAGGATCATATCTCCACTGAAAACATACACATTGCAGGTGACATTGATTGGTCATTGAAGGTTTTTTTTTTTTTTTTTTCCCTTTTTTCCCCTTCACTTTACTGAACTAATCAAAGAGATAGTATAAAGCAAATAAAAGGCGCATTATGATCCATATATAGTATGAAAAAGGGGTTAGTTTTCTTGGTGTTATCGTTTGATTTTTGTTTGTGACATTATGTGTATCGTAAATTTTCTCATGAAACCTTAATTTTAGTTATTTAAAATTGTCCAAATTTTGAACTCCTGATGATCTATGGCTTGATATAGTGCCCTTAAAAGGAGAACAAAGCATGGATCAAATCCCTTGTCCAAACTTAATTGTGAAACAATTATTACAATTATATTTGAATTAGATAGTATTATTTTCCTCATGATATCTGTGCTGGTACATTTTGTCTCTGTTCTGGGCAGGCTGAAAATGGGGCAGATAGGATGGACTGGGTTAACAAAATAACTGCAGTTATTACATCTCTTTTCAATTATCGTATCCGGCAGCAGGTTTTTTCCCCTTTGAAGCCATTCCTTTTCCATTTTCTGTGATTTTGAAGCAACAGTTCTCATTAAATTGTTACTAATGGTGATTTGGTTGTCTGTTGTGGCTGCATTCGGGAAAAAAGCATGTGGAGAATAATGATTATTCTCACAGCGCGTCTTCAAATGCTAGGTCACCTAATAGCCTTCCTCCTTTAGGGACTGACCGAGTTAGCAACAGAGCAAAACCTGTCTCAGCTGTTCTCAGAGAAATTTCTGGAAATGATGTTTGTGCAGAATGCAATGCTCCAGAACCAGACTGGGCATCTCTTAATCTTGGCATATTATTATGCATCGAATGCTCCGGTGTTCACCGTAATCTTGGTGTACACGTTTCAAAGGTGCAATTTATTCTTCAAAGAGAAAGGGACCTCCCTTTTTCTTTTCTTTATTAATTTTGCTATGCTGGTTTTCAGTTTCTAGTTAATATTCTATATTTGGTCTTCAACCTGTTTAAGACTTCTTAGTCACATGTAGGTTATGCTCTTTGATATTACTAAAAATTAGTGTCTACTTTTAGCTCTGATGTAGTTCCTTTTATGCTACTGAAAATTTATTCCTATAGGCTATAGTGGGGAGATTGAACGATATTAGGTAGCAGCAAAGGCTTCGTCCTATCCTTGTCGTTATTTTGGATATTACACTTTCCACATTTGGTTTCATGAAACTGAACTTAATGCATTATATATCATGTCTTAATTTTTACTGCCTATACAGTTGGTGTACCAGGTAAGAAGTCTTTCGTTTTAGATTGTTGAAATTGAATTGAATATCAAATTATGATCCCTTTAAGTATTTACTTCCCTTCATCTCCAACATTTTTGGGTGTTGAACCTATCTGTTAGGAGAAAATATTGTACATTCAAACCTGCTTTTATACTTTCAATTACCTCTTCTGCAATTGACTTGAGTAGTTTTTCTACACGTTTGGGTGCTGCAGCAGGCTATTGGGATACTCTGTTGTACAATGTCAAACCTTCTATATTTCCAAATGATTTTCCTGTCATTGATTTACAAGTTGTTTATCTGTGAAAATATGGTGGATTTTATATGAGTCATGCTGTAAAGCTCCAACCTCTGAATTTTATGAGTTGAATGAAAGTTCACCTGCTATATTTACAAGCATAATAAGAAAATTTAAGAATCAAAGTACTAATAAGGAGACAGCTGATAGGAATTTCTATGATGACTTTTCTTTTATTTTAAGATTCATTCATAAAATATACTATTTTTTTCAATGCAGGTGAGATCTTTGACGTTAGATGTCAAAGTGTGGGAATCCTCAATTGTGGAATTATTTCGTTCTCTGGGTAATGCGTACTGTAACTCTGTATGGGAAGGTTCGCTTCAGAAGAATGAGAGGTAAGATTTCCTCAGGCTAACAAGAAAATGAAAGTGCGGGGACCTAACTGATTTGTTAATTTGTAGTGCTATTTCTTATAATGAACTTTAAACTGGAAAAGCTTATCTTTTTTGTTAAATAATGTTCTGTATAATATCCTTTTCTCTTTTGTTCTGCTTTGTTCTATATTTTTTGGGAAAAGTAAAACCCTCATTCTGTTTTTGTTTATTCTGTATAATATGACATTTGGTAGGAGTTATCACATCCTTTCTTTTTGTCCTACTCTATAACACACCCTTTCCCCCTAAAATGTGAGCCAAAAATTTCCTAAAATGATGCATTGTGTTTGTTAGATATGTTAGCATGATAATTGGTTACGTTCTAAATGAGTGAATTTGAGGAAATCAAAAGCTGATAGTGGTTTAACTTATGATCAATGAATGGTTGACCTGTTAGCTTATTTGTTTCCTAGTACCTAGCGATACAATAAACCTCTTTCCATTTCATGCTAAATGTAATTCTTCGCAGAGTGGATGAATCAAATGCTCATGGCACATCAATAACAAAACCATGCGCCAAAGATCCGATTTCCCATAGAGAGAAATACATTAATGCTAAGGTATTTTGTTGGATTTCTTTTTCTTTTGATGTTCATGCATCAAAATTCATACTTAACAAACAATGCATTTATTCATTCTGCCTCATCTCTGCTCTCCTTCTACTGTTCCATTTAAGGGGCAGTTGGCTGGGTTTTCAGTCAGCAGGAAGCCTCTTCTTGCATACTCACCTCCTTCTTAAGTATTGTGTGAATATTAGTCTTCTGCTACTTGTAATCATTTTGTACATTGATTGATGGATTATTTGGCTTCTTACGCTAGAAAGGAATAAACCATTTTAGGATATTATGTGTTATTCCTCATGTTCAAGATCATTTCATGTTGGATTCTTTGCCCCTCATACCCTCAGTAGCATTCATGTATACTGCTGAAAAGCAGGTGAACTTGCATACACACCTGTCCCCTTAGACTATTGCAATTTTGCATAAGTGCGAATTGCCATGCTGTTTAGGTAGTCTTTCATTTCCTGCATTCCTCTGATAAGAAATGCTGTGATTTCCAATACAAAGCCTAACTTTTTTCCTTCTCTTAACCAGTACGTTGAGAAATTGCTAATTGTCAGAGATGCAGTGCAATCTGGGGTTCTTCCAAACTCTGCTAACATTTGGCAAGCAGTTAAGGCTGATAACTTACGAGAAGTGTATCGTCTAATTGCAATATCAGACACCAATATTGTAAATACCACCTTTGATGATGTTTTTACCATTGAGTTGTATCACCATGTTGTTGATGCACAAGACTCATCACTTGATAGCGACAAAGAGGAAAGGGATCCATCATCCTGTCCAAGAATCAAGGATTCAAATGAGCCAGAGAATTGTCTACAAGGTTGTTCCATTTTGCATCTGGCATGCCAACGTGGCAATCCTGTGATGGTTGAGCTGTTGCTGCAATTTGGTGCTGATATAAATATGCGTGACTTCCATGGCAGAACTCCTTTGCACCATTGCATTTCTGAAGGGAACAACCGATTGGCAAAGCATCTACTAAGAAGGTAGGCTGCATATTTTGCGTAATTACTTATCCACAAGAATCTGATATTTCTGACAAATAGATGACACAATCAAAGCATGCCTTAAGTCCAAATGATGGATACTAATTTTAGCCTGGTCTCAATCCAAATTACTACCCATTGGGTGAGGTGACCGTACCTGTACTTATGCCCAATATTTCTGTAGACACATCTTATGTTAGACTTGGCATACACCTGCGCACCCCAGAACAGCTCTCCTGGGCAATCTATGACATCACAGTTCCCCCAGAGTGGTTTGATGCCACTTGTTACAAGCCTGGATTTCAACCCAAAAGACTGGGCTATGTGGGGGTGTTCGCCTTTTATATATTTATATGCCCAAGACAACTCTAGTTTATTTACATGAAGTGTGGGTCTTCGATACACCTTCACTATGAAGTTGTTATAGCCCACTCTGGAGACACTATCATGTGGACTTGGTTGCACAGGGATACTGTATACCAAATAGTGTGACTCACCTTGATGAGAATTCATCGGAAGACAGAGCCATCATGTGGTGCAGGTGTGTGCTGAGTCCCACGTCAAATATATATTAGCTACATAATTCTAATGTTAAAATTCTTCCTTTGGTATATAGCCTTCTTTCACTTGGAGGTCCTGATCTTTCTAATTTGACCAGAGAATTGTATAATACCTGTAACTGAGAAGCTGTTTGTTGTAGAGCTGTGGGAATACTCATGGCTTAATTTTGGTTGAACTTAAATGAAATTTAATTTGGAGATGGATGCTTTACCACAGACCAAGTCATTTCATAAATCTATTTTATATAGGTAATAGGTTGCATTATTCACCTTATTTATTGCTCTTCTGATTCTTGATAAAAGGATGAGCTACGTATCACTTTTAATATATTGCTTTATTTGTTAATCTCATCTCAAATGGATAAACTGTTTTAATTTCGCAATACAATGCAGAGGCGCACGATCAACAATTAAAGATTGGGGTGGATTAAGTGCTTTAGAAAGGGCTATGGAAAAGGGAGCCATTGCTGACGAGGAACTCTTTATTTTGCTAAGTGAAAGCTAGTGAAACAAACTTGGGTTACCCCAAATTTGTAAGTTTGCTTTCTCCCCCATAGTTTCCACTCATGTTGACTGTTGTTCCATGTAGCATAACAAGAACCTGCTATTGTCTTGGAATCTGTCGTCATTACCGAATTTTTTATCGTATAATATCTAAAACTAGATGTATTGTTGAATGGTAATTGTTTGGAGCCTTCACTTTGTGCTTGCAATGGTGGGATGATTTTCTCTGTTGATTGTATTTTACTAACAGTCCCTGAACTTGAGGGTAAACTTGAAATAGAGGGGCAGTGGTGGTATATTATACTATGTTGAAGGTATGTGGGCGGGGTTTTGTTGTTATTTCCCTATAGATCCATTTTCATATTCGATTGGGATACGTGTTCTGTCGTAGGGAAGAGTTTTGTGATTGATGTTGATTTACCTAATGTATGTGGCGTTGGATTTTATAGCTTTCATCCCCTTATATTACTTTTCAATACGTTAAACGAGCAATTTGATTTAGTGATAGATGTATATGTATGAATACTTTTCGCCAAAATCTTGTAAGAGTTTGTTAGAAATTATTGGGTGCAGTTCAGAGCAAATTTTAGGCGCTCCTATGCACTTGGGAGGCTCCAACGAGCCTTAGAAGATTCCAACAGTATTTTATTCCTGGTTTAAATATGCCCCCTCAGTGCCCCTCTATTTCTATTTCCATGATTTCCCTTTTTTAAAAAAGAAAGAAAAAAGAAGCAAACTTTTGATTCGGCTTAGAAATGGTCATTTATTTCAAAACAGAAAATTAGAAAGAGAAGAGAGATAGATAAACTTCATTATATTTATTGTTTATTATAATTGAATTGGTCGGTTTAATTAGCTAAATTGGAAGTTAAGAGGTTAGACTGGTTTAACTTCAGAAGTTTTTTAAATTTTTAGTTTAATAGCTGTTTACGTTATAGAAATCACTTTAATGAAACACACGATACTATAAAATATACAACCAGAAAGAATATGAACAGAATGATTACGCGTATTGTTAAGAAAAATATTAACTGGCATCTTTTAATAGGACATAACAATTATCTAAAATTTTTTTATAAAGTTTACAATTAATTAGAATTACTGAACCAAGAATGGTTTTAGATACTAGGATTATTTTTGTTTTCATTTTGTTGGAAAATCAAGCACCGTTGAAAAAAATGAATTTTGAAAATAAAAATATATGAGAATTTTGGCAAAGAAAACGTTTTCATTATTCTATTTAAAATGTTCTGAAAAATTAGAAAAGTCAAGCATATTTGAAAATTTGATGCTTTGGAAATTAGGAAAGTTCTAATTAAATGTTCTTTTAAGTTTGTTTTTAACTATAAAGCGACTCTATTTCTAATCCTTACAAATATGAAAAAGAATATAAAAATTATTTTGACTAATAATTTTTAACTTATAATTATCTATTTTTTTCTAAAATATCTCGTAATGAATGTAACTTTTTGGTTGGAGGGGTAATTAATTTGATTTTTTGAATGAAAGTGTGGTTTTCGTTTTATTTTATTAAAATAGAAAAACATTAAAAATTTTAATGACGAAAATGTATTTCCATTTATAAGTTTTTGGAAAATTAAGAAAGTTGATAATAAAAGTTTTAAAATTTTATTTATATTAAATAAATTTGAAATTAAAAGGGTATTTTTCATGTTTTATTATAAAAAAATAAATACTTAATGGAACTTATATAATGGCTTGATAATTAAAGGTGTTTATTATTTTATATGTAGTTTAGGTTTGAGTTTTGCTAATAGCTTAGTTGTTTGGATTGAGGTTGAGGCTGTGAAGAACTTTGTTGCTAAATTTGCATCTAGGAGGAGTGAATTTTTCTTTTGTTCATTAAATAAAAGAAATTTGCGGGTCATAAGTTCTTTAACCTTTAAAATCTACACTAATAATTAATTCTTTAACATTATTTGTAACTTGGATGTCACACACCCAAAATCCTTATGCTGTTGTATTAGATTAGTACTCGTTGCATGTCTCAATAAGAAAATCAAAGTTAAAAAGAGCAGCAGTCTGCACCGTAACAATCACTCCAAACCACCGCCGCCGCTACCACCCTTTCCATTCCCATTCTCTCTACCTTTTACATCTCAGTGATCTCATAACAATGGCTTCTCTCAGCCACCCTCTCAAACCACGTTTTCTATCCACCCCCAAGCCCAAACTTCAAACCAACAAATGCCCCACCAAAGTCCGCATGTCTTTCCAAGAATCAGGCCCCTCCATCGCCGTCGTGGGTGTCACTGGCGCCGTCGGCCAAGAATTTCTTTCCGTCCTCTCCGACCGTGACTTCCCTTACCGGTCCCTCAAGCTTCTCGCCTCCAAACGCTCCGCTGGGAAGTCCATTTCATTCCAAGACCGCACCTTAACCGTCCAAGAACTAACCGCCGACAGCTTTGACGACGTTGACATCGCGCTTTTTAGTGCTGGTGGGTCGATAAGCAAACAGTTCGGTCCCATTGCGGCTGATAAAGGCGCCGTCGTGGTAGATAATAGCTCAGCGTTTCGAATGGTTGATGGAGTGCCATTAGTTATTCCTGAAGTAAATCCGGAAGCAATGGCCGGGATTAAAATTGGCAATAAGAAGGGTGCTTTGATTGCAAACCCGAACTGTTCTACTATTATCTGCTTAATGGCTGCTACCCCTCTTCATCGCCATGCTAAGGTATAACTTAAAAATTTTCATTTCATTTCATTTTTTGGGGGGTGTTCTAAATATTTAAGCTTTTTGATTGGTAGATTAATTGTAGAATTTAGTTTTGCATTGTTTGTTTTATGCTTTAATTTGGATTTCATGGATGATTGTTAGAAGTTGCAGTTGAAAACTATGATGCCGGGAATCTTCATTTTTCTTGAAATATCCATGTCCTACACCTATTTCCCGTATATGAGTATGAGAATATGACCCTCCAAATATATAGAAACACTTGCATGAATTAGAATTCTACTAAGAAATTGACGACATGAAGTAAGAAATGAATAATGAGAGTTTCAATTAGTAGGGTATAATGCTTTGTGTCGTTTGTATTTTATAGTGTGAAATTTACATGAGATATTGAGAAAGAAAACTATATGTTTTTAGTCTTTAGCGTAGGATATGTATTGTTCATTGTTTAGAGCTTTTTGCCAGTTTCAGTTCCCTCATCAAGCAACTTAAACATCCGACAATTTATGCTTGAAACATTGATTCTATTCATGATGTGCGGCAGGTGACTCGGATGGTGGTCAGTACATATCAAGCAGCCAGTGGTGCTGGTGCTGCTGCTATGCATGAGCTTGAGCTTCAAACCCGTGAGGTTATTTGATTCAGTTTCTTTTCCCTTTTCATTTTATTATTTCCTATTTTATGTGATAATTTGATAATTCTTCTAAATTGGTTAATTGCTGCATTATTTTAGGTCTTGGAAGGGAAACCACCAACTTGTAATATCTTTAAACAACAAGTATGCATATTTCTCTTACATTGTGAGAAATGCTTTTCGTCTCGCCATGCTTCTTACAGTTTTCCCATATTTCTTGCATGTATGCAGTATGCTTTTAATTTGTTCTCACATAATGCTCCGGTTCTTGAGAATGGATATAACGAAGAGGAAATGAAAATGGTAAAAGAGACGAGAAAAATCTGGGTAAGTAATCAGTGTTCTGTATGTATAAATCATCAAATCTATTGTGAAGAACAATCATCTGAGAGAGGCATGTTTTATTTGCATGACTTTGTTCCTTTTTTTAATCAGAACGACATGAATGTTAAAGTCACTGCTACATGCATACGAGTGCCTGTGATGCGTGCTCATGCTGAGAGCGTGAATCTTCAGTTTGAGAAGCCCCTTGATGAGGTAATATTTTAATAAGTTGTAGATTTGCAATTGTATCATCAGTATATGAAATAAAGGTAATGTAAAAAGCCACAAACATTTGACTTATTCTTGTCATTATAGCTAGTTTTGAGCTTCTAGATGCATTGCATCATCTTTCAAGTTTTGAAGCTCTTTGTTAATTGTTTTTAGGGCTTCTTCTCATTTTACTTGTATTTATGAGTTTGTCGCCACTTTTTTTTTTTTTTCCTTTCATCATTTTAGTTTCAATTTTATGACTAGAACAAGAGAAATTAGAAATGGCAGAAACATCTCATGTTCATATGGCAGAAACATCTCATGTTCATACTTTCAAGCCACATTGTCGGAGACAACTATTGTTTGAGTATGATATATTAGCATGTTGGTTTCAATAAGAAAATGTACAGTACTAGAAGAACGGCCTTGGACCTTGATTTATATCATCCCTAATCATAGTGGCCTGTATTATATGGAAGAGGGCAGACTGCAACAGAAATGAGAGTATCCGTTACACATTGAAACTAAATTTGGAATGTTCGGGGTTTTAGAAGCTTGTTTATTGCTTTGGTCTTGTAGAGAAATTGTGCACTGACAAACAAACTGTTTTCTGGCCTAATAATTCTTCTTCATGATAAATATAACATTGGTTTTATCTTGATTCTTTATTTGGAAATTGTTGATCAGGACACTGCAAGAGAAATTTTGAAAACTGCACCAGGGGTAGTAGTTATCGATGATCAGACTTCTAATCGCTTCCCAGCCCCATTGGAGGTATCAAACAAAGATGAGGTTGCGGTTGGCCGGATTCGCCAGGATGTGTCTCAAGAAGGCAATCATGGGTAAATTTTCTCATTTCCCTACATTTCTTTTGTGTGTGTTCCCTTGTAGATAATTTTGATGTGAATACGAAATTTTATAATAGGTTGGACATGTTTGTCTGTGGTGACCAAGTACGGAAGGGAGCCACCCTCAATGCTGTTCAGATTGCTGAGTTGCTCTTATGATCTTGCCGGGGGGTAAATTCATTCAGGCAATTAGATTCGGATTTCACTTGTGTTGAGTTTATTTAATTTTGGTATTTAAAAATACATGTATCATGTTTTGGAGAGCTGAAAAAAATTTTGAGGGTGTTTTTGTGGCATAAACAACTAGAGGTCTTGTATCTCAAAGTATATGTAGGTGCATTAATTAATGTTCCTCAGTTGGAGGGAAATTTTGTTCAAAGAATCTTCTTAGAGGCTGCATTGTAAAGGTGGAAGCCATCATCTGTGTATTGTGGTCATGCTTATTTAACTGAATTGACCATACACCATAAGATAATCATTTGAAGGAAGTCGTGTCCTTACAAATGGGACATCCCTCAACACTAAATAGAAATCCACCAAACCTACGCAGAAATCCTCCGACAACCCAACATCCGCAAATGGCTCTCAACGCTAGCACGGTCTAAACGACTAGAAAGCTCCTTATCAAATCTATTTTCGTGCCACACTTTTAATTTTTATTAGTTTGCATTTTGTGCGTTTAATTTTTTAATTAATTTTTAAATAATTTATTTAAAATCATTGTATAAATATTAATTTAAAAAAATTAAGGTAATTTGTAACTATTATAATAATAGTTCATCATAAATATTAAAAACATTTACACTAGATTAATAAATACATTTAATAATAGTGATTAAAAATAATTGATAAATTTTGACTTTAAAAAAAAAAACCCCATAAAAGATTTTCCTCCAACACCAAACAAATAACAAATAGATAAACAAATGGTTTTAAAGAGTACTTAAAGTAAAAACAACTTAAAAAATTAAAAAAATCATAATATTATATTATATTATCATCAATTAAAACAATCTTTGATCATTTTTTGACATTGTTCAAATATGATTTGATATTACTTCTTTGAAGAATGATTGTTTTAATGCTCCATTATTTTTTATATAATTCTAATTTATTAATCCTGACAAGTTTAGGTAATTTTTTGACTAAAATACTCATAGATGTCGATTTTTTAAAATGATTACCTAATTAGGCCGATTTTTGGGAAATTTACGAAAACACTTCTCTAAAAGTGACAACACCAATAATTTTTTTTTATTTCTTAATGCCATATTGCCACCGTTTAATGTGGAAATAAAATTTGCAAAACAGGTTTTTATATAGACTTAAGTCTCATTTCCCTTGTTTTCTTAAGCGATGTGAGATGTGAGATATGAATATATATAGACTCATAATCTATTTACAACTTGTTCTTAAACAATGTAAGATTACTTACTCTTACGCCAATATTTTTTCCCATGTTTAGAGTTTAAAAAAAGGAAAAGAGAAAGGTGAAGTTTTTGTGTGTAAGAGAGATTATTAAATAATATTTTAATTAAATTTAATTTTTTAATATTATTAAAAATGTAAGGTATAAACTCTTAATTAGTTGAAAGATTTTTTATAGGCCATAATAGTTATGAAATTATTGTTTAGATCGTTTTTTGACAAAAAAAATTTAAATACCTAACAAAAAAATATATAATTTGAAGGTTGCTTATTCCAACTTTTATTTTATACAACAATAGTATAATAATAACAATAACAATAATTATTATTATTATAATAATAATAACCGAACAAACATGGCTGTTTGTAATAATTATGAAATAATATAATATTTTTCATTAATGTTTACACAAATACTAAAACTCCAAAGTTGGTTATCAATTAAGTGAAATGAACTCAACAAAATTAATTAAAAATATACAAAATTTCAATATAAAAATAAAAATACAACACTCTACATTCGTATTTTTTTATTTTCAATTTAATATATATTCTAGAATACTCTCTATATTCCTATAGATAAAACAAGTTTGTGTAGCCTTTAATATTATGTTGTTATTTATAAAAAATGATAAAAAAAATTGCAAGTGTAAATAATATTTTTAAATATAAATTAATACATGATAATAAAAATGAAAAATAAAACAAATATGATAATGTATAAAATTTTCATGATAAAAAATGAAAGAAAATAAAAAAAATTATAAAATATAGTGCAGCCTTTAATCTTATGTTGTTAGTTAAAAGAGTAAGCAATCTCACATTCTCCAGGAACAATGTGCAAATGAATTATAAGTCTATATATACTCATATCCCACATATCATATCGCTTAAGAAAACAAGATAAATAAGACTTTGGTTCTATAAAAAACATATTTTGTAAGTTTTATTTCTATATTGATAGGTGACACCAATAAATAAAAAAAATATCGGTGTTGCCACTTTTAGTGTTGATGTGGCAAAAACATTTGCATGTTATTTATAAAGCTAAATTTAAATTTAAATTTTAATTGGTATATAACTTTAATATTAATTAAGTGGTAATTAAGGTATTAGACTTCTATTCTAATAATAAGTATTTACCTAAATAAAATGAGCATAATTAAAAAAAAATTAACAAAACTTTTTTTACCTCAAAATTGTTTAACTGGTAAATTAAATTATAATTATCACAAAATTTATATATATATTATGTTTAGAGTTATATTAAAGTAATAACTCTATTTTTAAATTACCACAATTTTTTAACTAATAATTTTATATTATTTTAAAATTAATTTAATAATACAATAGAAAATAAAATATATTCTCACTCGTTTAAAAGTTTTTTCAAACTTGCTTTTATGTTTGGTTTTTTTTTTTGTATAATTCTAACTTACTAATCCTAACCAGCCCCTTTTTTTAGGTAATTTTTATTAGAATGTACTTTATTTAATATGTCTAACTACTGCATACTATTTACTAAAACTTTAGAATGAGTAAATTTTTTCACAGTTAATTGAGAATGAGATATGTGAAATTACATATCTAACCATGCTTGCTAAAAAATTTATCCATTTGCCACATGATTGTTCAAAAAAGACTGAAGTATTATAAACAGACAAATAATTAACAATAAAATGTGTCATGCATTTATTTGCCATTTTACACATATTAACATTTTTGCTATCAGTTAAGTTTTATCAAACACTTTTAAATAAGCAGTTAATAGAATTAGTTGGTCATACCAGTTACTACAATGAGTTAATTTCAAATAGGGTTTGACATTTAAAAATAATTATAATTAAATATTTACACTATATTTAATGTATAAAATAGTTTTTCTTGACTGGATGATGTTACTGACTGACACTCAATTTTATTGAATATGTCAAACTCATGTTTATATATATATTATAGACATATAATATAGATTAAGTATTTTTTTTTTTTTTGAAAATTATATTTAAAAAATATTGTAAATCAATTAATTCAACTCTTTTAAATTATAAAATTCATTAATAGCGATTAGAGGTGTCCGATTCCATTCAATTCTAAATAGAATTCATATCCAAGCCTATTTACTAGTTGTCTTTACCCACCCAAAAAATTCATTTCACTATTCAAAAATTAATGAATATATATATATATATATTTTTTTTTTTAATTGATATTTTATATACTTTTAATTAAATTTAAAATTTAAAATTTAAAATAATTTTTATTAATTTAAATTAAATACCGGGCCGGGCGGACTACCCACCTTCGGAGAGATCTAATAGCGGTCCACTAAATTGAAATCGACATTCATCGATTAAAACGAACGGAATAGTATAGGAGTGAAACTGTAATTACAAAGCAAATCCAAGGGCAAGGAAACTTGGTTATCCCTTCCAATTCTCCAAAAGGTGACGCAAGTTATGGTGATGGGTCGTACATTGCATCAATTGCGAGACAAACAACACACTCTTTTAATATCTTCGGCCCCTTCAAATGGAAGAGAGAGAGAGGGCGAGGGAGAGACGGTGTTGTTTTTCCACAGCATATTCCAAACTTCACGCGGTTCTAAAGAAGCAAAGATTTTTTCATAAAACCCCCTACACGCCCTTTTCATTCTCTTTTCTTAAACAACAATCTATAATTAATTATTTTCATTCTATTTTCAGGTTCTAACTTCCTTTTCCTTACCCAACTTCAGTATGGTGAAACCCAATGAAACTGGGTCTCAGTCAATAGCACCGTTTCTAAGAAAATGTTATGAAATGGTAGATGATGAGGCTACCAATTCAATAATTTCATGGACCCAAAATAATGATAGCTTTGTAATCTGGGATATGACTGAATTTTCAGTTCGTTTGCTTCCTCAGTACTTCAAGCACAGCAATTTCTCTTCTTTCATCAGGCAACTCAATATTTATGTCAGTATCTCTACCCTCCTCCTCCTCCTCCTTCCTTTTTAAAACACGTCAAAATTGGTTTCTTTCTTTCTCTCCTTTTTGTGTGTGTGTGTTTGGGTTCTTGGAGTTCTGAATCGGGTTCTTTGGTACATCTGTGCTGGAATTTTTATTGTTTTGAATATTTGGGATTTTGTTAATATTGCTTTATTTGTGGTTTTGAGTTTGGTTCTTTGCTTGTGAGAGCTTGATTTTGGTGTTCACTTTGCAGTCTTGGGGTTATATTCTAAGTAGTGGGAATTCAAGTTTCGGAATTTAAATTTGTAGAGATTCTTGGCTTGGTTTCAATACGTAGCAATGATGGGGAAAGGACTATACGCTACCACTAGCAGTTAGGTTGAATGTTTGCTCAATTTTTTTGTTTGATTGATTGGATTTATGAGAGAAAAATGTTGGCTTCGTTGGACTTCTTTATTATTATTATTTTTTATCTTAGGCCTAACAAAGCTTGACTATGACTAAGTTTTGTTAGATTGATCCTTTCATTTTCATGGGGATGATTCGATTCAATCGAAATCACAATGTAAAATTTCTTGTTGGTACCAAAAGGGGGAATTATTTGCTTTGGATCCTGATATTGTGTACCTAATTCAGGACTACATGTTAAAAGAGATAGTAAATGTCAGTTTTCGGTGGAACTCTAAAGTTCTTGCCTTGTATTCATCATCATTATGATTCTCTTTACCGTTTTTAAAAAGTTCGTAGACTAACTGTTAGGAAGAATACACTGACAATACACCCTGAAGTGCGATTTGCGAGTTGCAGAGTGATAAATGGTGATTAAGCATAATTCAAATTAGGAATTTCTTTGTGTTGATAGGGCACTTTAGTGCCATTCATGGCTAATATCAGAGTTTTAACAATGAGCAACATCTAAATGTTGTCTAATGCCCTTTTGGTTAGATTTTGGAAAAAGTTGTTGAAATTATTTTATCCAACTGCTATTTTCCAACTGTCATCTGCCCTCTTGTTTTCCTGCTCTATTTGGTTCTTATTTGTGTTAGCAGAATGAAATGATTTATTCGTTTAAGTTCTTGATACTTTTTCAGTGGTTTATTTTCAGTGATTTATTTCATGATTATTTAGAAGGTAGTCATAAGGTATTTCTGCAACTTTGTTCGACTTTTTCCATCTCGATTTTGTACTTTGTTGTAGGTGGTAAAAGAGGCAGAGTCTTTAACTACTTTTGCCCCTTTTCCGCTGGCATTTTGGTTGACATTATCTCGGTCTTTCCTCTTGTTTTTTCCAGTCTCTCATTGTTTTTGAATGTTCTGCTGATTGATAAAGGATCCCCTTTTAGATCTGTTCCACTATGAATTATTCGTCAAATGAGTTTCAATAGCCTCAGAGTGCCTTTTCATTAGTTAAATCTATTGAATATGAAAATAAAGGTCCGAAACTATAGGCTGGGCTTGGTCGGCAAATGAATTTTCTTCGTTTACCTCTTTGTTTACAACTGATAGTTGTAACCGTGAACAATAAACTTTTACATGATGTACTAAAGTAATTGCTTCTGGACTAGAAGGTTTCTCACTAATTCATGCTCGATTAGGGCAACTTTCAAACAATGGAATCCTTAATAGTTGTGCTGTTTGTGCGGAATTTTGCTGTCTAGGGCATTAATTTGACATTTTGAATCACACAAGCCCGTAAATTGCTGAATTTAAATGTTTTATGCTGAGTCTAAACAGGTAGGCAGCTTAGTTCGTATCTGATACATGAGCTTATACCTATATTACTTGGACGTAAGTGTTGGATAGGGGAGTGTTCAATTTTTGTTCTGAAGTATTTCTGCGTATCTAGAGGGTCCATGGAGAGTTATGTCCCATACCCATGTTCGGTTATGTGCCAGGCATGAATGCCAGACATGGGTGCTTCGAAAAATAATAAGAGTCAAAGCAACATAGATGGATGCTGTATCATTAGACAATTAGAGGCACAGTTGACCTATATTATGTACCTCTTGTCATTTCTGTCAACTGGCAATACTAGTGGATTAATAAACCAGAAATCTTGATACTCAGGATACATTTGCTTATGGTACAAATGAAGCAGTTTGATTTAGTGAGCAATTATAGCATCTTTGTACGTGTGTATTGTACATGCCTGTATATCTGTCCGATTGCATTAGAATACAATTTTTTTGGGAGGAGGGGGTGTGTAATGCATGGCTGTTTTCTTTTTGAATTACTAACCATTATTGAAGACATTGACAAGTAGTAACACTTGAAAGTTTTTCCAGGGTTTTAGAAAAATTGATAGCGATCGTTGGGAATTTGCAAATGATGGATTTGTCAGAGGTCGAAAAGACTTGCTGAAGAATATTGCTAGGCGGAAATACTCTCAGGGACCTGAGCAGCGTAAGTCTCTGCAGCAGCAACAGCAGCCGGAGAACTCTGTTGGATCATGCGAAAACAATGAAAATAATAGGCTGTGGAATGAAGTTGAAAATTTGAAGACCGATAAGAATGCTCTTACGCAGGAATTAGTTAAACTTGGGCAGTACCAGCAGATTGCGGACAATAAGTTGCTTCTCTTGAAGGATCGTCTTCAAGGAATGGAGAAAAGTCAGCAACAGTTGTTGTCATTCTTAATAATGGCGATGCAAAGCCCGGGATTTTTGGTCCAACTGATTCAACCGAAAGAAAATAATTGGCGCATGACTGAAGCAAACAATATGCTAGAACAAGTTTCAGAGGATACTGAACCAGTGGCTTCTGAGCATATGATAGTCCAGTATCAGCCACCAACAATAGAAACTTCAGAGCCTGTATTGACACCAATGATAGATTCTGAAAATCCTCATGAATCCGAAACCAAAGATTTTTGGATGGATATTGATTTTGTTAAAGCACTTATGGATGAAAGTCATACACCATTCCTTCCTCCAGATTTGCATGATGATGGTGCATGGGAAAAGCTTCTTGCAAACGATTTTCAGGGGAATAATGAAGATGATGGAAATCGAAATGAAGACGGATCCCTTTACTCTGGTATGGGAATGGAGATATCAGGTTCTGGAGCTCTTTTGGAAAAAACTTGTAGTTTCGAGCTTTTACTACAAAATTATGAGGAAAACACAAAAAGTGGAGATTGAACCAACTGGTAAATGGATGGCAATTGCAGATATCTCAGAACTTAGAACTTCTGAAAGTTATGTTCAAATTTTGTCTAATTTTGTTCATATATTTGAAGAATCATATTTCTATGCTGGTGTTCAAATATGTATTGGACACAGTTTTAAACAAATATTTGAAGAAAAGTAAAATTTCGAATAGCCGCGCATCCTTGCTGCCTGTTATCTTATGTCTAATTTATATAAAATTTCTATATGTTTCTATTCTTCTTTTCATTACGCATGCTGAATACATGCAGCAGGTTGATCATGAATGTGGCTAACTAGCAATTTGTTAAATCTCATAATTATTATTATTTCGGATAATTTTTCATGTTTATGATGAAACATTTGAAATTTATTATTATTTTATTATACACCATATTACGATGTATATCACTTATTATTCTTTAAAGTTTTTTATTTCTACCAGCAAAGTGGGCAATGCTAAAGCATATTTAGGGGAGAGATCAGTCGATTCCATCGATTTTTTTAAATTAATTTAATTGATTTTAACACAAGAAAACTAACCTAATTGATTTTAATTAAAAAAATATTCATCAAATTTAACTCACATTGATTCCGTCAATTCTATTGAGTTGGGTTTAGAATTATTGGGCTGACTTTATATAGTAATTTATTTATTATATATTATAAAAATAATTATATTTTAAATTATTTAGAAATAAGATAAAATAAGTTGGGTTTTTCGATCAATTTAATTTCGAGATAAAAAAATTAAGAACCAACCTTCAAAATTGATTAAATCGAAGTCAAAGTTGACCAACCCGCCTCACCTGATTAAATCGAAATCAAAACAACCTATTTTGTTAATTTTTTTGGTTAAAACCGGATGTTACTTTCTCCTAAGCATATTATACCTCTAAAAAAGACACAATGAATCTTGAAAATGACATTACTAAGAGGAATAATCACGAACTTTTAACCTAAAACCTAGAGCAGACATAAAAGATAAAAAAAAAAGTTAAATTCTGGTAGTATATATAATAATGACATTATAAATTTATATAAAAATTAACACCTTAATTCAATTTTATATTTATAGAAAAGTCTAAACAACCATGCCAACTTAAAGTTTATATAAAAATTATGTTGAATATATTATAAAAAAAATTAATTTGATGAGAAATTATAATTAATTAATAAAACTGAATTAGATACTAAAAAAATTATACCATTAATTGGATACCAAAATGAATCTTCATGGGTACTAAGGTAAGGCCGCACACAGCATATAAAAAATCTATCACGCAGTTGTCCTCCGTACCAGTACCAGTCCCAGTCCCACTACGCCCCCCACAACGTCCATAACCGAATAGCTTCAACTTCACCTTCGCCACCTTTTGCTTAATTCAAACATCTATTTCCAAACAAAACTTCTTTTTCAAAAATCCTAAATCAAATTTTAAGCAAAATCACTGTAAATGAAATTGAATATCAAATCAACGAAGAACCAAAAGATAATGGAACCAGAGGCACTACCACTGGCTGCAACGTCGTCCATATTCATAATTAAGAAACTCCGTTCGAAGCGACCTCGGCGAGGACGTTCTCAGATCGCTTCTTTTGTTATCCAAAACCAAACCATTGATCTCTCGGTTGATTCCGGTTCTTGCTCCAACTTCGACGTTATTGATGTTTCTTGCGATTCATGCAGTGTTTCTAATCAAAAGAAGAGGAAGTTCGCTGAAATCAAAGGTGGCTGTGTAGCTAAAGCTAAGAAGAACTTAGGAAATGAAGGAATTGGAGAGTCAAAGTTTAGGAGGATCACCAGATCGTATTACAAGAAGGAGCGAGAAGCCAAAGGACATGAACAAGCTGCGGAAGTGAGTGAATCTTCATGCGTCGAATCCAATTCTGGTACTGATTTTCTTGCCTTTGGGAAACGAAGTTCTAAGTTGAGAAAGCCAAACCAAGATTTGGAGAAAACTGAGAAAAACGACGCGGTTTCTCCTTCTCTTGGAGCGGCTACGCAATCTGACATTTCCGGCGTCGAGCTGATTCCTTATGAAATCTCAAAACTCTCGTCGGAGAATAAAGAAAACGACCTCGTTTCTGTGACTTCCGGCTTTAAATACTCCTCAACGTCGAATTTAGACACTGCAATCAAAGAGAATGTAAAAGACGTCGTGGACGCCAATTTCACCGTTTCGAACTCGGAGTCCGTTGTGGACCAAAAGCCGAAGAGCTTCTCCGGTTTAGATTCTTCACATCTCGCTTGCAATGAACAGTTCTCATTGGAAGAAGTCGTACTCGTATCTGATTACTCATCGAGTCACGAGACCGTGTTCTCTGAGTTGCAATCAGATTTTTTCCCTGAAACATCGGATTTAGATTTTTCAGATTATACTCCTTTACTATCTTATGATTCCGGAAGCCAATTCTCTGAGAAATCAACAAATGAATCTCCTACTTCAGCCACTTACTCTCTTTTTCTCGAGTTCAAACAACAATTCTCCAGATCATCCTCTCATTTAGATCCTAAATTTACTTCGCACGCTGAAGATGAGCGTCAACTTAATTCTACAGTAATAAGTCTACTCAAGTCTTTTTACAGTTATATGTTGAATTTTTTATTTGAATTAATTTAATGATTTGTGTTCTTTTTTTTCTTTTTAAGTTGGCGAGATTTGAAAATGAGGAAGACGAGGAGAGTTACAAAAGGTTGAGGGACAGAGAGAGACAACAAGTTTATTTGCATGATTATGCCGAGGAATACCGATTCATGACTGACTACGGTGATCTTATTCTCCAGCAACGTTCTTTCATGATCCGCTGGATTGTTGAGGTCAGTCATTTTTTTTGGTTAATTTTTCTGAACACGTTTGAAAATAAGCTTGAATCAAAGCAAAGAAGTACATTTAGATGTTCTTTGCATCGACGATTTTTCACGAGCACTGTGTAATTGAATCAAATTGCGACACATCACCATTTTAGTCCATGAAAAGACATACTACCACTCATTACGTTCATGAAAGTTGAGTCGTTACTCGAATAATCTACAGTTAGTCCGCTTTCCTTGGATTGCTTCGCATTGGCCAAGGCTATCTTATCTTGTTTGAACCGTTGGGTGATAGACTGCTCTCACTTACCGTGGCAAGTAATTTCGGTGCTATAGCGAGCGTATTCACCCAAATTAGCTTGTAACCGAATGAGACTAGTGTGTAAAATTAAACTCGGTCAATGGGCTTAATCAAAGCGTCCAACAACTCGTCGTTTTGAGCTAAACCCGATTCTCTGTTGCTGACGTCCTTTTATATCGAGATGGTGAGTTAGATGGTTTGAAGTTCTAATAGAGAAAGAAAAGAACAAAAAGCATTGGAATTCAATTTTCGATTCTTAAAGCAATTCCACGTAATAGACGATGTATGAAGGTTGGATTGGGCCATGGATTAGGCGTAAAAGCTCCCTTTTTTTTTGTCTGTTATGGTTGTCTTTGTTATTAACTAGGCTGTAGCGTGACTTAAATGTGTATTATATATTGTAAACTTGTTTAATGATAATCTGTTGTTAAAGATGATTCGGGTTTGATAATTATGAATAAGCAGCAATGTACTGCAAAGGAGTTTCAGCAGGAGACAATTTTCCTTGGCGTTTGCTTGCTTGACAGATTCTTAAGCAAAGGGTTCTTCAGAAATAAAAGGAGTCTTCAGATCGTTGGAATAGCCTGCCTTGCATTGGCCACCAGAATCGAAGAAAATCAGCCTTACAACTGGTTATACGCTTAGTCCCATTCACTCTTTCCACGAACCTAACTTTTGGCAAAAAAAAGGGGTTTTGGCTGATGTAAACTTCTGTCTAATTATCTATCAGTGTGAGGCAAAGGAATATTTACATAGGAACCAACAAGTACAGCAGAAATGAAGTGGTGGCCATGGAATGGCTGGTGATGGACGTTCTCAACTTCCAATGTTTCCTGCCTACCATATATAACTTCTTATGGTACACTTCTTTTTATTATTATTTTGTTCTAATGAAAGATCCTAGACAACATTATACAAGTGCTGAACCAAGATTTTATCTACAACAAATCATCCTTAGGTTCTATCTGAAAGCAGCCAAGGCCGATGCAGATGTTGAAAAAAGGGCCAAGTACCTGGCAGTGCTTGCATTGTCAGACCATGAACAGCTACGTTATTGGCCTTCAACTGTTGCCGCTGGGGTCGTCATCATGGCTTCCATGGATAGCAATCAACATGGACTGTACCACCAAGTCATTGAGGTAAAAAACACAGCGTAAATGACTCGTTGACCTGAATTAATCGTATATATATTATATGGTATCCAAATTCATGCAAAAACGTCCTTATGTTCTGATGTTGTCAAAAAAAAGTGTCAAAGATTCACATAACTTTTACCTGTGTTTATTGCAGATTCATATGAGAACCAAAGACAATGATTTGCCTGAATGCATGAAGGTAAGGCTAGTAATACACAATGGAATAGTATTGCTATAAAGATAATCTTCTATTACATCGTTATAATGCCTAAAAATGTTGCTGCTCTGCTTCATATTTATCACTGATTTCACTACATTAAGATTTACTGATAATGTTGACTAAACAGAGCTTGGACTGGTTGGTACAGTATATAAGGTAGCATAGTGGCAAAAGAAAGGAATCCCAACATCATTTGCTATTACCCTAGTTCCTCCACCATCACATGGAAAGGTGGGTTACAAGACGTCAGCAAAGCCTTATCAAACCACCGTTTACAGGTTACTAAATTTGCCCCCACTGCCACCTCAACCTCACCGGAATAATAAGATTAGGATAGTTGAAGGACACTCGGTCATAAGTTGTAAGTGATTGTAGCCGAAGCGAATGTGATTTTTTTTTTCTGCATGTGCAGGAATAGTAAGTATAATCAGTATGTTGAAAAAGTTTTGTAATACTATACATAAGGAAGACAGATTTTCTTTTTTTATAACATATCCATAGAAGGAACTACTAAAAGCACTTAATTGAATAACTAAATTTAAACTTAATTAAAATTAATTAGAATAAATTTAAGAGAACTATCATAGGCTTGGTGATGAAGTTTCATCGAGATGGAGATGAGCAAAGTCATTGATGATCCCTGTTCTCTCCTTGTAAATAATGTCCTTTTTTTCTGCCTCAGCCTTTTCGACCTTCTCCCTTGTAAATAATGCTTCACAATCTAACATTTCATCCATTTTCTATCCTATACTGTACAATATCGGAGGAGGAATAATTTAAAAATGCAGTTGAAATTCTACCTATATATCAACTGTTATATAGCTATGGATTTCTGCTGTTTGTATCAAGTGAGAGGAGATCTATGGGCAATGCCTTTTCTTTTGGTCATTCGTTTCCTAGGCTTTACACTTGTGCTTAAACATGGTTTCATCTCCTCCGAAACATCGGTTGACGAGATGGTGGATTGCTTTTCTTCCGAGTTTGTTTCTGCATTTTGACTGTATTTGCAGGCAAGTTTATCTGTAAGCTCTTGTATTGGCAACTCCAGTTTATGACTTGGGTCTTTAGGCTTCAAATCAACTGCCGTTACCTGACCATTTCAATATTATTACTCGGATTCAGGCATTGGTCACTTTATTACTTATGTCAGTCGGAGAATTAAAAGTGAAATTACCTTGCATGCAATGGAACAAAAACGATTAGGAGGGTCTTGAAGGTATCTTCCACAAATTTCACAAGCAGCACCAGTTTTTGATTTTGTACATGGCTTGGAATCTTTACCTTGAGGCCGAGGATTCAAATGTACAGCTTTCTCACCATTGATTTTGTATGTCTGTCACATGATTCAACCAAACCCAGATTTTTGTGGGAATTATAAAAAATTAAAATTGGGAAATAATTATAGAGATGACCATAATCACCCAGGTAGCTATGACAAACAAAAAAAGAGAAATAAAACCTGAATTTTCGAACAGTCGAGAAGTTTGTGGATTTCTTGAAGACGAACAACATCTTGATAGACATATTTGCAGATCTGAAAGGAGGGATGGTGAGTGTGAGCCTTACAATGCCTGCAAAACCCAATACTACAATGGATGCAAAACACGTTTTTCTCATTTTTTCTCAGGTTTTGATGTTCAACACAAACCCCAAAGAACTCGCTTTCCACAAGGCTTCTAACCCAATCTCTTTCCTTCTTTATGTATATCCCGCAGCCCACCTACAAATAACAATTCATTCCAAGTTTTGCTGCTTTAATAATTACTCAAATTCCATGGATACGCAACGATGCAATCAATACACAATCTGGGAAACATATTAATTTCGACACCAACTATAAAGTTGTTGAATTCATGAAAAAGTAAAAAGTTTAAGCCAAAACAATATATATTAACCCAAGAAGCTTTACTGCCTGTACTTTTCCTGAGAATTTCAGTGATGCAATAAATACAATACTCAAAAATCTAAATTTTCCTGGGAACCAACCATGAGAGAAAAACTAACATCGAATCAAAAAACAATATAAAAAGAGACAGCAACAGTTAGTGATGGAAGAATACAATCACCATTTCTTTGCTGTGAGACTGATTAATATAGATATGATGAGTGATGAATGGTGTTCTGTTATGAAGAAATATAGAGAAAGGAAAGGAAGAGATGGTGGGAAAAGAAGAAGAGAGTCGAGAACGCGAAAAGAGTAAAATGAGGAATGTGCAGTGAAAGTCATTGAAACAAAAATGGAAAGAGAAAATTTTGTCAGTAATTGGTGCTAAAGAAATGAAGTGACCTACCCACCCTCTTAATCTCTGACTTTGACTACCAATTGATAGGCATAAACCATTTCATCTATATCTATAATTGATACCAGATTCAAGTGATAAATTCTATTATAATAATATTTATGTTTTTATTAATTTTAATTTTATATTGTCTAGACTACATATTTAGAGGAAACTTCCTTAATATTAAAACCACTTTGTTTTTGTATGAAAAATGTAAAATTAAAAAGTTTTTACATCTTTAAAAAATATTTTTATATGATTAAACTGTTCATCTTATTTATTTTTGCAAAAATGCTTTTAGAGACAAGCTAAGTGTAGTGACTTTTGGGTTTAGGGGTTTGGAATGTGAAAATATTATTTCACTCCTATTAATTTTTTAAAATTACATAAATAGTCATTGTTATTATTAATTTAATAGTAATTGCTATAATATTACTACTATCTATGACTTAGGTAATTAAATTAAATTATATAAATATTATTTAATTTAATTTTAAAGATAAGTATAATAAATGTTATCTAATTATTTTATTTTTTTAATCATCCAACTATGAAAAATTATAAAATAATCGCTCAGTTATTCAATTTTATTTTGTCATCAACTGACTAACGTAAAAATAGAATTACCGAAAGGTCTAAGATAATTGGATAACAAAAAAAAATTTATAGTTGAATGACTATTAATGTAGTTGACCCTAACTTTAATAATAATTCTTATTGTGGAACTGTTAACACTAGTTATTACATGAATTTTTTTAATTTTAACATGGACATTCTGACTTTCAACAACAATTTTTTTCAATGATGCTAAACACATTAAATTAATAAATCACACTTTTTACAGCACTTTCTCACAGTATTTTTTTAAACACAATTTTTTAAAAGCATTTTTGCACAACAACAATAATGTCAACTTAACTAAAGGTGAGTATTCAATTGAATCGAGTCGAATCGAGTCAAAAATTTTCGAGTTAGTCGAGTTAACAAATCCTATTTTAGCAACCAAACTCAATTTAAATTTTTTTCGAATCGAGTCAAATCGAGTTGACTTAATGAATCATATTATTTATACTTAATGTTGCATTTACATGGACCAGTTATTTAACTAGTAGACAAAGTACAAGATTATTTAACTACATGAACAATATAATGATTTTTCCTTTTTAACTTAATGGGTAAACATTTATCAAAACAACGTAGTTTTGCACTTAATTATTTTGAATTTTAACTTTTAAAAAAATAAACATTTATCAAAATGATATAGTTTTTTCTTTTCTTATTCGAATTTTCGGATAACTCGAATTGTGTAATTCATATTCGAGTTAAAATGAAAAATTTAATTTTTTATTTGAGTTGATCCGAATAACTTAATTAACTCAAATAATTTGAACTATTTAATTCAAAATTTAAATTTCTTATCAAATTTTTCGAATCGAATTTTACTTACCTCTTAAATTTAACCTTAAATAGAGAGATTTTAAATTTTTTGGAGTGTAACCTTAAAAAAAAAAGTTCGGAGTATGGATTGGATTGTTATGATTGAGTTTATATACATTATATATAAAATAACCCTAAAAATTTTAATTTTAAAGAACTAATGAAATAAAGATATGTGATCAATTTTTAAACACAAAAATTATTAATATACACATCCATATAAAATCTCCTCTTTATTTTATTTTAAATGAGTTATTTAAAAAAAATAATTAAACACAGTTCTTTTGCGCAGACATCCCTTTGCCAACCCTCTCATGCTGTTGCCTTCTCCATTAATAGGGTCAAAGGACCTACTTAAAAATTCTTCTTGATTGCAATCAATGCTTCTGGACAAAGTCTTTGCGCAACTGCTCGATACATTCATTTATATTCTCTTCCTTTTTTTCTTCTTCTGCAACTATGCGGATTTGTACTTCTAAGTGATTTTGTTTATCTAACAACTTTGCATTCGTCTTTCTTCAAACCTATCATCACTTTGCAACCCAATTTTTATTTCCTTGTCGAAAGCCCTTTTTAAAATATGTATAATCAACACAATTTAATATGGCTGTTTCAAGCATTAAAATATGTTGGTCAATATGCTTCATAAATCATCAAATGGAATTTAATATGGCTGTTTCAAGCATTAAAATATGTTGGTCAATATGCTTTATAAATCATCAAATTCCATTCGTTTGCATGGTTTTAAACCGTTCATTATAAACATTCTATCAATTTAATCATAATTTTAAAAAAATTAATAAATTTACACATTCCATTAATTTAGTTTTAATTCTAAAATATTCAAAAAATAATAAGTAGAATTTTTTTTAAATGGAATATTATTAAAACTTTTTGATAAAAATTCTAAAATTTTATAATAAAAAACATAAAAATATAAAACTGAAGAAATATATTTATATTATTTGTGATACATTATATTAGGTTTTACAAAAACTAAATATCAATAATAAACTTCTGAAACAAAAGATTCACAATTATTGGATAATTGTCGCAGCTGAGGCTAATCTTTGTCTCAAATCAGAAAAGGTTGTTTACATTATACATAGTTGTATTCAATTTAATCACTTAGACAACATGCTCATTTCTTAATCTCTTACTTGAAAGCTTAGAATTTCAAGATTCTACATGTCATGTTTTATTACATACTTTCTATTTCAAGAATTTAGATTAAAATACACATTTCATATATTTTATTCACAACATATTTAATTCATACAAGTATGATTTTGTATGAAATTTTACCTTTTTCGTCATGAGTTTCTTCCCTTTTTCCCCACTTCCATTTCTTTCTCATCATCCTCACTATCCTTCTATTTTCTTTTAATTTTTTTCACTTTCATCTACCTATTTCTTGCTTCTAAAGTGATCAACATGCTCTCTAGGATCTCTATTTCCTCTTTCCTATTCAGTGTTTATTCAAATTTCCAAGAATTTTGGGTGAAATAGTGAGATTTCTTGGTAAGGGACTAAATTGCATAAAAAGCAAAACTCTTCTCCTATTCATATTAGTGTTGGACGATTGAAGCATGGAGAAATGGAGAATTTTATCCAATTTTCTATCAAAATATCTTTAATAAAATATTATTAATTAATAAAATAATCTAAGTTTTAATTATTTCAATCCAATAGCCATAACTTTTTTCTTTTTACTTTTCAATTTAATCCAAAGGCCCAAATTTGTCCATATCCAAGATATTTTCTTATAATTATCTTATTTAGGAAATAACTCTTTTACCCTAATACTTTCTCTACAATTCCATCATTTTCATGACATATTTTTGGTAAAATTTTCAATTTAATCCTTCTCATTTTTTTATATGTTCAATTTGGTCCTTATTCATCCATTTTTCTTATTTTCTAGACCCTTTCACCCTTAAGATTCTGCACTATTGGGCCTTCAACTTTTTTATAGTTATACTTTAACCTCTCGCATTTTAAATATTTACACTTGAACCACAGAACTTTTCATATTTTTATGATTTAATCCCTAACTCAAATTAATATTTCACAACATACTCCTTATTTCATTTTTCTCTAACACCCCTTATCATTTATTTTCTTTATATCTTATTTCACTAAAATTCTATCTTATATTATTTTCAAGCAATCAGGTTTTGGGGATGTTACATATTGAGTGACTGACAAGTGACATATTTTGACTTTTGACTAAATCTAGAGACCTCTCTATAATTAGGTGAAAATATTTTTTTTTCTTCTCTTCTCTCGCTTTTTTTTTTAGATGGCAAAGCTTTTCTGAAGCCGAACCCGAGACAACTGTGACATGTTGGATCCATTAAAAAATTCAATCAAAAGTTTCTAAAAAATTGTCATGTATCTGTCACTCAATGGGCTAATGTGCCACATTAGTAAGCCGTCGGTGAATTGACGAAAATTTTAATGGCAGTGACTGCTTTGAACAATTATCTTAATTATAATGACTAAATTGAGAAAAAAAATTAGAGTGACCATGGGTGTAATTTACCCCCAAATTTATTGATTTTTTTAGAATTATGACCAAATTGATATAATATATAAATATTTGAGAGTTAAATTTGTAATTATGTCAATAAAAAGGGCCACATCAGCCTTCCGCTAAAGTTTTAATGGCAAAATGATCAAAAATCAAAATTTGAAAATATTAATGGCTAAATTGAATTTTTTTTTAAAGTTGAATGACAAATAAAAAATACTCTCATAACTACGTTAATTATTCGTAAGATTTACTTTACTTCTAAAAAGGTATTAAACTATAACTTATGACATTCACTCAATGTCTAAAAGGTAAACTACACAGTTAGTTATTGAACTTTCATAAATTTCATTTTGGGCATTGAAAATAAAAAAATTACATCTTGGCCACTTTTGTTAATAGCCGTTTTCATTTTAATCATCTGCCGTTAATTTGATGTTATGTAATGTTATTTTAAACTCATTTTAGTCATCTAACTTTAGTAAATTTCCATTTTGAATACCTATACCATTTTTTAGAATTAATTTTATTATTATTTTTAAAAAAATCTAAATTTTTACAAAGAACTGAATTATTCAACTACTGATATGAAACCATAGTTTTTTTCCCTTTTATGAAAAAAAACCTAAAATTAATTCTACAAAAAATGAAATTAAAGAGACAAATTGATTTTTCCCTATAGAAACATAAGTTTTCTATTTTTTATTGAAAAAAATGAATTTTCGTGTAAAAAACAAAAAATCTTCTATTAAAACTTAGGTAATCTTTTGTAAAATTCCAAGTTTTCTCCTTTGTTGAGAAAAATTAAAACTAAATCTAGAAAACATAAAAAGTTAAAAAGATAAAATAATTGTAAAAATAAAAGCCTACTAAAATTGGATAGAACATTGGTACCCAAAATGCAATTTTTATTTTATTTTATATTTTCGATATCAAAAATCAAAACTTATAAAAATTCCCTTTATCTAAATTGACGGCTCGAATCTTAGTCCGAGGCAAATGGGGACGTTAGGCAGTTTTAGGTTTGGTCTTTTCTATTTTTAAGTATCATTTTCTTCTTACATTTTTTTTCAGAATTTATGTTTTCATTTAGAGTGTTGGAGTTAATTAGATTACTTTTAGATTTTGCTAACTAAATCATCATTTTAACATACTTTTCAATTTTAGATATTTTCAATTTAGTTCTTTTTTTTCAATATTTAAACTTTTGTAAGTTCATATATAATTCAACTTAAATTTTTTTTTTATTTACTGGACTTTAAACAGTCAACTACAAAGTGGAAACGTGGGACTAGTTAGAAGATTAGGGCCAACAAGGCATTAGGAGCCAAAAATTAGATAAAACTATACAAATAATTTTTATTTCTATTTTCACCATCCCCTTCCTCACTAAACACACACACACGCACAAAAAAAAGAAGAAGAAGAAGCAGCAATGTAAATGCAAGAAATGCAGCAGCAGCATAAGATTAAAGAGGAGTTGGAATACTTAAACCTTCAATCATATCAAAAGACTAACTCCCTGAACCCAGCAACTGAACATCTTCTCTACAAAAGAATCAGTATACTCGTCGGTAGTCAGATCGCGAGATCATATGTTATGTCCTGCTACCAGTCTCATTCTGAAACCTCCATCTTCTTGTTGCATTTATTATATGATTGATTGATAAGTGCTGAACCCAAAACAACCAAATGCATGCAACAGGTAACGGGCCACCATTTTTGAATCAAATCAATCGAGATGATGTTTTCTTTTCCGACACCTACTGACATACCAAGTTGCATGTTTTTGTAGTCCCATACCGATCATCACTTTTAAGCTTGTGAGCATGATATAGGTCATGGAAATCAATACAAGGATCCAAAAGAATCTCCATGCCAGAGGACTGCATGGAAGGTGAGCTGCATACACCGGAGTCAACACTCGAATTACCTTAAAAACACCAAAAAAAACACAAAACAATAAGTAATTCGTAATATGGTTAGCTGGTGAATATCTGTCAGGTTTTCCCTTAATATTTGAAAAATTGGGCTCTACTTTCATACGTTATTATGCCATTAAAGAGTGTTTAGGGAAGAATATGCAATCATGGAGAAACCTTTTCATTTAACATTGAAACGAGAAGGAAAAAGAACTGCAAAAGAAAAGACATACGAGAAAACAATGTAAAGATAAACAACTGAACAAAACATAACAGGCACTTACCACACAAGCTGGTGCAAGAGGTACAAAAGTGAGATTTTTCTTGCAATCTTCAGTTTGTATATTCAAGGTCTGAAAATGTTGACATTGATTAACTTTAAAATTTTATTAATACAAGATTATTAAAGCAACTAAAGAATGATCTTTTT
Source organism: Gossypium hirsutum (assembly GCF_007990345.1). Classification (NCBI taxonomy): domain Eukaryota; kingdom Viridiplantae; phylum Streptophyta; class Magnoliopsida; order Malvales; family Malvaceae; genus Gossypium; species Gossypium hirsutum. Next base: position 92,847,750 of record NC_053435.1, on the reverse strand, counting down.
CTTTTACTTTTTTCCTTCTTTTATAAATAAAGAAGCTAATCTAAAAAAGGAAAAATGGAAGAAGAGAAGTATGACAGACGAAATTATATACGAGGGCAATTTTAGTTGCCAAAATGACAGTTTCAGGGGAAATGATCAGCAATCATTAGCTACAGAAGCACGTACCTGCTTGCATAAATCTTCGAGAAACTCAGAGTATGCAATGGGTTTTATATCATTGAATTTGGCGAGGAATGAATGCTTTATGATATCAATTAACATTTCACAGACGAAAACCACAAACGCGTTCTGCAGAGTTCAGTTCATACATGACATATGAGCAAACTATAGAAAATCCTCTAAAGTATTCTGATAAGAAAATATCTTAAAACATAAAGTACCATGATTTTATACAGTGACTTACAAATAGAAAACTTTCAAACCAAGGACCTTCTGCTTCCAAAATATTTTGAGCTAAAACGAATAAGAGACATGCTGAAATGTGGAATCTCTCTACTGAGTCTGAGAGGTAAAATAATTCAATAGTTTATATTTGAATAAAAAGATAAAAGAACAGCAATTAGCCATACCACAAAAAAGAAACATTGTTATTTTGGTATCAACAAAAAGGAAACATGGAAACGAAATGATATGTGTGTGTGTGTGTGTGTGTGCACACGTACATGTATTTTAATAGTTCCAAGTTTGTTGTTACATACTAACTGATACAGGTATACGAAGTGTGCATTCTGCAGTTACTTCTTGTGCTTTCTAACTGATATTTCAATCAGCTTGGCAGCTCAATATTTTCAAAAGATATGTGCATTTTCAAGCATACTCAACCACAATGGCCAGTAAGAAAAATCCTAACCATCATGTAAGATAGGTTTCAAGAATAAAGATTAAAATCGGTGAGGGGTCCATCGCCTTCCCCCGAAGTATTCATAAATACCTTCTAAAAACACTATCTCTCAGAGGAAGGGAATAAGGCAGTTTGCAGCAACAAACAAGGTAGAACACAAGGAGTCAAAAAAATATACCAAAAAGGAAGAGAAGTCAACAATAAAATCGGATGGAAAGGATGGAAAGAGAATGAGAGGTATTGAAAAAGGGAAAGAAGAGAGTGTAAAGCGGTAAATTTCAACTAATCTGCCAAAAAAGAATACATGTACTTTACAGAAAAATAAATATAAAAAAAGATACAGCCTAAAGCAAAGCAAGCCAAATATGACAACCATGATAGATATGAGATATTATCAGGTATATGGAACATTAAAGACCATGGCCATAACTTGGATTCTGGTTTCATAACTTTCAAAATGACTTTAACAGGAAACCATCTACAACATTTCCCATGAATCAAAAAAACATCAAGAATCCAAAACATCAGCAATCACAACACACAATTATCATAAAAAGAAATGTGCAAAGGGCAACTCACCTGAGTATGCCAGACTGTGGATGTTATCCCTGCTAAAGCGCTTGAAGACATTGCTCTTTATCTCAGCAAAGTTATTGGATACCAACAAAGCAAATAGTGCATTATTATGAGCAACGATGCAAGTCGATAAAGTAATTGCCTGAGCTAATAAAATAAAAGAATGAAGAAGTATTAATAGTCAAGGAAACAAATAGAACAAGAATATTTATGAAGAAGGGAAAAAGTCAGATAGAGAACAGTGCTTGAGCATAAGGATATTTGAGAAAGCCATAGTCAATGCTTGGTCAGAAACAAATCTGCGAATCCAGAATGCCATGTTTTCCTGAGAGCAATTAGCTAGTCCTTCTGCAGAATTAAATAGGGTTTCTAACACATCTCCACCGAATCTTTGGCATAATTTATCGAATATCTGTATGTGGACACAAGAAATAATGTATAGAAAATTCAGCTAGATATTGTGAAAAGATATAGCTAATGGTGGTAGAATAAAATGAATACAAGAGGAACACGTGCTAGTTATAAAATACAAAATGAATGAAACCCTAGATACCACCCAACAATCATAAAAATCCCCCCACCCTCCCCAAAAAAAAACAAAAAGAAAAAGAAAAAAGAAACTCTAAAAGACTTTCTAATCTTACTTTAGAAAACCTTCATATGACTCTTTGAAAATAACATACTAGTAATTATTTTACTGTGATGAAAATAAACAACATATTCCAAAAGCATAGAATTTATTTAAGTGTAAGCAGCATACTAAGCAAACTTTGAATCCATGACCTTAATCTCTTTCCTTTGAGATATTCTTCTATACTTCTCCCTCAGAAAAGAAATGTCCCAACTCCCAACTCTAGTTAGTTTGATTAACAGCATGGAAGAATATATGAAATAAGCAATTGTGCAGACAAATTTCAATTATGGAGCTTAATGATTAAAAGGCTGGGAGCTAAAATTTCTCATTTTTCAATATATGAAACAAGCAATAATAAATTCTCAACAAGTAGCACTTGTTAGTGTCTCCTGAAGTTAGGAAAACCAAAGTGGACTCCAATTATGAACACCACCACGGTCCAATAGTGTAAACACCTCTAATAGCACTTGCTGAGTTTGTTTGACTCTAGCATTACTAGACTGTGAGATCCGAAAATTCTATTAGTAACAAAGAAAGTCTGCTTGAAGAAGTTATTTTGCATCCTGTTGATGATGACATTCAATCAAAAATCTTTGGAGAGAAATTCCAAAAGCTTTTCCCATATGTTTCCACTTTTTTCCCTCACTGCTTTTATGCAAACTTTTAACCTATAAGTAGAAGAAAAGAACTCCACCCCCCCCCCCAAAAAAAAAATTTCTAACCAACATGTTCATCAAAGTCAGCCCCTAAATCCATTAAGTACCGAAATCTCAGACAGTTCATTGCTTGGTTTATTGTAACATCTGGTCTGTGCCCTTAAATGCATATCCTAAACCCCTCAAAGTAATTTAAAAATATCCTAATCCCCTCAAAGTAATTTAAAAATAAGTAAAAATCAGGTTCTGCTGTTCATTCTCACCTCCCACACATTGTAAACCACATAGAGTTTGATTGTTCCTTGACCACGAATCATGTGATATATCAGGCTGATATCTGGAAAGCCAAAACTAAAAATTAGAAAAGAACACCGCTTAATAAATCAGTACCACTGGTTCAACTCTTGGTCCACTTGTGGAAGAGCACTAATTATGCCTCAAAGTCTTAAGAAGCAGCAATAACACAATATGTTAATGATTTTATATTACAAACATGCATGCAGTGATAGGGCAGATATACCTGTTCGACCCAAGACAATGACTCCACAGGCCAGAACAAGAAAGCAGCCAAAATCACACAGTTCTGCTGCAGAAGGCCATTTGAACTGCCTGCCACAAACATGGTTAGGTTATTTTGCAATCATTATAAGTTACAATAACTGCGCTATGTCCCAAAATAGAATAATACACCCTAATTTCACCATCTTTCTTTTTTTTTTTTTTGGGGGGGGGGGGTGGGGGTCATTTAAATTTATTTCTGCCTACCATTAAAAAAAACACCCTGAAAATTTTCAGGTTTCCAATTTTAGCACCTACTATCACAATACTACACTTTGGGCTACACAATGTCCAGAAATCACAAGCCAGAATCTACACTCATCTGCTGAAGCATAATTATTTTTTGAATAAAGTGGTTTTCTCAACAAAATAAAAAGAATAATCAGGAAAAGTAAGAGGAAGTATTAAATATATGCATGGATCAGAGTTCTAATAGCCCAATTAAGAAAAAAAAAAGAATGATTATGAGGACTGTCTTTAAGAAAAGCGAAGCTTCCAAATTAAAGGATGAGTCATAATTTAAGGGAATAGTTATACTCTTTCAAGCATGAGCAGAAAAGAGAAAGTGCAGAGCTGTATGATACAATTTTGTTACAGGAATGGGGAATCCAAATCATTTTAAATGAGTAACGAGGTGTAGTAAGATCAACCCAATAATGCTCATCTATTTGCATATATTTCAGTTGTACATTTCCATGCATGCATTTCCAACAAATCATATGTAACAAAAGTATGTATGTCCATATACATCTTAAAATGATAGCTAACCTTGTAGTCAGGAGCCTCCAAAACGTAATCAGAACCCTTGTCGGCATGATAGTTAACAAGGACAGAAATGAATCGAAGCAGATGAAGAACCCAACAGATATTAGCTGAAATAATGTTACTACACTTGAGAATGTTTCAAAAAGTAAAGCTACCGGAACATAAATTGAAGATTAAGCAATCGACTAGTAGTACACCATTATTTCAGCGTTCTAAAAAATAGAGTAGACATTTATTTTCAATTCACACAATTCAATCTTAACTAAGTAATCAAATGGGGTAAAATTTAAATCAAAGAAAGACTGAATAAGAAGTGTAAGGAAACTTACTATCCGTAAAGATACAGGTAGAAAATTACCAACAAAACCCATCTATTTGTTTTCTCTATTTTCTTTTATCTATATTAAAATTCAAAAAAGGAGAGCTAAGATTACCACTTCACATCTCCATGGCAAGCGGAAGATGGTGTCATATACTCTTTCTCGTTCTTTCTCACTACCAAGTGTTGTAGTGTTCCGCAATGAATTTCCATTATGCATTTCGTCCAAAAAATATTTTAATGGCGATTTATCCACAGTATAAAGATCTGACAAGCCAAGGACCAAAACAAGAGTAGATCTTAAACTTACATTTCCACAACAGATAACTGAAATAAACCACAGAATGTATATATAGAAATATATAATTGTCAGTTTCCCTAATTTTTACCCAAGAAACCTAACTTAAGGTCAGAATCCTCAGTTAATAAAAAAAGAGGACATCTTTCTAAGGAAAGTTCCACAAAGAATTTAGACTGTATGTCAGCATTCATAACTTTCTTGATCCAACATCAGGAGCATTGCTCAGAGAATCAAAAGATAAGAAGATATAAAAATATGATAGTCAACCATTCAATAACCGGTACATGCTTCTGCCAGCACCTTTAGATTCCCTTTGAATCAAAGAGACAAAGACAAAAAACAGGGAGTTGCAACTTACAACAAAAGAAAAGCAAAGGCTATCACAAAAAAGAAAAGCAAAGGCTTTTTTGTACAGCATGCCAAACTCTACCTATGATGCATGCACAAGTAGCATTCTCTTTCATGTTTTGCAGAATTATGATGCACATTTGCCACCATTTTGATAACATACATTAATACAAGTCAGCCTCAATCAGAAACTACTTCAGGTCTGCCACATGATTTCCTCCGTTTGACTCAACTATGGTTTGTGAAGAGGTTTGATGGACATCAGACCAGGAGCTCTAAAAAGCTCTTGAACTCATTGAACCGCTTTAATGAGTTACATTTGTTTCTCCAAAAGATTACAATTTGTGCTCCATAGCAATCTCTTTTCTCAGTCTCTACAACATCAACCAAGACCATTTTAATAACTGCTAATGCTGACATATGAATTATGATTGACACTCTACCATCACCCACCATCATTTATAAAATTATAATAACTGTTTTATTGAATTGGGCAGGAAATAATGATTAAAATCATCTTTGAGCAGCTTATCAGGAAAAAAAATCTTCTTTGAACAGTTTATTTATACTTGTTTCTTAGTTTCGTCTCTATTATGTTCCATACACCAAAATAGATTCTCATCAATTTCGAAACCAAAGAAACTCATAAAAGAATGGAATTGCGAAAAAAAAACTCACAGTTAGGATCCTCTGCCATGACCCGTTTCCAATCTAGCGACTCAGATGTTTCCAGCGTATTCACCACATTCCCATTGGCCATTGACTGAGGCGCCACTGGCGGAAACGGCTCCTTCGAGCTACTCACCTCAACAACACTCTCGTCCGCCCTTGCTGCCACGGTCTCCATATCATCCCCTCCGCTAGCGACAACTCCATTTACATTCCTCTGCCTCAATTCTCCAAAACCACAGACATTTTGGCACACGCTCTCGTCCAGAACCACGACGCTCCCGCCACCAACGTAACTGATCCTGTTAACGTTTCCATTGTCTCTGCTCCCATAGTTCTCCGATTTCGACTCAGCCAAGACGCTGCCGCCACTGCTCCCGCGCTGTTTTTCGACCAAATCTTCCGCGATAATCGGGAGGTCAGTCGTAGAATCCTTTCTCTTCTTATGTTTCTTCTTCTTGCGATTATGGCGGGAGGGATTACAGCCGTTTTGGGATTGGAATGGATCTGAATTCGATTGGTAGATTAAAGATGGGTCTCCTCCTTCTAAATATTTATTCTTGCTTAAAATCTCGAAAGAGAGCTTTCGACTACCTGACGATCTCAACGCCATGGTTAGTCGTTACACAAAAAGCACCTGAGGGAAATCCAGAACTAATAATAATTATAATAAAATTGATATAAAATTTATACTCTAGATTTCAAAATTAGATTCGGATGATTTGTTTTGGGCCAAATTGGAGCTAAGCGGGTTGTTACCGGAAATTCGAAGTTTACAGAAATGTGTTCCATCATTTTATGGACAAATCTCAAAATTATACATAAAATTTAATTTAGTATGCAATTTGATACATAATTTTAATTTGATATAATTATACATATAAAACTTTGATTATGGTTTAAATATATATATTAAACTTTAATTTTGATTTAACCACACACATTTGAATAAATAAATATATTAATTTATTTTTATATTAAATAAATATAATTATTAGTGTATAGTGTATACAAGATATAAACAAAAAATGATATGATACACATTAGCCTCTAAACTTGACAACTTTTCTCAGTTTTAGTCGTGACACTTTGAGATTCTATCACATCACCTAAATATTTTAGAAAAAATTATAATTTTTAATGTGATGATGTGGCACAATCTTAGAGCACCATATCATCACATGAACCAAAACTAGAGAAAATGCCAAGTTTAAGGGCTAATGTGAACCAACAAAAAATTCAGGGATCAAATTGAGAAAAATACTAAATTTAATGACTAAATATTATCGTATCCCTTTCATTTTTTCAACATCTCACATGCTATTGGTGCAAGTGACAACCTTGGAGAAATCACCTTCTACACATAATTTCTTTTAACAAACTATCGGTTCTATTGGGGTTATTTTTTTGGTGGTTGGAGGAATTTTGGGTAACAAAACAAATTTTAATCATGAGCAGCTAGAGTAGAGTAGATTCTCTGGTTAGCGGCTGACTTCGTCATTCGATCCATTTAATGTTATAGCACGTCTTTGGACTGATTGTCGTGTACACAAATTTCACTTTGTAATATGTGTATATCTTTCATTTACCTAAATAGATCGCTTCCTCAATTTAATGCTCGAGGGTAAGAAATTATTGTAGCATTTCAAAATAAACACGCATACCCTAAAAGGGATTTTTATGCTCCATAATTTAGTCTAATTAAATCCAAAACCTTGAGTCATGTTATTACCATAGTATGTTTGCCATAAATCTTCATATGCACTATTAACAAAAAAATTAATCTCGAACAATTATGCTTCCAAACAAACCTGTCAACACCTTTGAAGAGTGAGAAGCCCCTATCAGTCCACTTTTTCAGCCATTCCTTACTTAATTCATGATAAGATCTGTTGATAGTCCAATGTTTTATGAATAAGGTGAATAAAATTATCAAAGTGTGTACCAACTTGATTATTTTGATCACAAAAATACAAAAAAAAATGAATTTCACGTGGATGCACATTGCAACAATGCCTCGACACTCCGGCGTCACCATGTGTTTAGCTAGAGCATCATGCCCTAACCTCTAGCTCGGTTTTCTTAATTTAGTTCATTTTGTTCGTCTTGATTATGTGTTCATCATGCTTTTCCGAATTTCACCAAACACATACGATCACCCGTAACATGATTTGAACACCCAATATCAATAATCCAATTATTCTTGGACTTACCATTCCATCAAGTGGAAGTTGATTGTTTATTACCAAACATCGCCAAAAGAGATTGCCATTGCTCAGCAGTAAAACTAGGAAGTGTTGCCCTTGTTGTGTTCTGTGCTGGTGTTGCTCTATGGTTGGTATCAATGGTAGTAGCGTTGGCTTGCACACTGCCTTTGCCACAAGAAACTTGTTGCGTGGAAGATGCGACACTTGTCTTGCCACTGTGGCCATCACTTTTCATCTCCGGCTTCCTATATTTCTCGAGCCACCAATTTGGGCGACCATGTAAGTCAAAATAGGTAACCACCTCATGCCCCTTGTGACATCAATAAGTTCACAACAAGGTCGACTTATCAATACGATCAGCCCGGCCTTTGTTACTACTCTCCGTATGCACCGCAAAGCCCAGAATTTCGGGCTTCTTTTCCTTAACCTGTGTAATGTTGTGTACACGTTCCTCCTGAGTAATTTGTTGGAATGTCCGATTCAAGGAAGGCAAAGGATCTTGGGAAAGCAATGTAGATCTATTCTGGGCATAATAATCAGAAAAGAGACTAAGAATAAATTTGATGAAACCGGTCATGCTCACGACGTTGTCCATGTGCCTTCCCTAAACATTATCCACACTTGCAACAAATCAAAGGTTCATGATTATCTAATTCATCGCACAAAACCTTTAATTTACTGAAATAAATTGAAACTCTCATATTGGTTTGCTCACAATGACTAATATCTTCTTTTAATTATTAAATATGTGGACCATTGACAACGAAATAACATTCATGTAAATCATCCCACAACGTTTTCACATTATCATAATTGGAAAGCATTGATCTTACCTTCGAATCGATAGTATTGAGAATCCAAGACACGAGCATACAATGGGTGGTAACCCAATCATCCTTCGAGTGAGAGGGAACAAGATCTATAATGGTACTGTCAAAAAATCCAAATTTGTGTCGAGAAGATAGAGCGACATGAATAGCATAACCCTAATCATTGAAATTGTCGAGTTTTAATCGAATAGGAGTAATAAAGTCATCAGGTCAATCTTGAGGATCCAAGAAAAATGGAGAGTTAGGTGGAGGAGGAGGAGAAGTCTCACTGCCCATTTAGAATGATGAAAGAAAAAAAAAGATAATATTCCATAATAATATCATATAATATCCTATTAAGAATCAAATTGCTAAGAGATAATATTATTTAATATCCATTAGAAATCAAATTTTTAGAAGATAATATCACATAATAATATCCTAACAAAAAGTAACTATTCCACAAACTGAACTGGGCGAAAGACGGGAAACAAGAACAAAAAAAGAACAGTGACCTATACAGTGAAGAAAATGAGATGAAAAGAATCAAACGTCTCCCACCGCAATTAAAGAAGCCAACAAAATCGACGATAGCAGCACTCCTTGGGATAGCAAGACGATAGAGAAAAAAGGGCAATAACTTATTCAACATATTATAAAAAAAATGAATATGGAAAAACTTGAGCCTTGATTATTGAAGTAAAATTCAACCCATATTTTAAATAGATTTAATATTATTATCTAAACCTATTTTTAAGTTTTATTTTTGTTCAAACCCTTCAAATATTGTTCAAACCTTCATATTTAAACTAATAACTAAAGAGTTATATGTATTTACAAGCTTCACTTTATAGGAAAAAAAATTAGAACAAACATCCTCAAAAAGATTTTATCTTTAAAAAGGAAAGAATAAGTTAATGCTTCTATATGAATGAAAAGTCCAAGTCCGAAATAATTAATGCAATAGTTAATGCTTCTATATGAATGAAAAGTCCAAGTCCGAAATAATTAATGCAATTGGAAACACGAAATCTTAAAAGTATTTGTTTCCATATTGGTAAAAATTTCGACTTTAGAATAAAAAATAATAAACTTAAGACACATATATATGAAAACCCAAATTCTCAATTTGAATCATACCATCCTTTCGTCTATTGATATAATGGCAAATTTCAAGTTCTTTTCTATTTGTCTAATTCTCTTATCTATTATCTTCGCTGAAAACTTAAATCTTTACGAATATAAGTATATATGTGATTGGCATAATTTATATGAGGTTTCAGGTTCAAATTAACTAGAAAATCACATTTCTTACTCCTCAATAAAAAATAAAAATATATATATCTGTATTATATTTTTTTATTTCATTAGAAAAATAATTATATATTGGATGTTTAATTTTGTAAGTAAAACCAGAAAACTTGTAGGTACCAAAAATGATATAGATTGGTTTGAAGAAAATGGGAAGAAAATTCAGACCGATGCGATAACATTGTCCTCATGCCATAGATTGTTTTGCAATGGGTTACATAATTGCTATTGTTGTAATGCAAAACTTGATTTCAGATGTTTTAATGTACAGGTTGATCTGAAAAGATTTGTTCTTATTAATAATCTCATTTATTTCGTATTAATTTCAATAAATTCATGAAATGGATAAATAAATTCATATTTATCATTTTCTATTAATTGACAATATTTTTATAAATTTTTTAATTTATAATATTTAGCATTTTTTACTTTATATAAATAGTAGAAAATGTTTGGTAAATATGAAAACTATTATAATTTTGTATTCTTTCTCATTCATATATTAGTATTACACCATTGTTTAGCTTGAGGTCACTACAACAAAATAGGTTTTTAGCGGCGCTAGGACCAAAAACGCCACTATAGATTAAGCATTAGCGGCATTTTTTGAAAAATGCCGTTATAAATCAAGCATCAGCGGCGCTTTTTGAAAAACGCCGCTATAGATCGAGCATTAGCGGTGCTTTTTGAAAAACGCCGCTATAGGTTGACCATTAATAGCGCTTTCTAAAAAACGCAACGAAAAAATTAAGCACAATGTGTAATATCCCGATTTTGGGCTTAGTCGGAACAGTGGTTTTGGGACCACAAATTCGATGAGGAAAATTTCATTTTTATTATATTTGTATGGTCTACGATTTCACAGAATGATTTCATGAAAATTTCGTTCGAAAATTTCGACGTTTGGGCAATCAATTTAGTAAAAAGGACTAAACTGTAAAAAGTGCAAAAGTTGAGTTTTATATGTTAGAGGTGTCTAATTGTCATTAAATTTTAAATGGAAGGTCCTTAAATGATAATTAAACCATCGTATAACCTGTTGGATAAAAATGGCCTTGGTTGGGTAAAATTTGAAAGAATAGTAAAAAGGGCATTTTGGTCATTTAGGGGTAAAATGAATTAAAAGACAAATTTTAAACCCCAAATGTGTCCCTTTCTTCTTGCTACAGCAGAGTGTACCAAGAGCAGCTATGGTTAGGGTTTGGCCAAGCTTCCAAGCTTAATAGTAATTAATTTTGAGCTCCGTTTTTAATGTTCTATGTATTTTTAAAATCCCGGTAACATGATTTGCTCATTTCTAACATTATTTTGAGTTACTATTTATGTTTAAAAATTTACCCATGAATGATATGCATGTATTTTGATGTTTAATGGTAGAATATGAAGCTTGAAATTGTGTTAAACAACTTTTGCTAAGCGATTTTACGTGAAAACGAGTAAAACGACATAATCGATAAAAATACCTAATGTTCATAAGTACATGTTAAAGTGAGAATTTGATGTTTCCATAGAAGGGAAAAATTATCAGAATGTCATAAAACATAATAAAATAGGAAGAAGTTTAATTTCCGAACCTTGGGGCAAAAATGAAAATAAGCAAAAGTTTAGGGGTCAAAATAAAAATTTGTAAAAATATGATTTTTAGACCCATATGAATAATGTGACTAATTATTAGGGTAAATGTGATATTATAGATCAAGGAAATCGAGATTTGGGCTTAAATCGGGAAAATACAAGGTTATGAACTAGAATGGTAAATTGCCATTTCTAGATCCAAGGTAAGTTCGTACAGTTAAATTATTAAATTTAAATATTATTTTATGAATAGTGATTAATATTTATGTATGTTAATTATCGAAAATAAGTAAATTATGTACAAAAGTTACGAAATTAAACTGAGTATTTCGGAGGAATTGAACACAGGAAATGAGTACGATCATTCAGTGAAAAAGATGAATTGACGGTAAATTACCCAAGTAAACCAAGATTCAGAATTTGTTGTGAATTCTCGTGTTTGCTTTCCGTTTAGCTCTTACGAGCTTCCGTTAACTCATATGAGTTTCAGTTAACCCTTTTGGGGTTTCAGTTCAGCTCTGATGAGCTTCAGCTAGCCTTCGGGCTTCCGTTTAGCACTTGTTTGTTTCAGTTAGCCTTCGGGCTTCCTTTTAACACTTGTGTGCTTCAGCTAGACTTGGGGCTTCAGATCACGATGTACTCAAATCCATAAGTCGTTCCTTGAATGGACAAGTTGGTAAGTCGTAAATGTAACGTATGGAAAAAGAAATGTAAGTAATGTTATCATTATTATTATTGAGCTCCATTTTGAAAAATGAGTAAGGGATCCATGAAATGGTAAGTTCATGATAGTTGGAAATGATCTTATGATAGTGATCATTATATTGTACCAAAACAAATTTGGATAGCAACATTGGTCCAAATTTGAAAATCCATTAAAAATAGTGGAAATTGAATTTGAAGCTTAATAAAATATGAAATTAAATTTTAATGAGCCTAGTTTCACATAAAGGAAACGGTGAAAGTAAAAGAATTTTGTATCATGAGATATTTGAATTCTTGTGAGACAGAGTCGGAGTGATTCCAAAATCCCCTGTCTCAATTTTGGAAAATCAGTAGAAATTGTACAAAAATGATTATGAGTTGAGATTCATATGAATGAAATACTTAATGAGTCTACTTTCAGGATAAAGAGACAGGAACATTATCTGAGTCTCGTACTATGAGATAATTAAATTTTAGTGAAGAAAGGTCGAAGCTGTCAAATAGAAAAATAGGGTATACTTTAAATAATAAAATGTACTTATTTGTTGGCCAAAAATTCTAAAAATTTTATGGTGGGAAGATATATGAGTCTAGTTTCTGGGAAAATTTACGGATCTTAATTTGAATTTTCGTAGCTCCAGATATAAATAATTTAGTGTCTGTGACTCAAGAAAACAGCTTAACCAGAACATGTGTAAATGTACAATTGGGATAGTTTTACTATGGAAAGCATGTTAGTAAATTGCTTATTATTTTCATGCGAGCTTACTAAGCGTAAAACCTACCCCCTCCTTTCAATTTCTTTTAGTGTTGTCAGGTTAGCTCAGGGTTGGAGATCGTCGGAGGCAGCATCACACTATCAAGCCAACACTTTGAAAGTATAAACAAATATGCTAGAATTATCAAGTGAGTGGCATGTATAGGGACCTAGTTTTATAACATGTGTTATTATAATTTGGCCAAATATATTGGTCTTTAGTGAGCTAATGATTCTGACTTATAAATCTAGCTATTCATGTTATGTCTGATATTGGTGATGTGCATATGCTTATTTGCCATGCATGGTTGGTAATGTGTTATGTGTTGTTATGAGAATGCCATGCTTGTGTCTTGATTGTGGATATATATAATTACTCAAATATGCCATGTCAATTTCTATGAAATGTATAAGTGTATGTAGGTAATTAAGGGTGACAATTGGCTTGGAAAATAGCCTTGAAATTGTCCACACGGGTAGATACATGGGCGTGTGTCTAGGCCATGTGTGACACACGGCTTAAGCACACGGGCGTGTGCCTTGGCCGTGTGACCCTAACTTGTTCATGGCCAAATGGACAGAGAGCTCCATGGGCACAGGACACAGGCGTGTCCCAAGCCACACGGACGTGTGTGACCACACGGCCCAATCCACACGGGCGTGTGACTCTCCGAAGTAAGAAAATTTAGTTAAGTTGGCCAAAGATTTTCAAAGTTCTTGGTTTAGTCCCAAACCACCTCAATATATGTTATAGGTTTCGAAGACCTATATAAGAGACGATATGCATGTGTCCGAGATGTTTAATTTTTGGTGATAATTTTGTGGCCCGGTTTTGCATGTTGTGAATGTTTAAGTCTGGTAACGCCTCGAACCCTATCTCGGTGTTGGATACGGGTGAGGGGTGTTACACAACGCCATCGTTTTATGTGACCTTTAGTGGAATTAGCGGCGCTTTTTGAAAAACGCCGCTATAGATCGAGCATTAGCAGCGCTTTTTGAAAAACGCCGCAAAAAATCAATTTAGTTTATGCCTTATGGTTTAGGGTTTAGTGTTTAGGGTTTGGGGTTTAGGGGTTTAAGGGTGAATATGGTGAACTACTTGTGTGTGGATTTTTTTATAATATAAATCTAAATAAGATAAATAATAAATTATTATTTTAAAAATATATATGTCAAAATGGGTTAAATCCCAAAAGCATACATGAACAATGGTTCAGTGTGCAATGGGTTAAATCCCAAAAGCATAAATTATGAACAACACAATTATTGATATAACATCATTTTATATTTATATATTACATACATAAATATTTATATTTATTCAATATAAAAATATATCGATGTATTTATTTTTTAAAATGTGTATGATTAAATCAAAATTAAAGTTTCAACTATACATTTAAACCACAATTAGAATTTCACGTCTACAATTACACATTAAACCGAAATTCATATATAATTCTGAGATGTATCTCTATCAAAATTTAGGTGTATACATATAATTAAATATTTAATTATGGTTTGAGGGTTGGGGTTAAGGGTTTATGGTGTATGTTTTATGGTTTAGAGTTTAAGGGATTATTTAGGGTTTAAGGTTTATAATTTAAGATTTAAGGTTTAATGTCTATGTTTTAAGAGTTTAAGGTTTATGGTATAATGTTTATTATTTTAGGTTTAGAGTTTTTAATTTAGGGTTTATGGTTTAGAGTTTGTGGTTTTTTGTTTTATAGTTAGGGTCGTAGTACTGTTCATGGTTTTAGGGGTTAGGCTATTAAGGTTTAAGGGTTAGGGTTTTTGATAAAATAACAAAAAATCAAATTATTTTAAGGTTTAGGTAAGCAATAAGGTTCTTTTTTAATAACTTTTATCCCTTGTAATATATATTTAGGGTTTAGGGTGTAGGTTTATGGTTTGGGGTTTAAAGTTTAGGGTTTATTGTTAGAAAATTGAAACAACATTTGGATTTTACTGAAAAAATTTTGAAAGTAAAATCATAGAAAAATACATGTCAAAAATAATTTTAAAGTTTTTTTGGGTATATGACTGATTTTTTAAATTTATATATTAATTAATTTCTTATATAATTGTAAAGAAGATAATATTTATTTTAATATATTAAAATTATCAATATAGTTTAAATTATTTAAGAGATAACGATAAAGTTTATATATATTAAAACAAAATAAGGGATTTTTAGTGGAGCAAAACGACTCTATTTTGTGTAAAGGAAAATGACTATTTGCGGCGTTTTAAAAAAAAAAGGCCACAAAAGGTAAGCAATAGCGGCGTTTTTATAAAAATACCGCAAAAAATATTACACAAAACGGCACCGTTTTTTTACCCTAAAATGCCTTAAGACTTTTTC
This sequence comes from Gossypium hirsutum, assembly GCF_007990345.1. Classification (NCBI taxonomy): domain Eukaryota; kingdom Viridiplantae; phylum Streptophyta; class Magnoliopsida; order Malvales; family Malvaceae; genus Gossypium; species Gossypium hirsutum. The sequence continues at coordinate 92,832,354 of NC_053435.1, read as the reverse complement.
CCAAAATCAGTTCCCCCCTTCCCCCCCCCCCAAATCCCAAAATTCGACATGAAATCTCTTTTTTTTCCCTCCTTTCTTTTTCAGAAAATCGGTTCCCTCCCCCCTCCCCAAAGAAATCCTAAAACTTCACCTGAAATTAGTAGAAGCAATGATCAAAGAAGCAATGGAGTTTATGTTACCTTCTCTATTTCATTTCTCCAATAGAAAAAGAAAAAACCTTAGCGGCTACACTCTTCCCTCACTTTCTAAACTAACAGAAGAAAACAATCACGGAAATGGAGGTTTCTCAAGTCGACTTCGATCTCCTTTTAGTCGCAGAACACACTTATAAAACCTCTGAAGTCAACTACGCCTAGGACCCTCTTGATGCTGAGGTTCCTTCTTTATTTCTTTTCCTTTCAATTTTTTTATAATTTGTTTCTTTGTTTGCAGTTACTTTCCTCTGTTGATCGATTTTAATAGCAATGAGGTTTTAATTATTTTATTCTTATTTTCTTCTTTGGTTTGAGTTTTTTTTAAAGAAATCGTGCGGCGTTTCCTATTATCGGTTAAAAATGGTTGTAGAATTTAACCAAATGGGGAGGGGCTTTACTCGAATTAGCTAAATTTCAGACTGTTTTAGGTGCAAAGCAGATGATAAATGGTACTCTACCATGTTCTTGCGTTTACTCCTATTATTAGTTTTTGCTAATGCAATGAATATTGATCATTTAGATGAATATTGGCACGTATGACCAAGGTGCTTATTTGTTTTTACCATCATATGTCATGCGGACACATGGTGCAAAACAACAACGTGAAACTGTTAAAAGAACTCCAAGGAAGCAATTAGAGCTTGTTTTTGAGGTTTGAAATCCTTGAGATTTATATTTATATCTCTATGTTCTGCACTTCCAAGTGTCGGCTTATTTCATTTAATTTAATACGTAATTACATATTTTATTCATTTTTATGAATATTTATTAAATATTATATTATTATTTTTATATAAGATTGCTGTTTTAATTACATAATTGAATAAATGTATAAGTTTGAGCTTAAAAATGAGAATAGTTCTGATAAATAACAGAAGCATTCCATTTTATTGTGAAACCTCTAGTTTTTCTTGATATGAGTTAACTATGGAATATTATTTTCATTTTCTCATACATATGTACTTGGTGATGCATTTATTGCTTGATATTCTTTTCAGCAAAAGGATATTCTTAGATATGGAGGTTAGTTCCTTTAATTCCCTCTTGCTCCTGAGCCTGTGCAGTTATGCTGTTCTGTTTTTTTTTGTTCTATCCGGTTATTAGCAACAATGTTTTATTTCTCTTTTGTTGAAACAAACTCTTATTCTTGCTTTATGGTGGCATTATTAAAAATTTATCTTTCCATATTATAACTCAAAAAGATCAGTTAATGTGCTTTGACATATGTGGCTTTGAGTGTCGTATAAGTGATTTCCTTACTAGCCTGACTTTGGCTTACAGGTGCATACTTTGGATTGAGCCATTTTTTGCGTTTGAAATGTAGTCAACATGACTGATGATATAAGATGCCATTTCTTATTCTTCATGAGGCTCAGTACTATTGCAATGCCTTGGTCAGGTACTGTGAATGCTTTGCATCTGGCATGTATTGTGATGAGTGCAATTGTGTTAATTGTTATAACAATGTTGAGTATGAAGCTGTGAGACAAGATTCTGTTGGAGCAACTTTGAAGAGCAGTCTAAATGCTTTCAGGCCAAAAATTAATAGCAGTTCACATGGTGCAAAAGATAACAAGGTACGTGGGTCAAACTCTTTCTTTTTTCTCTTCACATTATCAAGTACAAAGTTACCTCATAGATTTTACAGTATTGATTCAACAAAAAGCTGTATGTTCTTTTAGTTGGTTCTTTTATTATTGGGGATGTTATTCTTCATGAGGCTCAGTTAACACGTTTAGCAAGGTCATAACTTTGTTGCCTTTAATTATTGATGGTCCAATAGTAATATACATAATCATTTAAAATGATTTCCTTCTGTTGAAATGTATGACCATGCATTTGATTTTATCACATATTTGATATCCTCTTCTCTAAATTCTGTCTGGTTACATTCTTGGAAAATGGGTTTGAGCTGAGCTTTTTTTTTTTAATAGCAAAACATAAAATTTAAAGTATAACATGAATGCCTTTTTTATTTGATAAATCTTGCTGCAATTGGCAAACTATTCAATTATTTTAATTTTATAAATTAATTTTATGCTTTATTTATTTTATCTAATCATTTAATATTTCACTATTGACTATTTTTCACCTTTTTCTTACTTTCATTATTTTTAAAATATTATTTTTTATTTTTAATTATTTCTTTCAAAATAAAAACATTTAGTATAAATTAAATTAATATTAGTGGATTTTTTTTTAAATTGTAAATGTATATTTAATGAATTAAAAAAACAGTTAAAATCACATGTAAATGTTTATACGAGTCTATGTTATGAAACACATTGAAAATTAACATTGTGATAAGTAAGGAGCAGAGGTTGAAATGGTTAAGGAAATGAAGAAGCGACAACTTGATGGCATGAAGCAGAATTTTAAAGGGTATATAGACACCAAATATTCTACTAATCCACTCACATTTGGCATAAGAATCAATTCAAATGGATACGAATTGTTAAATGTTAACTAATGATGTCCAAATAGATACGAATTTATGATGTTAGTAAGCTGAAAATTTAGGTGTTAAATGTTGCAATTTATGGTGTCTGAAAGTTGTGATTTATGATATTCGAATGATGTATTTTAAGTTGTTCGAATGTGTCAAAGAGTTGATTTAATATAATGCCTAATGGTTGTTTATTGTTGTTCAAAGCATGATGAAATAAACATGTTAGGCGTGGTTTAATACATGCCTTGCTAACCTGTAAGGTTGTCCAAAACAAGACAAAATTTAGTTGTCTTTAAGATGTTCGAATGTGGTTGTTCAAATGGTTCTTCAAATTTTCCAAATCTGTCTTTAAGGTGCTCGAAAATGTCATATTAATGTTGTCCATATATGATTTTGAATGCTGGAAATTTACAGCATTTAATTTGTTGCTTGAAGTTGATTAAACCATGCTGTAAATGCAAAACATTTATATGTTGTTCACATGCTAAATTAACCGTTAGTGGGCTTAAAATTGATCTATTCGAATGTGTTAAATTCATTGTTCAATGTGATGTTATTTATGCTAATGTATTGAGTATATTAAGCTGTGCAATTTGATGTTATATGTGGCGTTAATGTTGACTTGTTAATTGCATATTTTATTATTAATCTGACTTAGGGTTCTGAATTTAGAAGAACCTTATCTTAGATAAGTTATCTACTTTCATAATAACTGGAATCTAATTCTGTTATTTTGGTTGGTTCTTGCCTTCATATGTCATTCATTAACTTTTGGGCCTACAAGTTATTCAAGCAATTACTACAATCCTGGTGATTATCAGACAGCTGGAGCTTACCCAAGCAGTAGTTACACTCATCAGACTACCACATGGAATGGGAGTAATTATGCAAATTATACTACTTAGCAGTGTTCAAACTATACTCAAGATTCAAGTGGGACTTATGCCGTTGGTAATGCAGGTGCAAATTCTTTGCATTATCAGCAGCATTACAAGCAATGGGTTGATTATTACAATCAAACGGAAGTTAGTGGTGCCCTTGGAACAGAAAATTTGTCTGTTGCTAGTACATCCACTCAACTGCCAAGCCCCTACAACTTTTGCTCCACCTTGGAGGCCAGAGACCGGTTCATCTCAAACACCATTGTTGCAGGTTTGAGTTTTTGTTGGATGCATGGTCCAAGATTAGCTGAATTCATGCATAGTGACGACTTGTTTGAGCTAACTGCTGATCTTAAAGTGTGCATTCTATCATTATTTTGTTCTATTTGTATTTTGTTAGATTTTTGGTGTAGTATGATAAGTGCGGTATTTTGTTTGATTGTTCTTGATCAACTTTTTGTTTGATGGGATATATATTTATAACTTGAATATTATTATTCTTCTCAATATTTTGATAATTAATTTTAATTTTTTTATATTTTTCATGACCTTTATAATATCTTATAATATATATTTTTTTAATTTCATGACCTTTAGCGACGTTTGTGGAGAAAGCGCCACTAAAGGCCATGTTCTTTAGCGGCGTTTGTGGGAGAAATACCGTTAAAGGTTATGTTCTTTAGCGGCGTTTGTGGCTAAAGAGCCACTAAAGGTCATGCTCTTTAGCGGCGCTTGTAAAAACGCCGCAAATAGTTCTAGTGGCACTTAAAAGCGCCTCTAAAGGCCTAAAAAACGCCGCTAAAAGTTAAATCTGTTGCAGTGGGTTAAAATTAAAATTAAGATTAAGGGTTATTTGTATAGTAATTACACTTTCTTGTAATTATAAATAATTATAATTTTCACATATTTGGTTGACGGAGTAATTTATATGCTTATGTGCTATAATATATGCATATATAGGGAAGGAATTCATTTATATAGGTATAAAGTATGCATATATTTACATGCATTTTTTGTATGATTAATATTTTAATAATCTAATAATCACATTTCATTTTCTAGTTATTAAGATCATGTACGTAAATTTTGTAGTAAATTAAAAAGTTCTAACTATTTATAGTTGTTTAACATAAAAAACTTTCAACCGTTAAACAATATTTAGAGGTTTCATATCTATTAAAAGATTTACATTCATTAAAAGTACAATTATATTAAATATATTCAGCTGTTCGATTAATTTTCAACTTCAAAATAATCAAAATTCCGCTTTCGAAAAAAAGTGTTATACATATATAAGAATTTAATTTTGACATAATATCAAATTTAGCCTTAATGTTTATATATTTTATCAATTTTACCTTTATTATTTTTTTAAGTTAAAGTTGGCACTCTACATTTTAAAAAGAGTCAAATTTAATCATAAATTTTTAAAAATAGTTAAATTGAGAGTTTTTTTAACAAAAATACTAACTAAAACTTTAAATTTTTGAACATTTTAGTCTACATGACAATCCACATGTACTCCATGCTAACATTTTTTGAATTTTTATAATTTATAGTTATAATTTTTGAATATATTTCTTTTATAAATTTTAAATTATTTGTTGGCATAATATATGTAAGACAAATAGTATTATGCTAGTATAAAGTATTTGCCACGCTGGTGTCATGCCAACATCGTTAAAAATTTAATATTTTAGTCAACATTTCTGTTAAAAAGCAATTTAACTCTTTTGGAAATATCAACAACCAAATTTAGCTCCAAAAGAAAAAATAATGATCCAATTGACAAAAGATATAAACATTAAGAGCTAAATTTGACATTATGCCTTTAATTTTTTCATATTGACGAAGAAATTTAGATTCAAAATAATTAATCCAAAGCTATATATAAACTAAGATCTTAAAAAAAGTACTAGAAATTCTATCACAACGTATGCACATGGAAACTACTTATTTAGAACACAGTTTAAAACTAATATACAATAATTAATGAAATGTAATATTCAAAGCTAATAATAATGATGTTATATCAATAATTGTATTAATAATTTACAAGAATTAAATCAAATCAAAATTTCTTGTATAAAATTGTCCAAAATCAAAGTTCATGTATACAATTACACATTAAACCATAATTCATGTATAGTTTTGGGATATATCTATTGATTTTATTAAAATAATAAAAAGACAAAAGTACCCTTAAAATGATATAATTTATTTATAATCAAATGGTATTTTCATAATTTCTTTAACTAAATTAAAATTCGATAACACCAACTCAATAAAAAATTTAAATAATAGTATAGATGGGTGAAAACTAAAAACCCTTAAAAAGGTTCAAAAGATCTTAATACGTTAATTTTTTCTTATTAGTAAAAATTCATATTCCCCATTTCAAAAAACCCTTAAAAGATTAAGTGCCATATGAATAAACCCAACATCTTAAGCACATTCGAATACAATAATTCTTCCATATTAGTGAAAAATCATATTCACTTTAAGCAAAAAACTAGTGGCAAAGGTAGAAAAGTTTTTGGAGGATCAGAATTAAATTGTATATTTTTATGATAATAAAAATGCAATTTCACCATTTTAATAGTCTATATCTTTATAATTTTTAAAATATTAAATTAAATTTTTATCATTTTTTGGGACTAAAGTGTAATTTTATCATTAATAATTTAAAATTTTATAAATTATAAAAGGTTTAAATGAAAATTTTTTTATTTTAGAAAGGCCAAGACCCTTGCCAACCCCATTAACTCCGCTACTAGAAAAAACGAAGACCCTAAATTCTCAACATGAATACTATCAAAATTTCATTTCATATAATGGCAAATACCAAATTTCTTTCAAGTTATCTCATTCTTTTATGCATTATATTTGTTGACAACTCGAATCTTTACGAATGTATGTTCTTTTTCATATATTTTATTATCATTTTCGAATTTGTTTCAAAAGATGAATTTATAAAATAAATTTTTATATGAAGTTTAAAATAAATTTATGATGTCTAATTTTATTTATTATTGGGTTTTATTTATATTTTTAAAATGTTTTAGGCAAGAACAGAAGAGTTGGTGGTTTGAATGGGAAGAAAAAGGAAGGTGTGAATATAACATTAATAACATGTCGTATAGAAGAATGCGCAGGCCCTCGTGTATGTTATTGTTGTATGATTTGGGATGTTTTGATGAACTCTGAATGTGAACAAGTTTGCCCTATTTAATACTTTTATGTATTTATTCCAATAAAATTCAAATTTATCTTCTACTACACTGCATTCTCGTTAACTTATTATTTGGTTTTTCTTAATGCTAAACTATTAAAATAATCATTTTTATTTGTCCAATATTACATTTTAGTCACTTATGTTTGAAATTTCATGTTTTAGTCACTTATGTTATTATGTTGTAACATTTTAGTAACTGAGCGTTAATTGCCGTTAACAGTATAATGATACACTAACGTGGCACGTTAAATCATCTTTTCACAAAAAAAAAATTAAATTATACAATTTGTCCCTATATTTTTTTCGTTTTGAACAATTTAATTTTTTTTCTTTTATATTCTTTGAACTTTCTTCTCTTTTTTTCTTTATTTTCTATTCTCCTCTCCTTCTCTCTCTATTTTCCTCCCTTCTCCATTTCTTTTAACTTACTTTCTTTATGTTTTCCATAAATATAAAAAAGTTTTAACAAATGGAAAACATAAAAACAACTACCTTAAAAGATATAGAGAAGGGAGAAAAATAGGGAGAGAAGTAGAAGAGAATGGAAAATAAAGAAAAGTTAAAAAGAACATAAAAGAAAAAAAGTAAATTAATCAAAACGGAAAAATATGGGGACTAATTATAAAATTTAACCTAAAATTTTTATTTGAAATTATGATTTAATGGGCCATGTCAGGTTACCGTTATATTGTTAATGGCAATTAACGACTCAGTGACTACATTATTACAGCACGTTAATGTAAGTCACTAAAACATAACATTTCAAATATAAATAACTAAAATATAACCTAAGATAAATAAAAGTGATTATTTTAATAGTTTACCCTTTCTTAATTTAGTTTCAATCTTTAACTTGATATATAATTTTTTTAGTCTCAATTTAATACTTGAATTTATTGTCAAAGCTTAGTTTAATACTTATAGTTAAGTGTAAATATTAAATAAATGCAGGGGCATAGCCAATGGTGGTTGACAGGGGCCAACGTCCTAAAATGAAAAAATATTTATTTAGGCTCTTTAAATTTTTTAAAATTTTAAATTAATAAAAATAAATTTGCACTTTAGCTCTTTCTAAAAAGAATAAAAATTCAATTTAATCCTTTAAAGATTATAAAGGTATAGGTTTTTTAAATTATGAAATTACATTTTTATTATCGTAAAAATTGAAATTTAATTTTGACCCCCTAAAAAATTTTTGAATTTCACCCCTGAATATAAGTATATTTTCAAGAGGGATATATTGATTTTTGTTTTTTTGAGAATTTTTGAGGAATATATCCCTATACACATATATGAGTATGTACAAGATACAAATATCTATTATTTTAAGATTTAATATATATTCTAGTTATTATCCACAATAAATTTAGAGCAGATACAAATATTAACAATTAAATATATATTATTTTAAGATTTTGATATCGACCTACTATAGCTTTAGATGTGGGAGACGAATACTCTTTAAAAAAGAAACCTGAAGTCTCACTCGTCTACCAAGTAAAAGATTGTGGGTTTTCTAGGTTCCGTAATTTCCACAGTCCCTTCCAACATCTTAGCAACCTTCTCTATTGATGGTCTCGCCTCTGGCCTATCTTGTAGGCACCAAAGAGCCGTCTTTACCATCCGATCCACCAATTCCAAATGCATTCGATTGTCGAAACAATGCTTAATTTGACGGTCCAAAATGTCTTCCACTTTCATTTCTTTAAACACTTTGTCGAATGCCCACCTTGGGAAATACCAGTCTTCACTATTATCCAACAATGAGTCTTGCATATCAAAGTTTCGAGCCCCACTCACCGGCTCTAGCAACACCATCCCAAAGCTATAAACGTCTGCTTTCGGTGTTATTGGATCCATTTTCACCCACTCTGGTGCCATATAACCTCGAGTCCCCCTTATACGTGACATACTAATCATGTCCTCCTTTTTTCGCAGCTTTGCTAGCCCGAAATCAGATATCTTGAGGCAAAAATCATCCCCCAAAAGTATGTTTTCGGGCTTTATGTCGCAATGTAACACCCATTCTAAGCATTCTTCATGTAAATATGCAACCGATCTTGCCACCCCGAGGGCGATCCTGTATCGGATGTTTCAATCAAGAATAGGGGCATTGAGGACTTGGGCCAACGATTCATTAGAGGGGACTGGAGTGGATCGAAAGAGGTACTTATCGAGTGAACCATTTGGGACAAACTCATACACCAAGATTCGTTGGCCTTTCTCGGCACAAAAACCCCACAACCTGACCAGGTTTAGATGGTGCATTCGAGCGATGATGGTAACCTCTGCCCAAAACTCCCCATCCCCACCGGCCACATTCTTCAAGCACTTCACCGCAACAACGCGGTGATCAGGTAATTCCCCTTTATAAACATCGCCAAACCCTCCTTTCCCAATAAGATTCGAGAAGTCATTTGTCGCCGCTTTCAGCTCAGCGTAGGTGAATCGTTTAGGCCCGCCTGCAGGCAAGAACTCGAGTCCGACCGTTCGAGCCATGTCTCGATACTTGATGTACTTTCTGAGGAACCCCCAAAAGAAAAAAATCCCAGAAATAAGCTCAGCAGCGAAAAGGGTACATATTATCACTAAATTCCTCGTCGTTGTATCGGATTCTTCAGGCGGTAAAGGAAGGCTTATAGTAACGGGACATGTTGTTTCTAACAAGCTCGTCATGCCTCTGAACTCGGATTGTTCTGTCTCGGATTTATCGACGCGCAAGTAGAATGCGGCCTCCGTCCCTGGAGACCAATACCCGAACAACAACCGATCAATCTGGAGTACACAGTAGCCGTGTCCATCAAGTTTGAACGCAAATCCCAAACAATTTGGATTTGCCAAGCATCTGGATTGACACATGGAGAAATTTTGAACCTTGAGATTACTTTGATCTGCGCCGCCAGAGAAATTAACGTAATCCAGCCGAAGAAACTTGGTGTTTTCCCCCAGCGGGATTTTGATCTCGCATGAAGAATTATCACCCGATTTTTTCTTGAATCTCGGCGGGCATACGCAAGATGTTGAATCCGAGTTCGTTGCATCCTTCATACAAATAGCGTTAGGCCCGCAAGTTCCATGAACGGTGCAGATTTCTTGAACGGCTAACCAGACGATTTCCCACTCACCGGATCTCAAATCAAAGCTGTAAATCCTGATATTTCCATCGGAATCCAATTTCAGTCTTCGTAAATGTTGCGCGGAAACGTGTGAAAGAGTAAAATTATTGTACTGAAAAATCACACTAAGTTCAATTCCCAGGAAAGAGAGGTGGATCACGAGGATCGCTTACATACCAGATCTTTCCTAGCCAGAATATCCCTCTATCGTAATTTAATAGCACAATAAATCACTACAATGACACTTGCAAAATATGCAGAACAAAAATAAAGAACACTAGAATTTTAACGAGGTTCAGCAAATTTTGCCTACGTCCTCGGGCACTACCAAATATATTTCACTCCAAAAATACAAGTGAAAGTTTACAAATAGGGAGAGAGAACAATTGCCTTAAGTAGAGAATGGCAAGTGTGGGATGAAGAAAGTAAGAAATGGTTAGGCCTATTTATAGTTGAGGTTTAAGGATCAACTTGCAATGTCCCTATACAATTAGGGACCAAAATTGCAATTATCCCATGCCAACTAATCTTACTTTCTACTTTCGGTGCCTTTCGGTGCCAACTTTCTGCCACTATTCATCTTTGAAAAGTCAAAGATTGTAGGTATCCAATAATCTCCACCTTGAAGATTTGATTAGGATAATCTTATCTTCACACAATTCTTTCTACCTTTGACAACAATACTTGATAGTGCCTTCTTCAACTGTTAAACTTGCAGGATATTGATCAAGTTCAAACAATGTTCGAACTTGGTTGTTGTTACCACATTGGTCATCATATCTGCGGGATTATCTGCAGTCTTGATCTTCTGAAGACAAATTTTCCCCTCTTCAATAATTTCCCGCACAAAATGGAATCGTACGTCGATATGTTTTGTACGTGCATGATAGACTTGATTCTTTGCTAAATGAATAGCACTTTGACTATCACAATACACGTTAATATGCTCCTGAACCAACCCCAAGGTTTTAGCCATACCTTGTAACCAAATAGCCTCCTTTACAGCCTCTGTTACAGCCATGTATTCGGCTTCTGTGGTTGACAATGCAACTGTAGACTGTAGTGTAGACTTCCAACTTATTGGTCCTCCAGCAAGTGTAAACACATAACCGGTGGTTGATCTTTGCTTGTCCAAATCACCGGCATAGTCAGAATCAACGTACCCAATAACACCTTTACCAAGTGTATTATCCTGCTTGAACAGTAATCCAACATCCACGGTCTTCTGAATATACCGTAGAATCCATTTCACAGCTTGCCAATGTCCTTTTCCAGGATTATGCATATACCTGCTCACTATACTAACTGCCTGTGAAATGTCGGGTCTTGTACACACCATTGCATACATCAAGCTACCCACTGCATTAGAATACGGAACTTGCAACATGTATTCTCGTTCCGTATTCGTCGAAGGAGATAGTTGTGCAGAAAGCTTGAAATGAGAAGCCAACGGGGTACTTACAGGTTTGGTCTGCTCGTTCATGCCAAACTGCTGTAGTACTTTCTTCAAATACTGCTTCTGAGACAAGCTAACTCTGCCATGAGCTCTATCTCTACATATTTCCATGCCGAGAATCTTTTTAGCTTCTCCTAGATCTTTCATCTCAAACTCGAGATTGAGTTGAGTCTTCAATCTTTCAATCTCAACTTTGCTCTTAGATGCTATTAGCATATCATCAACATATAAGAGCAAGTATATGAAAGTTCCTTCTTGTAGCTTCTGAAAATACACGCAATGATCAAATTTACTTCTTGTGTACCTTTGCCCTTTCATGAACTGATCAAATCGCTTGTACCACTGCCTCGGAGATTGCTTCAATCCATAAAGCGACTTTGTCAGTTTGCAAACCCAATTTTCTTTTCCAGCAACCTTGAATCCATCTGGCTGAGTCATATAGATTTCCTCTTCCAAATCACCGTGTAAAAACGCGGTCTTCACATCAAGCTGAACTAGTTCAAGATCATATTGCGCAACCAATGCTAGCAAAATCTGAATAGACGAATGCTTCACAACTGGAGAAAACACTTCATTGTAGTCTATTCCTTCTTTCTGAGCGTAACCCTTTGCTACCAATCTAGCCTTGTATCGAATTTCATTTTTACCAGGAAATCCTTCCTTCTTTGCATATACCCATTTGCATCCAATTGCCTTCTTTCCCTTGGGCAGTCTCACCAACTCCCAAGTCCTATTTTTATGAAGAGACTGCATTTCTTCATTCATAGCTTGCTTCCACTTTACACCATCAGAGTTACTTATTGCTTCTGTGTAAGTGGAAGGAACATCATCATCTGCAATTGGAAGTGCATAGGCCACCATATCGTCAAAGCGAGCAGGCTTACGAATCTCTCTTCTTGGCCTCCTATATGCAATTGAATCTTGTTGCTGTAGAAGTTCTTGGGTCAAAATTTCTTCATCATTTGTTCTTTCAATATTAGCTGGATCATCATTAACCTTTTCAAACTCCACCTGCTGCAAAGTACTACTGGTTTTGTCATCCTTTTGTGAATCCTCGTTCTTCATCATGGTTGATTCATCAAAAGTTACATCTCTACTGAAAACAATCTTCCTTGTATCAGGACACCAGAGACGGTATCCTTTTACACCACCAGTTATACCCATGAATAATGCTTTCTTTGCTCTTGGGTCTAACTTAGATTCTTTTACATGATAATATGCAGTGGAACCAAAAACATGTAAAGAATCATAATCAGTAGCAGGTTTACCAGTCCACATCTCCATAGGAGTTTTTCCATTTATTGCAGCTGATGGCAATCGGTTAATTAGATGGCACGCATATGTAACTGCCTCAGCCCAAAATTCCTTGCCCAATCCAGCATTAGACAACATACATCGAACTTTCTCCAGTATAGTCCGATTCATGCGTTCTGCCACCCCATTCTGCTGTGGTGTATCTCGAACAGTGAAGTGTCGCACAATGCCCTCATCTTGACATACTTGTAGAAATTGATCATTTTTGTACTCAGTACCATTATCTGATCGAAGTCGTTTGACTTTTCGACCTGTCTGAGTCTCCACCATCTTCTTCCACTTCAGAAATGCATCCAAAACTTCATTTTTTCTTTTCATTAGATACACCCATACTTTTCTTGAATAATCATCAAGAAAAGTGACAAAATAGTGCATACCTCCCAAAGAAGCCACTTTGGTAGGTCCCCACACATCACTGTGAACATAGTCCAGAATTCCTTTCGTATTGTGAATTGCTAAACCAAATTTTACCCTCGTCTGCTTGCCCAGAACACAATGTTCACAGAATTCCAATTTGCAAGAATTTGCACCTTTCAACAAGCCTTGCTTCGCCAAAGTCTGCAAAGCTTTTTCACCAGCATGTCCCAATCGCCTATGCCATAACCTGGTAGCCTCTGAATCTGCATCTTTCGCAGAAGCTGTTGATGTTGATCCAATAACTGTACTTCTATTTAAATAGTACAAGTTATTTCTTCTAGTGCCTTTCATCACCGTCAATACCCCAGCTACTACCTTTAGTAATCCATCTCTCAAAGTGATTGTGAGCCCTTTAGATTTTAGGGCCCCTAATGAGATGAGGTTTTTCTTCAAGCTGGGTACATAGCGAACATCTGTCAGAACTTGGATTGAGCCGTCATGGTTCTTCAATTTGATTGTACCTACACCCATTGTCTTACAGGCCCTATCATTGCCCATAAAAACAACTCCACCTTCTAGTTCTTCAAGACTAGAAAACCAGTCCTTATTAGGACACATATGGTAAGTACATCCCGAATCCAATATCCACTCATCCGTTTGACATGCCATTGCCATGCCAACCAAGCTAAAGTCTGACTCCTCATCATGCTTCGCTACACATGCATTAGAAATAGACTTGCCCTTTTGTAACTTAGGACAATTCTTTTTCCAATGCCCTTTCTCACGACAAAAGGCACATTCATCTTTGGCGGGTCTCCCTTTGGACTTACCCCTTCTACCAGGTTTGCTGCTGTGTGAACGACCTCTTACTGTTAAGACTTCTGCAGTTGTATCTCTGTGATCTCTTTTATCTTTCTTTCGAGTCTCAGATCTATACAACGCACTACAGACTGCATCAAATGTGATTGAATCTTTCCCAAGAAGCAATGTTGTGGTAAGATGATCATATTCATCAGGAAGGGAATTCAACAACAATAATGCCTTGTCTTCATCTTCAAATTTCTCATCCAAATTTAGCAAGTCTGCTAAAATTTTATTGAATGAGTTCACATGGTCATTCATCGACATACCGGGTGCATACGTGAACCGAAAAAGTTTCTTTTTCATATAAAGCCTATTTTCAAGACTTTTCGTTAGAAACTTTTCTTCCAATGTATCCCACAGCTTCTTCGCTGATGTCTCCCTCATGACGGAGTACTTCTGCTCTTTGGCCAAACATAGGCGGATTGTACCACACGCCTGTCTATTGATCTTGGCCCACTCCTTGTCATCCATCTTGTCAGGTTTTTCTTCAAGGGCTATATCCAGCTCTTGCTGACATAAGACATCCAGGATCTCACACTGCCACATACCAAAATTATTGGTACCGTCAAATTTCTCTACTTCAAATTTTGCATTTGTCACAGTAGTCCTTGCTGATGACGATGCTGCTGCCATTTTTCTCCTCAATCCCAACTACTGTATACGTGAACAGTACCGTATACGTGAATAGTGCCGTATACGTGAATAGTACCATATACGTGAATAGTGCCGTATACGTGAATAGTACCGTAAACGGTCGTATTCCCCAAGTACGAACCTGGCTCTGGTACCAATTGTTGCGCGGAAACGTGTGAAAGAGTAAAATTATTGTACTGAAAAATCACACTAAGTTCAATTCCCAGGAAAGAGAGGTGGATCACGAGGATCGCTTACATACCAGATCTTTCCTAGCCAGAATATCCCTCTATCGTAATTTAATAGCACAATAAATCACTACAATGACACTTGCAAAATATGCAGAACAAAAATAAAGAACACTAGAATTTTAACGAGGTTCAGCAAATTTTGCCTACGTCCTTGGGCACTACCAAATATATTTCACTCCAAAAATACAAGTGAAAGTTTACAAATAGGGAGAGAGAACAATTGCCTTAAGTAGAGAATGGCAAGTGTGGGATGAAGAAAGTAAGAAATGGTTAGGCCTATTTATAGTTGAGGTTTAAGGATCAACTTGCAATGTCCCTATACAATTAGGGACCAAAATTGCAATTATCTCATGCCAACTAATCTTACTTTCTACTTTCGGTGCCTTTCGGTGCCAACTTTCTGCCACTATTCATCTTTGAAAAGTCAAAGATTGTAGGTATCCAATAGTAAACGATTGGGTTCGCCGAAATCGGAAGAAACCAAAGTAGCCCCATTAGCTTGAACCACTTCCCCACTTGATTCCAGTCTCAGAAACGGATTATCAGTGGCCCAGTATTGAGACGAATTGAAAACAAGGCTTTAGCTGTTCTGGAAGATGAATTTATCGTTATTTGAACGAATAGTCGTCCCATTTGTTTTCATCTTCTGGTTGGGTAAAATGGTATCGGTTGGAAAATCGAAACTCTGCCAATTCCCATAAACCAGATTTCCCTCATCTTCCAATACCAGCCTCGTCGAATTCCGATTACCAGTCGCTGATGGCTGCCCCGGCAACAAGTTTTGGCCCGAAGAGTTTATTAAACGAAGCTCGCCATTGTCCCCGATCACAAGAGATGAATTTCGGGTCAGCGGAGAATCATCATTAGCCGACCAAACAAGGGTGTTATTTCCAGATATGTTGTAATACCAAACAGAGAAAGTGTAGAGATTTGCAGAAGAACCTATTGACTTAAACCCAGCAGCGAAGACTTTGTTTGAAGAGATAAGAAACCTGTTTTGAGATGGAGTCCATGGGAAATCCGAGAAGTTGAAGGATCGGTCTTGCTGGGACAACAATGGCGGAAGGTTACAGAGGAAGAGAGCCAAGAAATAGAAGAAGAAGAAAAGCAAAGACATGGTGCTTCAATGGCTGCTTTGTTAATGGAGAAATTGGAGATAGTTTCTTTATAGTATGGACAGAGTTAAAAGTCGAGTATTAATGGCGGCTTTGAATGGATTGACTTGGTATAACGTAAAGACTTTTTGACTATTGATTTGGTTGGTTACAAAAATTTTCATATATTTATTAATCCATTTATGGGGGAACTGGGTGATGCTTGACTTGAAATCTGAGTGGAAGTTTTTTTTGGGTAAAATATATTTTGGGATTTGAACTTTGTTTCATGGCTTAATTTGGTATTTTAGTTTTTTTTTTGTTTAATTAGGCACATAAATTTAATATTTTTGGTTGAAATTGGTAATTGAATTTGGTTTTATAATTTAAATCGGTTAAAATAAATTATTTATTGTAAATATTAATTTGAACTAAAAAAGTCATAAATACCAATTTAAATTAAAAAATAAAGTTCAAGTAATTAATGGACAAAAAAACCTTTTTAGTATCAAATTTAACTTTTTATTATTAGATATTTTATCGTGCAGATGAACAAAGACTTTGAGGGGATTGTATAGTTAGAAGCTTTCCTTTCACATATATAATTAAGGGAAATTAGCCAGTGGCTGCCGCTTCATACAAGTCAAAGTTTAAATAATTGATAAATTAAGTCATTACTAAATTTGTGATGGTCTTGTGGTAAGTAACCAACGCCGCCTATGGCTATGATGATGGAATACCCTACGCAATACGCCCAAATCAGAAACAAACGACAATCGTATAAAGGTACAGTAACCATGATACTGAATTATTTTTATGAAATTCCAACCTTAAATATCTTTAAGTAGTAAAAAAAAAAAAACAAATCATGTGAACGTCTTACTCAATTCTTATATTATCTGAATTTTTCATTTTTTTGAATTTTTATATTCAAAATTTGTAACAGTTAATTCTTTAAATATATAGATAGTCATAATCGGACACTCGGTATTAATGCTGAGACTATAAAAATAGTAGTGATAATAAAATTAGATATTATAATAATGTTGTAATAATTAAACGCACCGTACTATACTCAACTGTCTATCCAAACTCCACCTTAATTCACCAACGCTAGATCAATTTCCAACTTCTCCTAAACATGTTTTACTTCCTCCCCCATTTTCAAATATAAATTATTGGAGCAAAACTAAAGAACCGATGAAGCAAAACACGTAACAAGCCGAGAGTTACATGTGCGCCGTGCTCAAACATTGACTTAGACATTGAAGCCTCCCCAAGACATGTCTAAAAAAGGTATAAGCAACCCTCTTCATTACACCCTTCGTCCTAATATTATATTACTATTCTTGATTTTCTCTATCTTCAGGCACCATACAATGACTTAAAAACCACCTTTGCTTTACCCTACATCAACAACATAAATATATAATCTTCTAAATATGTAAAAATCGAAAATTTAAAGGAAAACATCGCTATGAATATTATTATATTGAAAAGAAACTGAGTAAAGATGTTTATACCTATTGTAATAGGCTAATTTCCCAAAAAATAATAACACAATGAATAAAGCCAATGCAATCGGTCGAAAACAAGCGAAAAAATGCTAAATTAAAAAACAATCACTAAATTGTGGCCAAATCTTTTTAGATGGAGAAAGCTAAGGAGTTATTAAATTTTGTTGACATGGTAAAAGGTTAAAAATAGGAAGATTTTATTTTTATTTTTATTTTTGTTTTTAATTATTTTTATTTTATTTTATTTTATTATTAAATTAGTTAGGCTATTTTTAGTAAACTCCATCTATATAAATAGAGGTATTTTGTTATTTGAAAAGGATCAATTGTTTTTATATTCCGACTTCAATTTGAAATTGGATTATTCTCTCTTTTCCTATTTCTATTTGAATTAAATTATTTTCTTTTCTCTTTCAATTACGTGAGAATTTTGTCCATTTCATTTCAATTTCTTTGTTTTTTCTAAATTCGTCCAATAACTTTTAGCCCTTCCATTTTTTTTATTGTTTTCCAATTAAGTTTTCATTATTTTCTTTGGCCCTAAAATTTGTTTTGACTGCATTTTGGTTCTCCTTGAAGTTGTGAAGTTGTGCGTTTCGGAGGGTGGGGATTATTTCCCTTTTGGTCCCTCCTCATTATTCGCACGTTCAAATTGGTCAATTTTCTTTTATTTATTTTTGATTCACCCCAAAATTTTGTTTTAAGGTTCGATTTAATCTTTTTTTATTTTCTCTATTTTATTATCAAATTAACTAATTTAATATATTATTGCTATTATTATGTTTCTATTTATATTTATTTTGTTATTCTAATACTATTATTACTTATCTAATTTTTAATTATCTATCTATATTTCAACTATTATTATATTTTTATTTATTATATTTATATTTGTATTTATATACTAATATTATTTTCATTATTATTTTTCTTATATATGTTTTTTTACTCTTTTTATTAATATTCTATTTTTTTATTTTTTTTACATTTTTTGTTATTATCTATTTTAAGTTTTTATATAACATTCATTTCAAATTTTTATACATTATTTACTTTAATATTTTCATATATTATTTATTTTAAACTTTTTTTACACATTATATATTTTGAATTGTTTATATATTTAAAGAGTTTTATATATTATTTTATCTTGAATGGATACTAATCTTTTTTTAAATTATTTTATATACTTTAGATCGTTTTTATAATATCCATTTTAAATTATTTTTATGTATTATTTGCTTAGAATTGTTTTATATTTTATTTTAGATTTTCTTTTTTGTATTTATTTGTTATTTGTGATTCATTATTATAACATTTTGTTTATGAATTATTACTTTGCGTTGTATATTATTATTCCATCGCATTTTATTCGCTTAAAAGGTCGTGTTTTAATATCGTTTAAGTTTTAAAATCATTTTATTCAAAAGTTTTCAAAATAAGGCAATACTCGAAATTTGACATCTTTGAGAAGATTGTGCCCGAACTAGCTGGGTTTCGATTTTCTGTTTGACCAAATAACCAAGTATCCTTTTAAAATTTCGTCTGTACTTTCTTAAATTAAAAAACAAGGCAATATTTTGTGTTTGAAAATTCGGGAAATAATGCCCTAACGTGTTGGGTGTCGAGTTTCCGTTTGACCAAATAACTGAATATCCTTTTTTTTATGCATGAGTTTTGTAAACCCTGAGAGGATCTTGGTTTCGAAGGTTTAAAATGTCACATCCTAATGTATTGGACGTGATATTTTGTTCTTTCGGAACAGGAGAATCTTAAAATCCAACTTGAGTTGTTTGCACATTTTTAAAGGGATCATATTTTAACATTTTTTTTTTAATTTTCAAGGTTAGGACATTAATTAATCAATTGGTACCAATTTTGAGCGTTACGAGTGTGCTAACCCTTCCTCGTGCGTAACTAACTCCCGAACCCTTTTTCTTGAATTTCGTAGACCCAAAATCATTGTTTTTAATAAATCAAAATGTTTTATTAAAATGATCAATCTCAAGGTGATCCGATCACATCTCGAAAATAGATCGGTGACGACTCAATTTTTGTTTTTAAGTCGACTCCCGTTTTTCAAATAAAAAATAATTTTAACACCTATTAATAGAGATATTTTATAGATATGACAGACATAGTGAAATGGAAATAATGTCGAAAAGGGAAACCAACCAATACAAGTTGCCGTGACTCATTGGCAAATGGCATTTTGGCTTTTGCAATTTAAAATTTCTATAGTCCAAACAGTAATTTGTGGCCTAAAATCAATGTTGCTGTTGCATTTCCATATTTCCCCTTTATCCTTCCATCAACCATTTCCAAAACTGCTTTTTTTTTATTTTCCTTTGGTGCTTCGGTGCTGATATTGAGAATAATTTCTTTTGTTGCACCAAACTTGATCAGTTTAGATTCTTTTATTCTTATGATAATAGCAAGCATAATTTATTTATAATTTATGATTCAGTTGTTTAACTTGACCTAATATTGTCAAAAGCATGATAGAATGCATTCAAACACACCTAAGCATACGGTGTTTTTTTTTTTTGGCATTTTTCTTTCAAATATAGAATCAGCAATGAGCAATTTGATTTTAGTGGGTTTTTATTAAGATTTAAAGTTCTAAAATTTGAAAAATTATTTGCGTGTTTAATATTTAGTTAAAAAATATAAATTTTTATTTTTATTATATATAATGTGTAATAATCACAATGTGAATGTTCCAAAACTTTTACTTCTTCCATTTCCTTCCTTCGTCTTTTCTCGACTCGAGAAATTTTCCGCATACTCTTTTTCAAACTTTTCGGATTTCACCCGAATCATCTTATAACTCTCAACTTCTCTTCGTGCTTTGAAACATCGTTATTTCTGCTTCCTTAATCCTTACCATGCTTTCTATGCTATCGAATCCATCGTTGTTTGATTACCGGCCAAACCGGTACTCATCTTCGATTTTAAGTTCATTAGCAAGAGCAATTGGCCATACATGTTTGACAAATTTAGCTTTTTTTTTTATGGAAATTAAATTGAGTTTAGATTTTACGCAGGATATTAATATATTTTATATTTACTTAAACATATTCTAGTCCATATCAAAATATTAACATAAAATTTCATTCAAATTTATCCTTCTTTTTTTTTGAAAATGACTTATATTAATTTTAATTTAATAATTAATATTTTTATGTATAAGAAACTTAACATATTTTAAATGGGTGTTTACATTATTATATTTTATATTACTATAAATTTAATTGATTTAATTTTTATGTGATATAAATTACATAATATATAAAAATAATATAATATAATATAATATATTACAAAATTAGAAAATGAGTCGAGTTAGGCTTGGACCTTGAATGCATGAACTTAAGTTTAACCCATATTTTAAATGAGACCAACTTTTTTGTTCAAACTCAATTTTAAGACTTAATATTTTTGTTCGTACCTTCCAAAAATTTGATCCAACCTTGAGGCTTTGACGGATATATTGACCCTAAAACAACTCTAAGACAAACTCGTGCTACAAAAATACTAAAGTCCTTTACAATTATGTAAAAAAATTATATGAATCCATTACTTTACATCCTTTTATTTTTACCAACCATTTATTGCTCGGAGCTCCTTGAATTCTCAAGTGGTCTGTTGTTGCGTTCCTTCCATATCAACTCCAAGCCAATCGCAAAAGGATTGAAATGAGTGTCTTCCCTTTTAAGCGATTGATTGTTGTAGTAGGTAAATTTTAGCTTGGACCCCAAACAAATAATACCCGAAGCTAAAATGATGCAATCGGTCAGAAATAAATTAAAAAATAGTTAAATTGAAAGATAATTATTAAATTGTGGCCAAATCAAAAAGATAGAGAAAGACAATGAGTTATCAAAATTTGTTGACTTGGTAAAATGCTAAAAATAGGAAGATATAATTTTTATTTTATTTTATTTTATTATTAAATTATTTAGGCTATTTTTAGTAAACTCCCTGCATATAAATAGGGGTATTTTGTTCTTTGAAAGGGAATCAATTACTTTTGGAGAACTTTTGGTATTCTTACTTCAATTTGGAATTAGATTATTCTCTCTTTTCCTATTTTCCTTGGAATTGAGTTATTTCTTTTTCTCTTTCAATTACGTGGGAATTTTGTCCATTTCATTCCAATTTCTTTGTTTTTTTCTAAATTCGTCCGATTGCTTTTAGCCCTTTTATTTTTTATTTCTTTTGCAATTAAGTTTTCATTATTCTTAATTTTAGCTCTAAAATTTGTTTTGACTACATTTTGATCTTCCTTGAAGCTGTGTGTTTTGGAGGGTGGGGATTATTTCCCTTTTGGTCCCTCATTGTTATTCGCACGTTCAAATTGGTCCATTTTCTTTTATTTATTTCTGATTTGCTCCAGAATTTTGCTTTAAGGTTCAATTTAATCCTTTTTTATTTTCGCTATTTTATTATCAAATTAACTAATTTAATATATTATTGCTATTATTTTTATGTTTCCATTTATATTTATTTTGTTATTCCAATACTATTATTATTTATCGAATTTTTATTTCTATTTATATACTAATATTATTTTCATTATTATTTTTCTTATATATGTTTTTCACTCTTGTTATTAACATTCTATTTATTTATCTTTTTTTTTACTTTTTTTTGTTATTATCTATTTTAACTTTTTATATAACGCTCATTTCAAATTTTTATTCACTATTTGCTTTAATATTTTCATATATTATATATTTCAAACTTTTTTTTACACATTATATATTTTGAATTGTTTATATATTATTTTTAAAGAGTTTTATATATTATTTTATCTTGAATGGATACTAATTTTTAAAAAAAATTATTTTATATACTTTAGATCGCTTTTATAATCATCCTCATTTTAAAAAACCTCTCAAAATAAGAAAATATTTCGTGTTTAGAAATTCGAGAATCGTGTCCTACCGTGCTGGGTTTCGATTTTTTGTTCAACTGAATAACTGAATATCCTTTTGAAATTTCGGGTCCATGTTTTCTTAAATTAAAATGAGGCAATATTTTGTGTTTGGAAATTCGAGAAATCGTGCCCAATCGTGCTGGGTTTCGACTTACCTTTTGACCAGATAGCCAAATATCCTTTTGAAATTTCAAATGCATGAGTTTTGGAAATTATAAGATGATCTTGTATCGAGGGTTTGAAATGTTGTATCCTATCGTGCTAGATATGATATTTTATTCCTTCTAAGCGAGAGAATCTTAATATCCAATTCAAGTTATCCAAACGTTTTAAAGAAATTGTATTTTAAAATCTTTTTCAAATTTTTAACATTAGGACGTTAATTGATCAATACGGTATCAATTTTGGGCGTTGCGAGGGTGCTAATCCTTCCTCGCGCGTAACTGACTCCTGAATCCGTTTTCTAGTTTTTCGTAGACCAAAAACGTTGTTTTAATAAACCCAAATGCTTTATTAAAATGATCGATCACAAGGTGACCCGATCACACCTAAACAAAAAAGATTGGTGGCGACTCCATTTTCGTTTTAAAGTCGACCTCTATTTTTCAAAATAAAAATGGTTTCAACAATTGTCGAGTGAAATCCTTACTATAAACTCATTTTCTGCCTTCTACAACGAGGGTTGTTGCGATTAGTGTTGTTGGTGGGTTGGATGAGAATTGAGATTGGGTTTGAGTCAAGTTATTTTATGGCGTTAACAATTTTTTCTTCTTTGTTTAAGCCTAGTTTAATTCAAAACAAAACATGCTTAAATTTATAAATGATTAATCTAAAGTCTAAACCCAATTTAAGTATATCCCTATTTTTCTTAAAAATAAAAAATAATAATAATTCATGCTACTTTTAATTTATTATACAATAATTTTATATGTTTTTCTTCTATTAAAATTTTAAATATATACAACTTAACATTTTTTTAATATTGACATTATAACATTAAATTTTATTATAAGTTGAATTTTTATGTGATAAAAATTATAAAAATAAAACAACATTTTACAATATCAAATATAGGTTAGGTTGTATATATATTCCTTATTCCTCTCATTTTGTGCTTTTTTAACAAGTGTGAACATTTTAGACTTCATGATTTGATAAAAGTTTTCGAAATCTAATTAATGGTCAAATCGATCAAGCTACTAGTTCTCGGTTTGTTTGGTTCGTCGATTCGATCAAATCAATTATTAAAATTTTATAAAATAAAAAATATTTTAAAATAGAGAACCAATTCAATTGATCAGTATCGGACCATCAGTTTGCGAGTCAATCCATTCAACCCTTATCTTTGGACCAGTACCTTTGTCGGTCCCATTTGAAAATACTGGTTTTGATCAATGAAAAAAACTTTTTTGATCCTATCAGGTCGAGTGAGTAGTCAGTGAAGTTTGAAAATAAAATTAATCGCCAACACCTCAACTTCGATAGGGTAAATTTTGAGCATTGTTGGTTTGTGAAAAAAAATAATGTAAAAGAAAATAAAAGAATTTAAAAATTATTTTTTAAAAGTTTATATAATGTAACAGCTTATTATTAGCTGAAAATTATTTAATCAATATAATATTTTGATGTAAAATTAGTAATAAAAAATAGTCTAGGTACCACTTGTGACGGAAAAAGTTTAGGTATCAACTTAAGAAAAATAATATAATTTAGATACTAATTTGTGGGTTAAGCAT
Organism: Gossypium hirsutum; assembly: GCF_007990345.1. NCBI lineage: Eukaryota > Viridiplantae > Streptophyta > Magnoliopsida > Malvales > Malvaceae > Gossypium > Gossypium hirsutum. The sequence goes on along the minus strand of NC_053435.1, from coordinate 92,808,315 downwards.
TTTAAAAAAAAATTGACGTTAACTGTTTGACTGGAATTTTTTAATCAATATAGTATAATATAGTTTAGGTATTATTATTAGCTGGAATTTTTTAATCAATATAATATTTTTGATGTACAAATGGTAATGAAGAAATAGTTTAGGTACCACTAATGACAAAAAAGGTTTAGATACCAATTTGAGAAAATGATATAGTTTAGGAACTAATTTGTGGGTTAGGCTTCTTCTTTTTTAAATTGACGTTGCGGTTTGACTAATGTTTGAACTAACAGAGGTACCAACTTGAGAAAAAAATAATTTAGGTATCACTTGTGACTAAAAAAAGTTTAAGTACCAAAATAAAAAAATATAATTTATGTACCAATTTGTTAGTTAAGCCCCTTGTTTTATACATTTTTTAATTTTTTTTAAAGTTCCCAAATCCCAAACTAATTAAATTGAAGGATAATACATTTAAGCATGCTTAAATCCCACATTGTAAAATTACTTTAATAACAATAGTGTTAATTAAATTAAGACCCAATCGACTTTTTTATCGCTTTCTTAAGCTTATTTTAGGGAGAGCTAACTGAGTATTAGCTTAGTAGACATTCGTCTTACTGCTAGTGCAAAAGGACGTAAGTTTCAGGGTGTTAAAACACTTTTATCCTCCGATTTAAAAGTTGAGGATGTGTTATAGATAGTTCTAAGTAGACTTGTTCATGGGTCAGGCTACTCGCCCAAGCCTAAAGGTCTGCCCAAAATTTAAAAGGGTTTGTATAAAAATATTTAGCCTAAAAATGGGCTTGAGAAAAAATTAGGCCCTTTTAAAATAAGGGTCAGGCTCGGGCTTAAACATTCAAGGCTTGAGTTTGGTTCGGTCCATTTTTAAAGTTTTTAAAGTTTTTATATTATGTTATTTGTATATATTATGTATTTTATAACACATAAAAATTAAATCTATAATAGTATTATATACTACTATAATGTAAACATTAAAAAATGTTAAAATCGTTATATATAAATTTTCAATAAATAAAAAATATATAAAATTATTAAATGTTAAATTAAAAGTAATATAAATATATATATTTAATTTTTTAAAAATGTAATATAGTTGAGCTTAAAATGAATTTAAATTTACTATTTATAAATATAAATGGTCTTAGACAAAATCTAGCCCAAACTTAAACAAACATAAATATTATCCCTAAACTCAGAGTTCAACCTACCCACAAACACTTTAGGCATTATTTTGGGGAGAGGTTTCGCTAGCACTCCCATAGCACTACACACCCACACACAGAGTGGGCAATGTTTTACATAGAAAAGGAAAAAGAAAAAAAGAATAGAATTGATGGAGAAGCCTAAATAAGTAGAGGAAACCCAAAGCTATTCTATTGCTACATATCTTTAGAGTCCCTTGTCCTTTCATTACACCAAGGGTCAGATTTTGCACATAAGTTTTATGAATTTAGGCTGGTTTAAATTAATATTTGTTTTAATACGTAGTTTAACTTCTAAAATTATTTAAAAATATTTGTTGGTATTTAATTTTTTTTAGATTTAGTTAGTATTTAAATTTATATTCTGTTATTCAAATTGATTTTTTCGTTGTAATCTAATGGTGACAAATAATAGCTTTACAATATAGCATGTGACGAACATTGATTTAAAAAATAAAAAAATATTTAAAATAAATAAATTAATAAAAATATAAATTTTAGTCTAGATTTTTTATGCGAAAAAATTATATTTTCTCTTATTAATTTATATATTTTTAGAAGTATTTTTTTAATTTTTAATTATATATTTTCCACTCGCATCATCAACAGATTGATTATTAGTGCTACATCAACATAAACTAACAGTGTTAGTATAGAGGTAGCAATCTAGCTGACAAAATATAAGTTCAAATGCCGATTAGATCCAAAATAAAATTTCAGGTACCAACTAAATGCTTTCAAATAAATTCATGGAACAAACTACAAATTAATCATTAATGTTTAATATCTATAAAAATTGTTGTTTAATAATAAAATTGTGTTTAAATTTAACTGTAATAATATATATATATATATAAAGTTAAGCTATATTTAATATTATTTTTGGCTGTCTAAAAATATTATATTAATTTTTTTGGTAAATTATAGAAGGAGGACAAAGCTCTAATAATAATACGATTAGTGTAACTCGAACTCAAACCATACCTAAAACAGTAAACATCATGATTATTATGCCAACACGCGAGTTCATATTAAATTAACCTTTAATATAAATGACTTAATTTTTAAATATTATTTTGAGCAGTAAAGTATGCTTTGGGCCGTTCATTGTTGTTCCATCTATCATCATTCCTTTTAGATTTAAAGAATTATTTAGCCCTACACCATACTTTTTTTTTCCCTAAATTGATACTCAAAGTGTTATTTTGTTAATCGATTCAATGTACTGTGGCGCTTATTAAAATGAATAACATGGGATTTTCGACCGGTTAGAACATAGCATGTCGCATTCATCTGTATTGAAATTAAAAATATATAATAAATTTAATAGGAACTTTTTAAAAAATAATTAAACATTCTAACCTTAATCCATAAATGAGTACCTAAAGTATATCATTTTACCAGTAATTTTCTACTTGCGCAAATAATTTGTGGCTTAAACTTCTTTTAAAATAGATTTAATGGTTTAATTAGCGGAGATGTCAATTTAAGAAAAAATAATTTAAATGCTAAGATGAAAAAAAATAAAATAGCTTGCAAATCAACTTATTGGTTAAGAAAAAAACTTATTGCAATTTGTCTAATATATATATAAATATGCAAAGTCAGGGCTCTAACCCCTTAAAATGATTTTATTTATTTATTTAGATTATTTATAATTTATAAAAAATTAAATGAGTAATGGTAAATTTTTACTTTGACCCTTCTTAAAAATTATAAAAATTTGATTTAATCCTTTAAAAATTATAGAGATATAAACTATTAAAAAATTTATATATTTTTTTTTCTATCGTAAAAATATATAATTTAATTCTGACACCTAAAAAAATTTCTCTCTTTACCCCTATATATAGAGAGAATCTTGATTTTTTTAAAAAATTTATAAAGTTTAACTAATTTTTTTCCTATTTTTGGATATATATATATTTTAAATTTTTCTAGAATTTACAAATTTTATAAAATTTTATACAGTTTTTGTTATTTTTTTGGCTTAATGTAGACTTTAACTCTTGAAGTATATTGCTTTTCCCACTTTGGTCTTTATATTTTTTTGGCTCACTTCAATACTTAACATTATCAGATGTTTTCAATTCAGTCTTTAACATTATCAAACATTCTCAGTTCAATCATTTGGACGTTAAAAAAATTGGTTGAAGGTATCCAACCAATTATAAATTGCCACATGATATACATTGATGTCACAATAACATCATCACCTAGAAAATCTAAAAAAAATTAAATATATAAAATTTATAATAATTAAAATAAAATATAATTATAATTATAATATACATAATTGTTTAAAAATTAAAAATATGTTAGCATTTTTTAAAAATTGTAAAAATTATAAATAAATTTAAAAAGGTATTAGAAATTGTAAACTATTGTAAAAAATTATAAAAACGATTAGAAATCGTAAAATATTATAAATAATTATTTAAAAATTTAAAAACTAGTAAAATTATTATATCTTATAATAAAATATATCTTTGCTAATCATATTTAAAATATTAAAAATTTGATATAAAAATTGTACATAGTAATGCAATCATTTTTTTATAAAATTTATATTTTAATAATAATTGAATAAATTTTATATCAATATTTTAATATTTTAAAATATATCAATTTTTAGTAATTTACCAATGTTACTGACAATATGTTTATTTAACTTGGTTCCCTATTTAATTTATGGAGTAAGCATTCTTCATTTATCATTGTGTACATATTCGTTTTATTTTGTACCAAAGTTTTTTAATAAAAAATTCAACAACAGTTTTTAAGATTTTGGTCTAGAAACAAATAATTTATTTTTAAATAGTAAAAAATATTTGAAATAATTAAAAATATTATTGATTTGAAATAACATTATTTTTTATTATTTAAATAATTTGTAAAAAAAAACTTATCCAAATTTATCTACTAATTATAAATTCCGATTAATTGAATTATAAAATGATTATTGTAGATAATATCCTTCCAAGAAACAATGTCCAAGCTCTAGTAAATGTGATTTATAAAATTTTAAAAAAAATGTGTGTTTTTTTTTTAATTTTAGTAATTTTTTATATTTTTATATTATTTTTTAATTTTTTAATTTTATATTTTTTTTATAATTTATTGTAATTTCTTTTCATTTTAAAGATCTTTTTATGATTTTTCAAATGATGACATCATTATGATGTCATCATATAACACATTTCAACATATGATTGATTAGATATTTCATTTGTTAATTTTTAACGTTGAAAGTTTAGTTTTATAAAATTTTATAAACCTAATTTTATAAGGGATAAAATGTGTATTAAACTTAATTATATAAAAGTTTAATTTTTAAAAAAAAATTATTTATAGAATTTATATTTTTTAACATAGAATTTATATTTATATACTTTTACCATTTTGTAAAATATTGTTTTTAGATTTTTCTTTTTATTTTTTAGAGTTTATATATAAATAATAAAATTTATCTACACAGATGCCACAAATCACACTTTATTTGGTGAAAGTAGCAAGTGCATTCTAATAAACACATGCCAGTCAATTTTTCTTAGCATCATTAAATTAAATGTAACTTAAATGCCAAATTGAGCTAAAAAAATACCAAAATTTAAAATATATACAATTTAGTGGGAAATTATGCTTTAAGCTTTCTTTTACATGTCGATGAATTTTTAATGTTTTCTCTTCCTCTTTTCCAAATTCGAAACCAAAATACAGGTGAAATGTTTGAGAGAGAGAGTTTTTATTCTCCATCACCTTTTATTTTTTTTGAAAGTGTTTAGGGTTATTTGGGGAAAATTCGAAATTTGTTCTGTGATTTTGATGACTCTAATTCACGAGAACTGAAATAAGAAATAAATTCAGTATCGACAAGCCTTAAGGCTTAAGCCTTTTTTTGTGAAGAGAATCGTAATGTTGACATTCTGGCTCGACAAGACACTAAAATTAGATCTACTGCTGACATAAATGGAAACACCATTATTTATTTACAAACTCTTAACTTTTCTATTATTGCTGTTGATTCCCTTATATTGAACCTTGTTTTAATTAATCTACTTCTGTTTATGAAAAAATATTTAATAAAATGTCAAGTGATTAAATAAAAATAAAATAAAATATTCAAAAAAATAAAATAAATTAAAATTTAAAAATAATGATTCAAAATAATTTGTTATCCTCCCTACAACTAGAGACGACGAAGCAGAAACAAAATTTTATTTTCTTTAAAAACTGATACAGCTACTATAATTTTTAATTCTAATACATTTCTTGACATGTAAATCTAATAAATTGATTAATTAAAATCAAAGCCAGCTTAGCATATACATATACATATACATATATTCTTTTTTAATTTGGGTTTTAGGTACAACCAACAAAATTAAGTAATGTTGTAATGTTTATAACCCATTAAACCTTTATTAAAATGACGAGATAAAACTCTTTAGTTCATTTATAAATACAAGAGTACTTTAAATATTTCAATGAAAATTAAGACCATTTACTTATAACTAAAATTGAAAAATGAGAAAATTTCTCTTGTACCTTTCATTTATCTTTTACTTTTTACTATTGTTTTCTTAATTTTTCTATAACAAGTTATCAGTACGATTATCTTTTTTGATTGATATTATATAGAAAGTAAAATTTGATCCTACGTACAATTATTAACAATTTTGAAATATGTCATTTTAACTATTAAGACCTATAAATCATCATTAGGTTTTTAGTATTAAACGATAGAAAAAGAACAAAGCTTATCAAATTTCTAGGTATCACTTCTCACTCTAATCTCTTATATTTTCATTCTTGTTTTATCCTCGAGTTGCTATACTACATTTTGTTTCTAGTGTACTTTTAGTATGTTTCTATTATAAATTTTGAGTGTTTACAATATCTTTTATGAAGTGTTTTGTTTTAATGAAGAATATGGATCTTTTGGTTGAAACCAAGATAAAAAATGAAGACACATGTCTAGCAGTCAGTGCTAGAACACATATTATACTTAAAGATAGGAAATATTTTCCTCATTTAATTGCAAGAAATGAAAATGTCAACATTATATCTGGTAATGCAAAATTAATCGAAGGCTCTGGAACTGCTACGATATTATTACCCCAATGGACAATATTCATTATAAATGATGCACTATTTTCATCAAAATCCTAGAGAAATTTATTAAGTTTCAAATATATCTATCGAAATTGATTTCATATTAAGACTACAAATGAGAATAATATTGAGTATTTGCAATTTATAACAGTTATAGTTGAAAAGAAATGTGTTTTAGAAAAATTACATGCCTTATTTTCAAGTTTGTACTGTACAACTATTAGTACAATTGAAACACATGCTATAGTAAACCATAGGTTTATTGATTCAAATACATTTACTAGTTTGCATGATCGGTTAGGCCATCCTGGATCATCAATGATGCAAAAAATAATTGAGATTTCACATGGTCATCCATTGAAGAAACAAAAGATTCTTCAATTCAAGGAATTCTCATATGTTGCTTGTTCTCAAGGTAAATTAATTACTAGAGCATCACCAAATAAGATTGGGATAGAATCCTTTGCATTTCTGGAATGTATTCAAGGTGATATATGTGAGTCTATTTATCCATAATGTGGACCGTCTAGATATTTTATGATTTTAATAGATAAATCTACTAGATGGTCACATATGTGTCTATTATTAATTCACAACCAAGCCTTTGCAAGATTACTTATATGAGTAATTAAATTAAGGGCACAATTTTCAGATTATACAATCAAGACAATTTGTCTTGATAGTGTTGGCAAGTTCACGTATCAAGTTTTCAATGACTATTGTATGCCTATTGGAATAACAATTGAAAGTCTTGTTGCTCATGTTCATACACAAAATGGTCGAGTTGAATCATTTATTAAATGGGGATATGTTGTTTTACATGCTATAACACTTGCACGCATGAAACCAACAAGGTATCAAAAGTTCTCCTCATTACAATTGGCTTTTGGTCAGGAGCCAAATATTTCCTACCTTAGGATTTTTAGATGTGTGGTATATGTTTCAATTGCTCTACTACAATGCACAAAGATGAGTTCTCAAAGGAGGTTGGGAATATACGTTGGGTATGAATCCCCTTCTATGATTAAGTGTCTTGAACCAATAACATGATTACGGCATAGTTTGTCTATTGTCATTTTGATGAAATAATATTCCAAACTTGAGGGGGAGAAAGAAAACAATTGGTAAAGGAAATTACATGGATGCATCATTATCATCTCATTTAGATCATTGAACAAATCAATGTGAACTAGAAACTCAGAAGATAATACATTTGCAAAATATTGCAAATCAGTTGCTAGATGCATTTGCTGACTTAAAAAGAGTTACTAAATCTCACATGCCAACTGAAAATGCTCCAATAAAAATTGATGTCCTTGTAGGACAATATGCTAATGCAAATGAACGTAAGCCCTGCCTGAAGCGTGGTAGACCAATCAGTTCCAAAGATAAGAATCCTCGTAAAAAAGAAAGGAGTAAATGCTCTAGATGATCATATAATAGAGGCGAGTGCCCAAAAAGAGGCCAAAGACATAATTGATCATAGAACCCCAAAAGAGGTTCAAGTACATGACAATAGTGATAATGAAGACATTTTTGCTTATAATGTTAATGCTGAAATAGCAATAGAAAACGAGAATCTTGAACCTACATCTGTTGAAGAATGTAGAAATAGAAAAGATTGACCAAATTGGGAAGACGCAATACAAGTAGAATTAAATTCACTTGCTAAATGTGAGGTTTTTTTGGACCTATTGTCCAAACACCTAAAGATGTAAAGCCGGTGGGGTACAAATGAGTATTTTTGCGAAAAATGAAGTTAGATATAAAGCATAACTTGTAGTACAATAATTTTCGTAAAGGCTCGACATTGGTTATGAAGAGACATATTCTCCTATGGTAGATGCAATCATGTTTAGATATATCTTATAAGTTTGGCAGCACATGAAAAATTTGATATGTATCTAATGGATGTTGTTACAACCTGTCTATATGACTCATTGGATAGTGAAATTTATATGAAAATCCCTAATGGATGTACTATTCCAGAAGAATACAAAGTTTTCTAGGAAGATTTTTCAATCAAATTAAGAAAATCATTATATAGATTAAAACAATGTGGACGAATGTGGTACAATCGTTTTAGCGAATATTTTTTGAAAAAAGGTTATACAAATAACCCATTTTGCCAATGTGTTTTTATAAAAAATATTTGGATCAAAATTTGTGATAATTGTCGTTTATGTTAATGATTTAAATATTATTAGAACTATTGTAAATCTTTAAAATGCAGTAAATTGTTTAAGAAAGAATTTGAATGAAAGATAGTATTGTCTTGACCTATAAATCAAGTATAAGATGAAATCCATGTCTATCAATCATCTTATACATAAACGATCTTACAGAAAAATTACACGAATAAAGCTCATCCATGGAGCACCTCAATGATTGTAAGATCACTGGATGTGAATAAAGACCCCTTTCATCCTTATAAAGATGATGAAGAGCTACTTGATTCTGAAGTACCATATCTTAATGTTGTAGGGGTATTAATGTGAAATCTTCTCCAACACGTAGATATTGGAATAAAATGAAACATATATTTAGTTATCTCAAAGGAACAACTAATTTAGGTTTATTTATTCAAATCATTTAAATTCTCAATTAGTTGACTATGCAGATGTTGAATATTTAATAGATCCTCATCGAGGTTGATCCCAAATAGGATCTTTTTTTACATGTAAAGGTACATTTATATCATGACATTCAACAAAACAAACATTAGTCGTTGTCTCTTCAAATCATGCAGGAATAATTGTAATGTATGAGGCTAGCCGAGAGTAGAGGTGTTCATGGGCAAGGTTGGCATGGGTTTGAGTTGAGTCTAAGTATGATATTAACATATTTTATGATTCTCCAAGCCCTGTCCAACCCAAAATATGAGCCTAAAATTTTGCCCAAGCCTGCCCATATTTGCAAAAGATTAACCCAAACCCATTTTAGTCCGGCCCATATTATTTTTTTAAATATTTATATTATTTTAATTTAATATATTTTTTATTTAGTCATCTTAACATTATTTTAATGTTTACATTAGAGTCTTATTATAAATTACATAATATATGAAAACAACATTATATACAATATTATAAACTTAAAATCGGGTCAGGTTGGGCCAAGCTTAAGCCTTGAATGTTCAAGCCCGAGCTCAACCCATATTTTAAACGGGCCTAATTTTTTTGTCCAAATCCATTTTCAAGCCAAATATTTTTGCTCAAACCCTCTCAAATTTCAAGTGGGCCTTCAGGCCTAGACAAGTAGCTCGACTCATAAATAGGTCTAGCTCAGAGTGTATTTGGCTAAGGCTAATGACTTAACATATCCAAAATATGTGTAATTTACGTCTACAGGAAAATGCACCAGCCATCTTATACGAAGATAATGCAGCATATATAGCTCAATTAAAGGGAGGATACATTAAAGGAGATAGAACAAAACATATTTCACCAAAATTATTTTTCACTCATGATTTTGAGAAGAAAGGTGATATTGAAATTTAACAACTTCGTTTTAGTGATAATTTAGCAGATATTTTTAGCATGACATTACCAACCACAACATTTGAAAGGTTGATATACAAAATTGGAATGCCCTGTCTAAAAAATGTTAAGTGACATCATCATTAAGGGGAGTCCAAAGTATGTTGCACTATTTTCTTTTAACCAAGACTTTGTTCTATTGGATTTTTCTGGTAAAGATTTTTAACAAGGCAACGTACAATGAGAGATTGTATACTCTTTTTCCTTCATTGAATGTAAAGGAGCTTACAAATAAAGCTCATTGTAAGTGAAATTGAAAAATGAAAAAAAAGTTCTCGGTACCTTCCATCTACCTTTTACTTAATTTTTGTATAACAAATTATTATTTTTTAAATAAAGATGTTAAGTTAGAATAAAAAATAGTTGATTAGTAACTCTTTTTTAAATTTATTAAATGTTATTTTTAGGGTAAATTATAAAAATAGTCACTTTTATTTGCTTCAGATTAATTTTAGTCACTTATGTTTAAAATGTTATGTTTTAGTCACTTACGTTATCATTTTGCTACGAAGTGGTCACTCTTCCATTAAGCTCTATTACCTCTCTAACAGCGGTCCTACGTGGAGGTTCAAATGAGTTTTAAATGCCAACTTCGATGTTATACGTGGTAGTCTAAATTAAATTTATTTAATTAAAAACTTATTTTCATCCCAGCAACAGGACATCCAAGTTGATATTTAAAACTCATTTAGACTGCCACATAAGGTTGTCGTTAGGGGGTAACGAAGTTTAACGGTAAAGTGACCACTTCGTAACAAAACGATAATGTAAGTAACTAAAACGTAACATTTCAAACATAAGTAACTAAAATGTAATATGAGGCAAACAAAAATGACTATTTTTACAGTTTAACCTATTTTTAAAAAATTTAATAAATTAAGAAATCAAAGCCTTGAATTTCGTTAATCTGTTTAACTTTATTTTACTTGAAAACTATGGGGAAAAAGAAGAGAATTTCATTATTTTTTCGTTAAAGTAGCAAAATTTATCAGACCCAGGATGAAAAAACTACTTTCATTATGATAAAAATAAAAATAAAATATGAAATATTTTTTATCATTACAATCTGAAATATCATTTAAGTCAGTAAATTATCTTCAAAGAATAAAATAAACTTAAATATACAAATTAAATTTTAAATAAGTGTTATTTATTAAAAATTAAATATCATAAACTTAATAATTTTACTAATTAAATTAGTATCAAATTAATAGTGAATATCAATTTAATCAAAGATTTTATACCTGTATAGATTAAATGTATTTGGAAAGCACATTTTTTAATTGCCCGTTATTGATAAACGATAACAAACGGAACGTGTTTTTTTCCCCATTTTTCTTAATAATTTATTTTAAAATATTTTAAATTAGATTTGTATTTACATGTTTAATATAATAATATAATAATTATTTAAAAAATTAGAAATATTTAGATAATATAAAAATGACATTGATATTAAGTATCATCAAAATATTTTATTAAATATGTTATACAATTAAAATCAAATAACAATTATACAATTTAATGTGAGTCGGAATAAATACAAATGCTGAAATGTAATCCTTAACCCTTAAAACAAATTTTCTTTAATTTTTTTAATTAATAGAATTCAGAATCTAAATTAATTAAAATTTAACTAATTAAAAATCCATAAACTTAAACGATTGATATTTACTTATAGACAATTAAACTATTGATTCTTATTAATTATTCAACATAAGAGGCAAAATGTATTAGAAAGAATAATCAGCAATTAAGCTAAACTCTCAATTTCAAAAATAATATGAGGATACAAACCAAATCTAATAATTAAAATAAAAAAAATATTAATTTTCATAAATGAACAGAAAATTAAACTACTTCCCAAATTTCCTCCATTGGTCAGGTCAGATGAGGCACCTATAAAGAAAAGTCTAAACTGCAAAAGGGTAAAGTGGAAAATAGAGTGATAAAGTAAGCGTACAGATGTCAAATCAATGAAGGGAATAAGATCCGTGGCTTGTCGCAGGTCATTTTCTAAAAGATATGTGATGCTGATTTTTAGACCCTCCGAAATCTCTTTAAATTTATTTTATTTATGCGTTGAGTTGAGCCATTTAAAAAAAAAAAATTGTATTTATGTTTTGTATCTACGATGTCATACACGTTAGAGAGAGAAAGAATAGAAAAAGCAGAGCCATAATTTTATATTTGAAAGAGATCAAAAACACAATCAAATCACATGTTGAAGGTAAACCCCCTTCCTCCAATAACATTTAACATCTCAATATTTTTTTTTCATTTCTAAATTATTCTGTAATATTCATCATATTCCTTTTCACTTTTAGTTTAAATGATGTCATATATTTTTAATTTTACATGTAGAATTAAAATATTTTATTATGGTTTATTTATTTTTATTGTTTCGTATTAATTAAGGATATGTAACTATTTTCTTACTTTTAAAAAATTTAATTACATATATTAAATAATTATTTATATTTATCGATTAAATCTTAATTCGATTGATATAAGTATTGTTAATGTAAGAAGATATAGGTTCGAGTATATTGAAATGCATTATTCCATTATTTATGAGTTAAAAAGAGACTATGGGTAGTTATATATATTAATCTGTACTAAAATATAGTAAAAATAATTATACTAAAATAAATCTAGTCATGTATGATGTAAATTAAACTAAAATAAAATATAAATTTCAATCGAAAGAACTGACATGTGATTTTATACATTATTAGTATGAACCAAAATAAAAATTTATACATAATACATGATCAACCTTTGTTAAACTCGTTAAAGATAAATGCAAATAATTTTAAAAAAATATTGTTGATGTTTGTATTTATATAGAATTTATTTTTAATTTTTAATTTAAAAATTTTAGTTTAAATATTACTGTTGTTGGTAGTTTTGTCAAAATTTATTTAACTAATTAAAATTTTAAGCTGTCAAATTTTAACAGAAAATACTTACAATTCTAATGAATGAATTGAAAATTTTAAATGAAATAATGATATATTTTAACCTTAAAAATAAACTATCTAACAAGCTAATTCACATCCTTTAAAAAAATTGAAGCTAATGACATAAATCACTACGAGTGATTTATACATTACATTAAATATAAAACTATGAAATAATAAATAATAGATTATATTAGATATGAAATTCGATACAAACTTCACTTGTCATGCTTGTCAACCAAAGTTGAGAAATACCATTAGCTTAAAAATTACATTATGATGGAAAAAATAAAACGGAAAAGAGAGAAGGGGTCGTTGGCTTTAAATATTTAATGTAGGCTTTGTCTTAGAGGGAGACAACAGCGTATCTGCAAAAAATCCAAAAAATTCGATTCAGTTTTGGCTTTAAAAAGCAATGAAGAAAGTTGGAAACATTAAATAATTGTTCTGAAATTAAATTAATATCAATTTTTAATTAAAAAAAAGGGGAACCCCACTGCAGACTGCACCGATCAAAGGACGACCAAAGAAAAACTTGGTACTATGTAGTTTATACAAATATTTTACTATTATTCAATGACCTGTGCCTGTTACGCCATTTCAATTGACCCCATTTCTTCCTCCAAAGGTCTTCAACTTTATCTTTTATTTTTTCTTTTTTGTCTTCCTTGGTCTTTGCTCTGTTGTGCTTTGCTGTGAGTGTTTGCTGGTCAATTTGCAGATTTTGATTTTAATATCGAAGAAAAACAGTGAACTGTAAACGTGCTCTTCTTTGTCTTTGTTCTCTTAAAACTAAACCAACACTTCCACACTTGGAAAGAGAACATGATTAGTGCTGTTTCTCTGTGAAATCCCCTTTTTTTTTTATTTTATATGGCAACAGAAAATAGAAAAAGAACCCATTATTTTGTAGTGAGAGATAATGAGAAATCTTTGGAATTTGAGCTGTCTTTGCATCTTTTGAGAGTCATGCTTGCTTCTTTCTGAGAATTGAAAAGTTTTCTCTTTTTCGAGTTCTGGGTTTCCCATCTCTTCTCTAGTTGTATTTTTCAATTAATTTTTCCGACTCATTTCTTTGTTCAAGCTTGTATTGTTTTTTTCCCACCAAGTTCTTTTTGTCCTTGAATCGCACAAAACAATGTTATGGTGATAAATAACATGGAGTTTTAGCTTAACTAGTATCTTTTCTCCTTGTTTCAGGAAAAAAAAGAAAGCAGGTATTTATTGACCCTTATATATAGTGTATGCATGTTTTATTGAGGGCTTTTTCTAGCTCCGATATGAAGTGGGTATCAAAGAAAGAAGAAGAAGAAGAGGAAGAAGAAGAACAAGTTCAGATATTTGTGTAGCGCTTTTACTAATGGGTCTAAAGTTGCAACAGAGCCTGCACCAGCACCACTCGGTGGCTGTCAAAGTTAATGAACAAATGGGGACCAAAAGAGGGTACACATTTATTCAGGCTAACAGAGCTTGGTTACCAAAATTTCTTTTGCTTTGGGTAATGGTGATGGCTTTTTTGAGCACTTGGATCTACAAAAAGATGGATGCTGACAACAAAGTAAGGAGGAAGGAAGTATTGAGTAGCATGTGTGATGAGAGGGCAAGGATGTTGCAAGATCAATTCAGTGTTAGCGTTAACCATGTTCATGCCTTGGCCATCCTTATTTCCACTTTTCATTACTACAAGAATCCATCTGCTATTGATCAGGTTGAGCCTTCTTGTTCTTGAATTTGGAAATTTATATGTTTCTATTTGAATCAAAGTTCTATACCTGTTGTATTTTGTTGGGAAAGAAAAGCCCCTTTCTGGAGCTTGGTCTGGTTGATCTCATATTTTCTTGGAAGTCCTAGATTGTGAACTTGTTTTCTAATTCATCATTTGCCTGATTTTTACAATATAAAAAAATGGCATATTGAATAGTTTCTCTTTCTGATTGTGCACTTTGGGATGTTTTCTTCTGTTTTTTGACGGTGAATTGTTTTTATTTTTTTGGGTCAACGATGGTGATTTGTTTTTCTAGTTCATATCTGTCTGAGTTTTACAATATCAAAAGTGGCATCTTTGATCATTCTTTTTCTGATTGTGCACTTTGGTTTTTTTTCTTTCTTTCTTTTTTGTTTTTTACAATAAATGCAGGAGACTTTTGCTGAGTACACTGCAAGAACTGCATTTGAGAGGCCATTGCTTAGTGGGGTGGGCTATGCAGAAAGAGTAGTGCATTCAAAGAGGGAGGAATTTGAGAGGCAGCATGGCTGGACAATAAAAACAATGCAGAGGGAACCTTCTCCTATTCGAGATGAATATGCTCCGGTGATATTCTCTCAAGAAACTGTATCTTATATCGAATCACTTGATATGATGTCAGGGGAGGTATGCCATTTACTATCCACAATCTGCTTGTAAGTTCTAAGCTTTACCTTACTCTGATGTTTAAAATCAGTATTGGCATTGCCCGTGTTGCATTGCACAGGAAGACCGAGAAAACATCTTAAGGGCTGGGGCTTCCGGGAAAGCCGTCCTAACTAGACCCTTCAGGCTTCTTGGTTCTCATCATCTTGGTGTTGTTTTGACGTTCCCTGTCTACAAATCCAAGCTCCCACTGAGGCCAACTGTGGCAGAGCGCATAGGAGCAACTGCTGGGTAAGTTCTACTCCCTGTATTTCAAATTGGAAATGAAAGTTTTGTCTTTTTGAAACTTATTTGTGCTTGGTTGTGTTTGTAAGCTTTGCCTACTAGAGTTGGTGCATTCTTCAACGTAATTTTGAAATTCATTGGTCAATTTGAAAAGCAACAAAAGATAGTTTATGAGTGCCTTATGCATAGCATAAACTGGGCTAATTGAAATGCTTTTGACGTTCATTGGTCAAATTGAAAAGCAACTGTTCTTTGTTTAGTAGACACCTAGAAATCTTGATCTTCATTTTGCCTCCGGGATTCTGGATGAACATGGATGCCTTATGCATTAACTGGGCTAATTGCTGTGGTTTATTCATATTTTTACGTGTATAGTGGATTTTCTTGTGCATTAAAAATAAACTTGTAACTGAACACAGATACCTTGGTGGAGCCTTTGATGTGGAGTCCCTTGTTGAGAATCTGCTCGGGCAACTTGCTGGAAATCAGGCGATACTAGTGAATGTGTATGATGTTACTAACTCTTCTGATCACCTGATCATGTATGGTCACCAAAATCAAGATGGTGACTTGGCTTTGTTGCATGAAAGTAAGCTCGATTTTGGAGATCCATTCAGGAAGCATACAATGATATGTAGGTAAGTGTATGACCAGCTACTTATTCACAAGATTCGCAGAACGAAAGCAGTTGTTTTTAGAAGTGCTTACTAGTTGCCCATTTTGAGCAGATATCATCAGAAGGCGCCAACATCATGGACGGCACTCACCACTGCTTTCTTATTCTTTGTTATCTGCTTATTAGTTGGTTATATCTTATATGGTGCCGCAATACACATTGTTAAAGTCGAAGATGATTTCCATGAAATGCAAGAACTGAAGGTTCGAGCAGAAGCTGCAGATGTTGCCAAATCACAGGTATTTCTTTCAAAATACATCTATCAACACTTTGTTGACTACCGATTCCGAGCTAAAACTAATTATGATTTGTTCTTGATGCAGTTTCTGGCAACAGTTTCTCATGAAATTAGGACGCCCATGAATGGCATCCTTGGTATGTTCTGTGTATCTCCTTAAGTTTTTCTTGATGAAGCATACATTTGAGGGCATTAACTGATTTCAATCATCAATGTTCTAATGACTTTTTGAATGGTTTCAGGGATGCTTGCTTTGCTTTTAGATACGGATTTAAGTTCAACTCAAAGGGATTACGCTCAGACTGCTCAAGTGTGTGGAAAGGCACTGATAACATTGATAAATGAGGTGCTTGACCGGGCAAAAATTGAAGCTGGAAAGTTGGAGATGGAAACTGTCCCCTTTGATCTTCGATCTATCCTAGATGATGTGCTCTCTTTATTTTCCGAGAAGTCTAGAAACAAAGGTGTTGAGGTAAGTCTGGATAAAATTAATGGAAAATCTAATACTTCATTTTTCGGGTTGTTTTTAATTCCTATAGGCTATAGGCTTATAGGGTATGCCTGACTGGTAACGGAAAAATCTTATGGTTTATAATGCTTGAACTAATTCAATGTCTTCTTTTTTCCTGCTTTCTTTTCTCGGTTCGATGGATTCTTGACTTCAATAAATGGTGATGTACCTGATGCTGATGATGACTCAAATGCGTTGTAATTGTTTGGGAACTGTAGCTGGCGGTCTTTGTTTCGGATAAAGTTCCGGAAATGGTTATGGGGGATCCTGGAAGATTCAGACAGATTATTACGAATCTTGTTGGGAACTCTGTTAAAGTAAGTGGGTTGCTTTATCTTTATTTGTTTAACACTCATTAGGTAGTATATGTCTATGTTGTTCTGACTTTCCATTTTTCTTGAAGGACTCATGTCCGACACATATCCAGATATAAGTATTCAACCCTCTAAGGACCCTCAAAATACATAGAAAAACTTGGAAACATCGTACATACCCGTGTCAAACACAGATCCTTATCTGACACTCCCACCTGATTCCGAGTAACTTAAGTATATGTTAATTTTCACCATGCCCCTTTTCTTGTGGTTCTTATCTACTTAATTGGTTGAGGTTTTTGAATCCAAAAAGAAATTTTGTTTAGTTTTTTTTTTCTTGGATCAATTTGCATTAATTGAGTCGTTTAAATTGTATGTTTGACAGTTCACAGAACGGGGACACATATTTGTTAAAGTTCATCTAGCAGAAAAATTGAAGCCCATGGCAGAGGCAAAAGCTGAAACTTGTTTGAATGGAGGGTTAGATGAAGTTGTGCTGGTATCAAGTGCGCACCAGTTCAAAACCTTAAGTGGTTATGAAGCAGCTGATGAGCGCAACAGTTGGGATTCCTTCAAGTATTTAGTTGCTGATGAAGAATCGCGATATAATGCCTCGATAAACATGCCAATTGCTGGTGAAACTTCTCAGAATGTCACTTTGATGGTATCTGTGGAAGATACAGGTATTGGGATCCCTTTAATTGCCCAGGATAGGGTTTTCATGCCATTTATGCAGGCAGATAGTTCGACTTCGAGAAATTACGGTGGGACAGGTATAGGCTTGAGCATTACCAAGTGTTTGGTTGAGCTAATGGGTGGTCACATAAGCTTTGTTAGCCGGCCACAAGTTGGAAGCACATTCTCATTTACTGCAGCTTTCGGGAGATGTAAAAAAGCTTCATTTAGTGATACCAAAAAATCCAATATCGAAGATCTTCCTTCCAGTTTCCGAGGATTGAAAGCAATAGTAGTTGACGGGAAACCAGTTAGAGCTGCTGTAACCCGATACCACTTGAAGAGGCTCGGTATGCTGGTTGAAGTTGGAAGTAGTGTAAAGATGGCAGCTTCTGCAGGTGGGAAAAATGGCTCTTTATGCGGGTAAGTCGAATTCTGGTTTAGAATTATTTTCATTTGGAAGGTTATTCATAAATTCAATTATGTCTTATATTTCGGGAATTTTGCATGGTGGCCATCATTTACTTGATGATTCAATTGTTTTCAAACATTTTTGCTGGGTTAGAGTGGGCTTTTCCTGGGAAAGACAGTATTTTAGGGAAATATTAGAGATGTTTTTCATCATTTAGAAGTTGAAAAAAAGCTTACCAAGCAGAATGCGATACTGAATGCATGGCAGTTTTACGACATGAAATACTTGTTTTTTGCTTATAATGAACGCTAAAAATGTAAGAGATGGTTTTAGAAATCGAAACCAACCATCAAATTGCTGTAAGAAGGCCAAATACTATGGATCATTTAGGGGGGAGGGGACCAATATAAATTTTAACTTCAGCTAATTGCTTCATTGAATATGCAGAAGTAAAAACCAGCCGGATGTAATTCTTGTCGAGAAGGATTCATGGCTTTCTGGCGAGGATGGCGGTTTGAGTTTAGGGATGTTGGACCGGAAGCAGAATGGACATGTGTTGAAGTTGCCTAAGATGATTCTTCTTGCGACGAATATTACGAATGCCGAACTTGAGAAAGCAAAGGCAGCTGGTTTTTCAGATACTACAATTATGAAACCAGTGAGGGCAAGTATGGTGGCTGCATGTCTTCAGCAGGTGCTCGGGATAGGGAAGAAGAGGCAGGCAGGAAAAGATATGTTGAATGGATCCTCGGTCCTTCGGAGTCTACTTTACAGGAAGAAAATATTAGTAGTCGATGACAACATGGTAAATCGGAGAGTTGCCGCTGGTGCATTGAAGAAGTTTGGAGCTGCTGTAGAATGTGCCGACAGTGGAAAGGCTGCACTAAAACTGCTTCAGATTCCACACTATTTTGATGCTTGCTTCATGGACATTCAGATGCCGGAAATGGACGGGTACGTAATTATGTATTATCATATCTTTTGTGGTAAGAAGAGTCAACAATCAGGATATTGAAAAGAAAGAAAAAAGAGAAGTCTTATCTAGTGCTATGTCATCAGAATAACATGAAGTTTTATTTCAGGTTTGAGGTAACTCGTTGGATACGAAAGATGGAGAGCCAAGCAAATGAACAGATCAATGGAGGCAGCATAGATGAAGAGTCTGCCCGGAAAGGCAAGTGGCATGTCCCGATATTAGCCATGACAGCCGACGTAATACATGCCACCTATGATGAGTGCCTGAAATGTGGGATGGATGGATATGTCTCGAAGCCCTTCGAGGAAGAAAATCTCTACCAGGCAGTAGCCAAGTTCTTCAAAGCCAAACCAATCTCGGAATTGTAGTCAAAACACCTTGCACCATCATTGGAAAGTCAACAAAACCAAAAGCTGGTTGGACTTTTTCAGCGAAATTTTCCCAATCCTTCTGGTGCATTTTGGTTTTAAAAAAACTACGTATAGTTTCCTGGAGCTCCCGAGAATTCTGGACTGCATCGAAAGCAAACATGCATGCATGTTCGGGGAATTAGAGTTAGAGTATTTGTATACTACCCCAGGAAACTGCATCCCCATCTGTTTGTATAGATCTTTACAAAGGGGATGCTTTGATTCTATTTGGAGACTTGGGATCTTTTGTTCGAAAATGGGGTTCTGATTTTTATGAATTTTGTTGTAAAAGCTTCGTTATTGAGTTTTCAAATCTCAAAAAGAGGTATCTTACAAATTCAACACTGAGGTATCTTACAAATTCAACACTCGGTTTGTATTTATAGTTATATTTTAAAGCTTAATGGCTAAAAAGACTCTAAGCAAAAAATCAAAAAAGATTTACCTCTAATGGAGTTTTTAAAGTTGAAAAATTTATCAATCAAGTACTTTTAATAATAAAATGTGAACGTATTGAGAGATGACTAATAAAAAGGCTAAGGAGGCAACATTGGATATTCCTATTAGCTTTAGGTGCTAATGTGGCCAGATTGTAAGAATAGAGAGTACACTGTGAAATCAAGGTACTTTGCATTAAAGGAGAGTTGTTATGGATATGATGCAAATAGATTCGATATGAATGTATAGGAAGAGATATGGTCTCTAAAGGTACCTAGTAAAATTAAGGCCTTCTTTTTTTGGACTTGTTCTCGTCTACTACTGCCTACCTCTTTGGAAAAGAAAAGGTTAAAAGCTCTCCAATTTGCCCTCTATGTAATGAAGTCGAGAAAAGTGATCTTGAGTTGTGAGTGAAGTAGATGCATCTGGTTTAAAGCATGCATGGGATTAAAATTTGAGAGAAGTGGAATTAGGATTTTTTTTTTCTTATATTAGGATAGAAGGAGAAGGATTAAGAAATAAGGAATATATTATTTCATGTAAGGTATTCTAAAATCTTGTTGCATGCCGGTCTGCGTAAGGATGTTGTCTATGAGAGATTACAAATGTCTGTTTGTATAAACTTTTCTTATATGAAATACAAGTTTTACCTTTCTAGCCCCCCCAAAAAAAAAAAAACTTCAATGATCAAAATATAGTTATGAAAAGTGACCAAAATAAAATTTAACTAAAGATAGATGATTAAAACTGCAATTTACTCGTCTATGATTTCTCATTAATTAAACATGTAGTATTAAAACAAAAGTAAATGAGCACATGTGACCATACATAAACAAATTACTTCATTTTCCAACTACTAAATAAATATCTAATTTATATAAATGGCAATAATGTGAATTTAATAAATCAAATCACGATAACTGCAAATTGCTAATTAATTTTAACAGTCAAATTAGTAGAAAATTTTATTACATTCTCCTTAATTTATGAATAAAATGGATTATCTAAGTAAATAAAAGGATTAATTTCTATATACAATAAAATGGAATTGGGAATATTTGATCACACCAAAAAAAAAAAGTAATATTAATCGAGAGATTCATATTTTCTAGGGAAAAAAATAATTAAGGAAAAGGTTATGTATTTATGCTTCATTTTTTAAAAAAAAAAAGTTTAGTACTACAAATTGAGTTTAAAGTTTTTAAAAGTGATTCTATTAATCATGAACTAATTTTGTGGAAAAATAATTGAGTTTTAAGACTTATTTTATTATACAAATTCAAATATCTTTAAAGAATTTTTTTTAAAGTTTGAATATATATAATAATATATTTGTGACTACCCATATATATATATGTACATGTACGTTTATTTATATAATATATAAATAATTAAAATTTTTGGTCGAGTTGGTGTCATAAGTTAATTAGGCACCAATTTAGTTGAAAAATGACTAAAATATCATTTTTAGCAAATAAATAATATTTTTATAAAGATATTTATATCTTAATAGTTTATGTAAAATCTTTAAAAAAAAACTACAATATCAAAGTTTGAGCATGTAATTTTAAGATATTAATAAAAAAATTCATTTGATATTTCAAGAGGATGTTACGTATAATTTCTCATAATATATATATATATATATATATCGATATTGTGAGTATCAGATAATCTAATATACATATATAATGTGAGTGGACAAAAAGAAACTTAAAATAATAAATATAAAATTCACAAAATAATCAAGTTCTAAAATATGTATATATACATGCATAATTGTTCAATAGTTGTTTTTAAAAATTAATATTGGTAATAAAATTATTTTAGATAAAAAATAAAAATGTTGAATACTAGAATTAGATTTTTGTGTTTTTACCTAAACTTTAATTGGAGAGTTTTAAATCCAACCAACCAACCATTCCATTTATCTAATTAGATATAATAATGTAACAGCAGATTTAAGGCCTACCTAAATCTAATAAATTGTAAACATCATGATTGAAGCTTAGTCAAGATTCAAATTGAAATTTGACATTTCAATCATAATGTTTCCTCTAATTGCAACTAAACTCTTACTTTTTCTAATCATAAAAACTAACACTTTAATTTAATTATCCTTTTTAAGCTTTTTTGTTTACACAAATTTTCTGTGTCTTTCCCTTAAAAATTTATTTACAATTTGAGTTTTAACTTTTTAAAAAAAAAGTGAATATAGGAAAAACAATTCTAAGCAATACCTTAATTTCTAAACAAATGTTTTATAATTGGTTTTATACCTTAATTTCTAAATTTTAAAAAAATGATATTTGAAATATTAATTTTCATTAATAAAAAAAAGTCATTGATAAGATTGAGAAATGTTACATGTTCTTATTGAATTGCATGCATATATATATATATATATATATATCTTTTGAGTAAAATAAAATAAAATAAATAATTTAGAGCTCTATTTAAAAAAAAGTTTAAAAATTGCTATGAAAATTGAGTATAATTTAAGGGTTAACCTATTAAGAAAACCTTAGATATTATTAATATTTTAACAGATATTAATTTTTTGTGTGGATTTAAAGGATGGTTATTGAACTTAGATGTAATTGCACTACTATGCATAAATTTTGAACCAATTTTATATTTATACAATATATATAAAATGATTGATGAAGTTGGTATTATGAATTGAATTGATATAAATTTAATTGTGAAATTATTAAAATGTCCTTAAAATTAGTACTATTATAATAGTTTAACCCACGACTTGATACTTAAGCTATACTATTTTTCTCATTTTGGTTTCTAAATGTTAAACTAATTTTTTTCCCAAGTTGGTATCTCTATTAGCCCAACTGTTAGTCAAGTCTATTTAAAAAAGAAGGTTTAACTTACAAATTAGTACCTAAACTATACTCTTTTACCTGAGTTAGTACCTAAACTTTCTTTTTTAATCACAAGTTATATTTAAACTATTTTTTCGTTACTCATTTTATACTAAAACTTTGTATCCATTAAAAAAAGTTTCAATCCATAATAGATTGCCACATCAAATACTTTTAAAAAATACCTTTTTTAAAAAAAATTGTTTTTGTTTTCATTTTCATTTTCTTTCTTCTTCCTTTACGATGTTTCGCAATGCTAACAATGCTCAAAATTCACCCTCCGAAGTGGAGATGTTGATGATTAATTCTATTTTCAAATTGCACCGCCTGTTTGCTCAACCTAATAAGATCGAATTTTTTTTTCATTGATCAAAATCAATGCTTTCAAAACTGGATCAAACTAGCATGTAGGACCAATTGGACCGAGAACCAGTTAGGGAATCAAACTAGATAGAGCGGCTGAGTCAGTTGAACCGATTGAACCAATTTTCATTATTTTTATTTATTTTATTAATTTTTTAAATAATTCATTTGATTGAATTGAAAACTGATGGCCTGAGTGCTTCAACCACTAGACCAATTCTAAAAAACCTTGGTCAAAACCATAAAGCCTAAAGTACTCACATTTTTACAACGATCTCACAATGGGAGATAAAAGAACAAAGAAAAAAAAATATATATATACATTCATAAAAAGAGAAAACAATACTTTTTTTCCCTTCTTTTTTTTAGACATGGAGATTTTTAGTTGGCTATCTTTTTAAACTACAACTTTTAACGTGTTTGAATCATAATTGGATTAACAAAAGTACTAATTTGGAGAAAATAATAGTTTAAATATCATTTTTAATTAAAAAAATATGTATTAAAATAGGAAAAATGGTATAATTTAGGCACCAATTTGTAAGTTAAGTTTTATTATAATTGTATTTTTATCTTTTAATACTTTTATATAATATTTCAAATAAAACATGAAAAACATGATTTGGGAATAAAATATAAGACTAGCAAGATCAAATAGAAATATTTTACTATTCCACCAATAATCATTTGTTGAATAATTTTATAAATATGATTTTTAATATAAAATACTTCCGTTTATGTGATAAAATTTAATGTATATAATTTATAAAAAATTAAAAATAATATTTTTAAATAATAAATATTAACTCTATTTTAATTTGACCTTATTTAATTATTTTTATTAGTGTAATGATTAAATTTATTAGCAGACTAATTTAATTACGTCCTAGAAGACCTCTAAGATGCAATCACCTAAAAGAAAATATGCTTTCAATTTTTGTCTAAAATAAGAGCAATTTTATTTTGTCCAATAGGAGATCCTTTTGAGAAAAGGAGAGCACAGAGGGGGATTTTCACCTTTTATGGTAGTTAAGGTAGGACCATTTGCATGTGCAAACTAATTTGCTTTCCCTTTCTCAGGAACCAATCACAGGCTTGGAACAAAAGCAACACTTTTTCACTTTTACTTCCAAATGTTAATTAAAGTTCAGAATTTTCAAGTCTAGTAAAAAAGTATAAATTTTAGGAGTAAAATCATTAGTAAATTTATAAAATAATTATTAAATTATTTAAAAGTTTATTTAAGTTGTGAAATTATTATTTTTTAATAAAAAGTTTGAAAAGCGGTAGGATGGATTTATTCCCATTAATTAATAGAAGAATAATAGCCAATGCTGAAAATTGAAGAATTTTTTTTTTAGATTTTGATTAACAAATTTGTAACTTTTAAAATTGTTTTATGAAGAAAAATTAATCTGTAAAAGAAAAAGGGAAAAAAAGCTTTTAATTTGAACAGATCGTGCGAATAATGAAGGCTATATATAACAATGTTTTTAACTACTTAGTAACTTAAATGAAAATTTTTGAATAATTCAGTGATTATTTTGTAACTTTTTAAAGTTGAGTGACTTAAACTTAAACTTACTAATAATTTAGTAACTTTAGGTATAGTTTCCCCAAACTTCAAAAAAGCTTGATTATTTTATTATGGGTTAATATGTAATTTACCCCTAAACTTATACAAAAATACTTAAATGACACTTGAACCTTTTTTTTACCTAATTTATACCCCCAACTTATATTTTATCACATATATTGCTTCAATTTCACATTACCCCAATTTATTAACTGTATTAATTATTAACAATCAGCACAAAAACTGCTAATATTGATGCGAAAATATGAAATTAAATAACAACTAATTCAAAAAAAGAAAGAAAGAAAGTATCGAACCTTTTGTCATTTTCCTCATTCCCCGCCGTTTCACTCTCTCAATCACCCTTCTCTTTTCTTTCTTCTTACGTCTATCCTTTCGAATTTAGTTGATCCTATCCTATATCATCATCAATGCCACCGTAAACCCTGGAAGAAAACCATTTATCTCAATAGTAGCATAAAGCTGGCAACATTCCTTCCAAATCCCCCTCACTTTCTCTCTCTTTTTTCTCACGAAAAACAAAGGATAACTACAATGAAGAAACCCCATTCTCTCGGTTGTCTTGTTTTACGTTTTCTTTCAGTCATTTGCTTCTTCACTTTGAAGGTCTGTTCTCAACCTAGCCCGGACTTGTCAGCCATGGAAAAGCTTAAAAAAAGCTTAAAGATCCCATCTTCACTTGACTGGTCTGACCCTGACCCTTGTCAGTGGGCTAAAGTGGAATGTCAAGAGAATAGGGTCACTAGGATCCAAATACCGAGCAACAATATTGGTGGAACCCTTCCTCCTGAGCTCAAGAACCTGACTCAGCTCACCATCTTTGAAGTAATGAACAACCAAATCAATGGTCCAATCCCAAGCCTTGCTGGTTTAATCCAGTTGCAAGAAGCTAACTTCCACAACAACAATTTCTCATCTTTCCCTTCAGATTTCTTCACCGGTTTAACATCATTGACTTCGATTCACCTTGACAACAACCCTTTTGAACCATGGGAGATCCTAGTGAGCTTAAAGGAAGCAACTTCTTTGAAAACTTTCTCAGCCAACAATGCTAATATCAAAGGCAAATTCCCAGGTTTTTTTGACCCTGAAACTTTCCCATCCTTGACTGAACTTCATTTGGCTTTAAACAAACTTGAAGGAGAATTGCCTGCTGAGTTCTCTGGTTCAATGATTCAGTCTTTATGGGTAAATGGGCAAAGTTTGAATGGCACAATTGAAGTGATTCAAAACATGTCTTCTTTGACAGAGGTATGGTTACATGAGAACAAGTTTTCAGGTCCTTTACCTGATTTTTCAGTGTTAACTCAGTTGAGGAACTTGAGTTTAAGAGATAATCACTTCACTGGTATTGTTCCTTTGTCTTTGGTTAATTTAAAGTCGCTTTATATTGTGAATTTGACTAATAATGAACTTCAAGGGTCAACCCCTCAATTTGCTGATAATGTGATCGTTGATATGAATGCTGGTAGTAATAGATTTTGCTTGGATGATCCCAATGTTGCCTGCGATCACCGTGTTAATATATTGTTATCGATCCTCCAATCTGTTAACTATCCACATAATTTTGCTGATGAATGGAAAGGGAACGATCCTTGTGATAATTGGCTTGGCATTGTATGTGCTCAAGGAAACATTGTTTCCCTTCTTTTCGCAAGAAAGGGGCTTACCGGTACGATCTCTAGCAACTTTTCGATGCTTACTTCATTAAAAACATTGGATCTTTCAGATAATAATCTTACCGGCGTCATTCCTATGGAGCTCGCTTCATTGCCAAATCTCGCTCGATTAGATGTTTCGAACAATCGGCTCTATGGGAAAATACCATCTTTTAGGGATAATGTCGATGTAGTTACTGCTGGAAACCATGATATCGGAAAAGATAAGGCCCCTACACCAGAAGCCAGGTCCCCTGGTGGAGAGAGTGCCGGCACTTCTACTGGAAATGGTGAAAAGAAATCCAATAAAGGTACAGTTTTGGGTTCTATAATTGGTGTTGTTGGTGGCTTGAGTCTTCTTGGTTCGGTTATCTGTTTGTGTGCCGGAACACGAAAGTATACTAGTAAGGTACAAAGTCTGACTGCTGTACGCGTTCATCGTCATCATTCCAGTGACCAAGGAGTTAAGATAACTGTTTCCAGATCAAGTATCACTGGTCCAAGTGAAACTTTCAGCAAGGCAAGCAGTGGACCTACTGATGTTCACATGGTTGAGTCTGGTTGCATGGCGATCTCAATTCAAGTTTTGAAGAACGTTACAAGTAATTTCAGTGATGAAAACGTATTGGGAAGAGGTGGTTTTGGAATAGTTTACAAAGGGGAATTGCATGATGGGACAAAGATTGCCGTGAAAAGGATGGAATCTGGTGTTGTAAGTGCCAAGGGTTTGGCCGAGTTTAAGTCAGAGATTGCGGTTTTTAGTAAGGTTCGTCATCGCCATTTGGTTGCAAATCTTGGGTATTGCTTGGATGGAAATGAGAGGCTTCTGGTTTATGAATACATGCCTCAAGGGACCCTTAGTAGGCACCTATTCAACTGGAAGGATGAAGGGTTGAAACCACTTGAATGGACTCAACGACTTACAATTGCCCTTGATGTGGCTCGAGGTGTTGAGTATCTACACGGACTGGCACAACAGAGTTTCATTCATCGAGACCTTAAGCCATCAAATATTCTTCTTGGAGATGATATGCGTGCCAAAGTTGCAGATTTCGGCTTGGTTCGTCTAGCTCCAGCTGATGGTAAACAGTCAGTTGAAACAAGACTTGCAGGAACGTTTGGGTATATGGCACCGGAGTATGCAGGTAACTTGTTTCGTTTTTCTTTCATTTTGTGATGGCGAACGCCTGCACATTGCCTTTTTTTTTTTTTCAATATTCTGTTAGTTTGTTTTGCTTCCATCGAGGCTTCAAATTTACGAAACCAAAGCATTAGAACTGACATTGCTCACACTTTGACAGTTACCGGACGCGTGACCACGAAGGTGGATGTATTTAGTTTTGGTGTGATCCTCATGGAGTTGATCTCAGGCCGTAAGGCGCTAGATGAAACACAGCCTGAGGAGAGTTTGCACCTTGTGACATGGTTTCGTCGGAAGTACATAAACAAGGACACATTCCGGAAGGTCATCGACAAAACCATTCATCTCGATGATGGAAAATTTACCAGTATTAGAACAGTGTCTGAACTAGCTTGCCACTGCTGTGCAAGGGAGCCCTACCAGAGGCCGGATATGAGTCATGTGGTCAATGTGTTGTCATCACTAGCCGAGCTATGGAAACCAGAAACTCCCAATTCGGCCGACATATATGGGGTCAACCTTGAACTGACATTACCACAAGCAATGAAAAAATGGCAAGTATTTGAGAATAGCAATTTGGATGACTCTTCATCATTGCTAGATAGTACAGGCACTACACAGACCAGTATAACAGGCCTGCCTTCCGGGTTTGCAGATTCGTTTACATCAGCTGACGCTCGATAAAAGAGCACAATTTCTGATTTTTGGATTTGTTCATTTCTAGTTGTAAGATTTGCTCTCTTTTGCTATATCTCTGTAGTCTGAAACAGTTTCTAAGTTTTCTGATTTGTTTAAGTTTTCAAAATGAATTCAGAAAAATGGCAGATCTTAAATTAACTCAAAATGGATAAGAAATGGTTTAATTATTATATTTAATTTTCAATACTTTATTTCAGGTGTAAGTAAATGATTGTTAGTTGGAGCAAATAGCTAGTTATTCATATAATACTAAGATCGATAAGAAGTGGCTGACTAAGATTTTCTTTTCTTCTATTTTATTTTTTCCTAAAAAAAAAGAACTGCAAGAAACATAAATGATAGTCCAAAAGCATAGACATCTGGAAGATGATTTCCACAAAGAAAAGGAGATGCATTCTGAAAATTTTTCAAAACATGAATATGAAGCCACCGAGTTTCAAGTTCTACGCTTACATGACTGAAAGAAAAGGAAATGGAGAAAGGATTCCAGGTTATGTTGCCATGCTGATATGCGACATTCACAACTCGAGAATTTCTATATGCAGAAGAAGACCTCTAATTCTTGGATCCTGCCACCTCCTTTCTCTCGATTAGTTTGATGAAATTCCGAACAATTGTTTTTCCTTCAGAGGTTATGATGCTCTCTGGATGGAATTGAACACCCTACAGGTTTCAATCAATTTGTACATCAAAGTTAATTAGCAAAGAACGTAGAAGAATAAAAAATAATCAAAATATCTGATAAAAACAGCCATCTTAAAGATTCAAAAGACATGGTAAGCAGCAAAAAACCATAACAATCAGGGAAGACATAAATTAAAAGCTATGCTACTTGGATCCAAGGGTGAGTATCGGATATTGATATGACACGGGTGTACTTAATTTTTCCTTTTTTCATATATTTAGAGAATCATACCCCCATATCCATGTCCAATTAGGTGTTTGATACACGTGTCAAATAAGGATACTCCAATCAAAATGAAGAGTCGGAACAACATAGTATAAAAGTATCATATCCAAGGAAGCCTGTTGGAGTTTTACCACAGCCACAAAGGGCCAAGTTTGTATGGAGTTTCTTCTTTCATAAGGTGGTGTTGATACAAGAATACACTAAATCGTAAATTTAATCAATTTATAGATTCTTGATGGCATCTTTTGGGTGGCTTGAACGCATTTAAAAGTGTTTGTTTTCCCAGTGCCTTTTTAGATGGTAATATGGCATTCAAAATAGAATGACACCAGCATATGCTAAAATTGGACGATGAAATGCACATGATATTGGCAATAACATTTGGAATGTTGGTGGAAGATGTGAAGATATAATTGTAAACAACATTATTGGCTGTCTTGTGAAAACGATGCTAGGTAGGCAACAAAAATCCTAGTAGTGATGGGGGGTTGAAGATGTAAAAATAGTTATGCTAGTTTCCATGTACGCTGCAAACACGGGTGTTGATGGTGTTAATTTTAAGACACTGAAATTGTAAAGATCATTCCCATTATGGCATTAAAGATAATTTTTCGGGTTTTGTTGGAACAGAGGACACTAAAAAGATGAGAACTAGCCTTCACTACATGAACTTTTGGATAAATACAGAAACTTGTGACAGGCATGAAGACCTGGTATATGTTGCCACCTTTTAGGGCTTCACCAAGGCACAATACCAAAGAGGATATGTATGGAACTGATGAAAAAAAGGGCCTTTATTGGAGAGGAATATAACTGTCCCGAACAGAAAAGGAAAAGGGTGGTGACATTGTTATGAGAGGACGCTGAAGACAAAGAGAGAAGGAAGAGAATTTGAGAGAAATAAAAGGAAGAGAAGCCTAAAAAACGGAAATTAATTTGATTTCTGAACATTAAACAGGTAGCTAATTTAGCATTTTAGTGCTAATAGTTCTCGTAAAATTTAAAAGGTGCAAATGCTCAACATGCACAACATGACATCATTAAAAATTCAATACCAAAGACAAAAATGTTTGGTATCAAATATCATTTGATAAACTTTAAAAAAAAAAAAAAAACAGAAGATTAGAACACATTGAAGAAACGATAAGAATTCAAGACTCTGATTCAAGCATTCTTAAATCAATTACATAGTTCCAATACTATGATTCTCCAAGATAAATTATGCTCACAGGCTGTTACTCCAACTCAGAAATGAATGCCAGATACGGATATGTATTTAACAGGGTTATGGTTACATATTTCTAAGTTTTTCCTACATTCCCATATTCATGTCTTTCGAACACGGATACTTCAAAAAAAAAAAAATTTGAAGAATGAGAGCAAATTGGGAATTTATACCTAGGTTATCATACAGAATAATATAGGTCTAATTCTGAATACCATTCCTCTACTTTATGAAAACCGAGAAGTTAGTCCCTCTACTTAAATTTGTCAGAATTTGATTCTTGTACTTCACAAAGACTAAAATGTTAGTCCAGTTGTAAGTAAACACCAGAACTTAAATTGCTGATTTTTGTTAATTTGTAGCACATAAATCGTTGAAATGCTGATTTAACTAATTCTTCACATATAAATTTTTGAGTTTTCTGTTAGGAAGTTAATGGCAAGGTTAAGTAGTATTATCTAATTAGACTAACTTTTTTAGTTTTCATAGAAGTATGAGGACCAAAAATTGACAAATTAAAATAAAGAGACTTTAACTTTTCAGTTTTCATAAAGTAGAAGAATAAAATTCATAATCAGACCAATAACATACTCCAATTATTCTAGACACAGGGTAGTTACAGTATAATCACAGTAATTTTTTGCAGTTATTACTGCAACTAATTTAAATGAAGAAATCGGTTCTATTGCAGCAAATAAATTCTGACCAGCCAACCTGTTTAGTAACCAAATTGATGGAAGGCAGACCTTCTAATTCAGCAAATCATAGTGCTAACTTTTTACAAGTAAAAGAGAAGGCAATCTTACCTGCAGATGCTTATAAACTTTGTGCCTAGCAGCCATTATCAGTCCATCTTCTGTCCAAGCAGTAACCTCAAGTGCTTCCTCAGGGAAACTGTCCTTTTCAATCACGAGGCTATGATATCTGCCAGCATTGAAAGGGCTGGAAAGGTGCAATAATAGTAAGAACTGAGAATAACATGGTGTAATTAATGAAAAGAAATTGGGAATTGTTTTAACTTATAAAGTAATTTGACAGATGCTTCACAAGTGTCTAGCAAAAAAGGAAAATAACATAAAAGAAAAGGTAGGTTTTGATCAATGCATTGCATTCATATGGGCACTAAGGGCCGCAATGAGGAGCTATTTGTGATGATTATTTTCTTAATATGAGCAGTGCAAAATGCTCAATTAGAGGTGTAATCAAGCCGAGGCAATCCCAAATACTGTCAAGCTGAGCTTGAGCTCAATTTGAAATTCAAAGCTCAAAACTAGGCTCGAGCTAGATCGAACATCTATTTTTAAGCCCGAGATATAATCGAGCCACTTGAGCTCGAGCTCGAGCTCGATTAAGCTTGTTTACCAATTTTTGTACTCAAGCTCGAACTTGAGCTTGACTCAATAATTAAGCTTAGGGTTAATAATATATACTAAGGGCAATAACATAATTTAATAATATAAAAATATGAAAAGTTCGATAAGGCTCGCGAGCTGTTCGAGTCAAGTATTACTAAGCTCGAATTCAGCTCGATTAGCTCGAGCTCGGCTCGAAAATTACCAAATCGAGCTCAAAATTTTTTCGAGTCAAACTCAAATAGCTTGCGAGTACTAGTGTCTCATTTATACTCCTATTATGAACTTTAATGATTGGCCTTCTTTGTCCGTAGCTTTATTGACTCCCCACTCCCAGATACCCCTTGCCTTGCCTTGCCAATCTCATACCTATAATGCTAGACCACGGCCAGGAAGCAGCATGATGATTTTCATGACAAACATAAAATTTAGTAATAAATAAATGCTGTTCCTTACCTTTCACACATTCCTTTTGCTAATATGAGGTTTTAATGAAGATCAGATTTCTTTTATATCTCTGGTTATTTCAATGGCCACAAAAAATATAGGAAAACAATAAGTACATATTATTTAACTATGCATGTTATGTGCAGCATGCGGTATTGCATGAACAACATGTCTAACTTGCTATGTAAAGAGCTCTATTGACCTTTTTGAGTCCTAAACAGTTGAACCAGAGATCTAAAACATTGATGAAACAAAAGCTTAGAGGCTCTAAACTGCTTTGTCAAGGAGTCAAGATTGTTTATCTCATATAGAAGTAAAGGGAGGCTTATGAAATGACTCCACAAGAGGTAAAGACAAACGAAGACATTTAAAATAAAGATAGATAAAACAATAATTCAAAACTAGGATAAAAGATGATAACAAATATATTTGAATCTTTCAAATCCTAAGCGCAAGATTACTGGTTGGTTGAGCAACAATCTTGGATCAATGATGACAAGAAAAATCCTAAGTACTGATGGGAAAACAACAATCTTGAGCAACAATCTTGGGAAAAATTCTAAACGATTACATTTAGAATAAAGATAAGATAAAACAACAATTCAAAGCTAGGATAAAAGATAATAACAAATATATTTGAATCTTTCAAATCCTAAGATCATTAGACCCCTGCAAAATTGATGGTTTGTTGAGCAGCAATCTTAGATCGATGATGATAAAAAAAATGCTAACAAATGAAGGGACAAAGGTGAAGTTTTCCAATGAGAATGTTGTGATGGTGAGCTCTTATGAGTTATGGCAGAGAAGAACTAAATCAGGAATATTATCAACTAAATTGGGAGCATTGTGATTTTGGATACTATGCATATCGTGATGTATTTGAACATGAACCTCACCACTTTGAACTAGTAGACATGAACCGATGATTGGCTGGTAATTAAGAAAGCCATTTAGTTGGCTTTGGTGAGCACGAGTTGACATTGTTTCAAAGGAAAAAAAGTAAATAGTTGGAGCTATATGAAGATCCAAGAATATGTTCATTTGAGCAAAAGGGTAAAAAAAAGATCAAAAACCATGTCTTAGACGAAGGCGTATGACATGACTCCCCTAAAAGATAATAACAAATATAGTTGAATCTTTCAAATCCTAAGAGTACGTTATTAGAGAGGTACTGGAAGAAATAGTGGAATTTGAAACTCTTTGAAGTTAAAACTAGAATATACATGGATTTTATTTGTCCAGACTATCCTACCCATCGAACTCTTAAGCCTTTTATCTCTTCCTCCTGCTTCTTTTTCCTTTGAGAATGATTTTGATGCCTTGTCTACTATTTTGCCTATAGATCACATAAAATTTCCTCAAGGTTGAAATTTATTATGAGAGAAATGCTGTTAAGGAATATTGATCCTAAAAAAGGTAGAAGAGATATAAAGAAAAAGAAAATTGAACAAATTGATAGTTTGACCAAAGATGGCACATAAATTAAGCACGCGAAAAATTTTAAAACGGAAATCATGTATGAAGAAGTAATATATACTTTGACAATCCAGATAACAAACCGTCTTCCCCCTTTTCGTCATAATATACAGGGGAACTTTTGCCATGCATAACACCATAGGGAGAACGCACTATCTTTCCTGCATTTTGCAATGAAGTCAAACAGATTATTTTAAAATCCCACCAGCAAGCAGCTGAGGTTCCGAGATAAACATTTACAAATATGAATTAATCTCCAATCTAGCTTTCTTAAAATAAACATTGACATAATGTAAAAAAAAGAGGGAATAAAAATAACTTATCGCATCCTAGAACACTCACCTCCAAAAGCCTCACCAATGCACTGCAAACCCATACAAACACCAAACAAAGGTACAGTAGGTCCAAGTTCCAAAACAGTCTGCAGTGATATTCCGGAATCTTGGGGTGTTCCTATAAAAAGGATATAAAGTGTATAACATGCTTAAATATGACAGATTCTTATGCTTCATTTGTTTATAGTTTAAAATGTTATATAGCAAACTATTACCTGGACCAGGAGAGATAAGCACTCCCCTAGGGTTTTTCCTACAATATAAAGAAAAAGTTGTCATTTATTGAACCAAATCTTTAGAGATTTGTTAATAAAATAACCTTTAACCACCTGAGAGATTATCATGTAACACAGCTAAATTAATAAACAATTCCGCTCTTGTCAAAAGTTAATTCTTACATTTTTAAGTCTTCTACAGTTAATTCGTCATTTCGAAAAACCTCGAAGTAACATCCAAGCTCTCCAATATACTACAAAATTACAGGTAAATTGAGAGGATATTCTGCTCGTATTCAAGAATACAACTCGGAAAGTAGTAAGAGATTAATCATACAAAAAATAAAACTTTAGAATAAAGAAGAATAAAGCATTTGGTGCCAGAAAAATCTTTAATTAAGGCGACAATCAAATCTGCCTTGTCTGCTGCTTAAAAGGAGAAAGATAAGAGCCAAATGAAGTCGATTCTCTACATTCAGTGCCAGATGTCACTGTATTCCCTAATGGACAGTTTCTCAGCAGTTATTCTTGTCGGGAGATAAATCGCTTTTGATCGCATGGTAATAATCTCTGATCAAAGAATTTTCTGTACCATAAATATAAAAAATTGTCCCCTGGTATTAACTTTCATAGGTCAATATCATCAAACCGAGTAACCACTGGTATCAAAGATGCTATTGGACTCCTCCCACCATACGATTATTCAGCAGGAATCACTTTTTATATATCATATTTCTTCACATTTGCTTTCATTTGACAATCATAGCCATAAAAATGTTACATTTATGATTACGCACCTCAATTGAAATCTGAATCCTTCCCTCGTAAAGAAAGAACTAGAGAATTATAGCAA
The DNA here is from genome assembly GCF_007990345.1 of Gossypium hirsutum. Classification (NCBI taxonomy): domain Eukaryota; kingdom Viridiplantae; phylum Streptophyta; class Magnoliopsida; order Malvales; family Malvaceae; genus Gossypium; species Gossypium hirsutum. Next base: position 92,773,058 of record NC_053435.1, on the reverse strand, counting down.
AAACAATAAATTTTCTCTAGACCATATACATACATGCATACATATGAATGTATGCATGTATCTTACCTGATTTCTTATCAGAAGGAAAAAATCTAAGCACGACATTTTCTTCCTATTATACTGGGTTTAATCGGGTTTCTTAACTTCAATTAAATTATCAAGTCTTCCCTATCAATCAAGATATATCACATGCAAGTACAATAATCATGTCCAGTTATTCTGTTTTCTATTGTTTTCCAACAGATTTGTAAGCAACCAAACATCAATTCAGAATTAAGTCTTAAACCATAAACAAAACTGAAAGAAAGCAACAGATTGACCAAATAAAATGATAAAAAAAAATTTAAAAATCAATTAATTAAACCTGGCAAAGATTGTAAGTGAAACTGTCGTAATTGTCAATGACGACAATGGGATTCTTGCTGTTTTTCTTGTTCTCCAAAACTGACGAGGTTGAGTCCGATACAGCCGATTTTAATGGAGCTTTTCCAACAATCCCCGTTTTCTTTTCCAGAAAAAAGCCAACCCCTGTAAAACCAACGAATAAATCATTTGATAGTTTTTACACCAACAAAAGATCCAAAAAAAGAGAGAGAAAGAGAGAAACTTGATGGAGGAGGGAGGCCGGATAAGCGATGCAGAGATGGGATTTGAAGGGTTTTAGCAGAAAGAGCAGGTTTTGGCTGAAGCAGAGATGATTGGGTTATAATATTAGCTGCCATTTTTCTTGTGGTGAGAAAATAGAGCAAAGATGGCGCTGAGTTGAGTTGAGTTGAGTAGAGTAGAGTAGTGCACAGTTGTTTCAGTCTTCCAAAGAGAATCTGCTCCTGCGTTTTATTTCTCCTCTTAAATAGGTGTGATCAAAGACGTCGCAAATTGCAACTAGGGCCTAAATGAACCGCGTGTAACGTACACGTTTTTGTTTCTTTCTAATTTATTTAGATGTTTATTTTGAATTTTAAATGTGTTTACTTGGATAATATATAATTTGGTTTTAAATTTGTTGATTTGTATTTAGGATCTGTTGAAAATTACTTTCAGAAAATAATTTCTGAAAAATAATTTATTTTTCTGAAAAAATAAATATTTTCTGGTGTTTGAATAAATCTGTGTAAAATATTTTCTGTTAGTTTGGTAGATTTCTTATTTTTCATTGTTTAATTGAATTTATTTTTATCTATAATTTTATATTTTACATTGTATTTGCATATATTAAACATATTATATTAAATTCAGATTCATTACAACTTTATTTTTAATTACATGACTACTAAGTGGGTATTTTTTATTTAAAAATGTGACATCAACAAAATTGACAAAAAAATTAACGATATCAACAATTGAACTTGATTTTCAAATTTGAAAAGAAAAGAAACTAAATTTTTGAAAATAAAAGTACAAGGACTAAATTATAAATCTGTGAAGTGTATATAGACTTATGACATATTTTAACCTTTATATTACAAAACATTTATTATTAATATATTTATAATTGTAATAAATATTTATTATTAAAATATTGATATTAAATATTTTCAATAATATGTTAATAATATTATTTAAAATTATTATTTTTAAAATTTATTATTAAAATAAAATTGAAATATTAAATAATTTATTAAAATAATAAATTATATTTATTATATTAATAATTTATTATATGACTAAATATAAATAATTAAATATGTATGCTTAATAATATTGAAAAATGTAATATTTTAAATATTTTTAAAAATAAAAATAAAATTTATTATCAATATAATAATATTAAGCTTAATTTAAGTTAATTTTTATATAAAAATAAAATTATCTATAGATAAGCTCTTTCCGGAAAATGACTTATGCTTTTCAAAAGGGTAAGTTATTTTACTTTGACCTGTAAGTCATTTTCTGCTGACCAAACTATTTTTTGTGAAACAAACACAGGAAAAATGTAGAAAAATCTTCCACAAAACCTATTACATGTAAACAAACGGACTCTTAGTTAGTTTCTAAAATATTTTTGACCAAATTGGTTACTGAATTTGTGATCCATCAATCAGGTTGATATATCTGTATTAACACCGTTAATTTGTGTTGACGTAATACTATTAGTCAATCCGTTGATACCATATATTAGTCTCTTAGAATGCTATGTGTCAAATATAAATGAATTAAAAATTTTAATTTAAGTTTGTCATGTGATATTTTTAAAGGCTATTATGTGTCGGATTGATTAATAGTGTTACATTAACACAAATAATGTTAATGTGAAAATATTAACTTAATTGACAGAATATATAAGTTTAGGGACCAACTAAATCAAGAAATTTATAGAGACAAACTAAATATAATTCGACAAATTGAATGGTCAAATTATATGTTATTGATATTTTAATCAATTTCGCCTCACAAGTCTGGAAATCAATCCTTGACTAAGGAGTAAATGAGTTACATTTTTTTTTTGTTCTGTAATTGTACATCTATCTATATTGTTTCAATTTTATTAATATTTTTGAAAAAAATAATATAAAAAATATTTATAGATAGCAAAGGAATGATGTGACTAAAATTAAGTGAAATGAGATAAATCTATGTAAAATAATAATTACATCAATTTATTAATGAAACCGTATGCGTCAGATAAAATCAATGCAAAATCAAATACACTGTCTTGACTATGCAACGTTTGAAATCCGGTCTGATGTTGAGGTTGGTGAGGCCAAACCTCACATGAATAGTATGCAACTCAGGGAGCTTGTGCTCTTTTTTTTTTTGTTGCGATTAAATGGTTTTCTTTTACCTCCTTTTGTTGTAACTTTTATTAATGGGGAATCGATAGGTAAAAGAGATCTACACACTAATGACTGAGGCTTAAGTGAAAGGTGACCTTTACCACTTCTGCTTTAGATCCAGTACAGAATTTTATTTTGATATTTAGGGAAGTGGGTTTAAAACCTCTTGTCTTGGCCTCTGCCCATCTACTATCATATGGACTTAGGCTATTCTAGCACTTCAATAATATTAGTTTCTCGTTTTTTTTTCAGAATAATAATACTAGTTTCTAATATCCTGTGTGGTGTGCATAATTTTATGTATATATTTTTAATTCACTATAAAATATATATTAATACAGCTAGCCACCGCTTAGGTCAAGAGTGCTCTCTTGGGTCTCCTGAAGAAATAGTGTTTTCTGGGGTCGAAAAGAAGAGAAGTGGTGACTTTCGGGGTTATGGACAACAGGAAGGTGTTGAGGAGTGACTTGGGGGCAAAGGACGACAGGAAGGAGATAGCCTTTCTTGAAGAAGAGTTGATCCATTTATCAGTAAAAAGCTCTGTTGTAGATCCGTCTGAAAAGCCAACACTGATTTGTTCTGTTTGGAAGAGGAAAAATTACAACCCGGATAGCCTGAGAGCACAAGTGAGAAGTATCTGGAAAACCAAAAAGAAGTTCGAGATTATGATTGCAAGTCAAAATCTATTCAAGATAATATTCGACGATGAGGAAGACTTGGAGCAGATCATGAACGGGCGGCCATGGTTTTTTCGCAAGCAATTAATTATTTTTGATCGTTTAAAAAAATCAGTTGAGCGGAACAAGATTCGTCTGGTTTCTTCTCCGTTTTGGCTAAAGGTCGGCCCATGCCTACCGGAGTGTGATAGAAAGGATCTGATGCATGTTGTGGGGTCCACGTTTGGTGGAATTATTCATTCTGAGATCAAAGGTGATTTGTCGTATTAGAGTTATCTAGATGTTCAAAAACCGCTTAGAAAAGGGATTTTTGTCTCTCTAAATGGCCAAGAAAAAGTCTGGCTTCCTTTCAAATATGAGTGTCTCCCAACATTTTGCTTTGGATGTGGTCACATGGGTCACGGGATTAAAGATTGTCTAATGTTATTGGAGGGGGATCGCGGTAAGGCGGAGGATGAACTTCCTTACTCAGTAGCACTTAAGGCAGAATCGTCAGCATTAGGGAGGAAGAGCTTACTGCTTGGTTCGTTGCAGAAGAAAATAATAAAACAATGTTACTACATCGGTGAGGAGGTAGCGGGTAAAGTTGATGATGTTTTAATAGATTCTGTGCAATAGATGCATCGAACGGCGAAAGAAGTTGGTTTAAAGAAGTTATCTAATCTTAGGGATATAGGGATTTTGCGGCAAAAATTTAGGGAAAATGAAACAAGTTCTTATCCTCATAATATGTCGAGAGAAGTGGAAGAAAACTCTAGTATGGATCACTGTCGTGAGGGGAATAGGTCAAACGAAAATTCTGAATCAAACAGGCAAATTGAACTGATTGAGGCCCAACAATTGAGTCAAAAGAAAAATAGCTGGAGGCACTTTTCTAGTAAAGAATCTTTTGATACAAACATGGCTGGGACGATAATGGGGAAGCGAAAATTTAATGAGGAGAAATTAGATAATATTGAAGCATACCTTTCGGATGATGTTAAAACAAAAAGGGCAAAATTTGACAGCATATGTTCGGCAGATTTTGCAACAACTGAGCTTTCATGCTTTACTTCAACAGATGTTAGTGACCCTTCACAAATTATATCGGCGGCTGCCAAATGGCAAGCCGACCGGAAACAATGAAACTCTTATACTGGAATGTCTGGGGATTGGGGAATCCCCGGGCTATCAGGAGGCTTCACCACATGTTGAAGCTTTATAAACCCTAAATGGTCTTCTTAATGGAGACAAAGTTGGACCACAACAGAATAGAACGTGATCGAAAGCGCTGTGGGTTCCATAATAGGCTGGATGTTTCAGCTTCTGGTTCACGGGGAGGTCTAAGCTTGGCTTGGAATGGGAATTTTCTAATTCAAGTTCGTAGTTACTCAACTAATCATATTGACGTTGAGGTTCATGAAGACGATGACTCAATTAAATAGAGATTTACTGGGTTTTATGGGAACCCACGACAAGCAAATAGACAAGAATCTTAGAATCTCCTTCGAAGATTACGAGGCACATGTACTTTTTCGTAGTGTGTAGGGGGTGATTTTAACAAAATAATGTACGCTCATGAGAAAAAAGGGGGAGCAGGAAGAGATGGACGACAAATGGAGGAATTTAGGAAAGCTCTGACAGACTGTGAATTGGTTGATATGGGTTTCAAAAGGAAAAATTTTACTTGGGAAAGGGAAATTTTGAGAGCACAAATGTTAGAGAAAGACTTGATAGGAGTGTGGCGAATAGTGAATGGTTAAACCTGTTTCACGATTTCTCGATTACCCATCTTCCTCACTCTTTTTCTGACCACTGTCTACTTTTTATACAAACAGAGCTCAACGAATATCCAGCTGGAAAGAAGAGGTTTAAATTTGAATCTTGGTGGATACTAGAACCGTCTTGTGAAAATGTCATCAAGAAATGGTGGACTGAAAAGTCAGGAGAAGTGCTGGAAAAATTAGAATATCTTCGAGTTAATCTACAAAGATGGGGGAAGATGATCAAAGGAGAGCATGATAAAAGATCGAAGGCTTTACGGAAAAGATTGGCTGAATTAGAAGGTATGAATAGGGATGATGATAATTTAGCTGAGATGATAAATGTAAAATTGGAATTGAATTGGGAGATGGAGAAGGAAGAATCGTATTGGGAACAAAGGGCTAGAGCAAATTGGTTGCGTCAATGGGATAAAAATACGGCTTTTTCCCACAGCAAAGCAACTCAAGGACATAGGATAAACAAGATTCGGGGACTGGAAAAGACGGAAGGAGATCTAAAAACAGAGGATACAGATATGGAAAGCATCATAAGAGATTATTTCATGGGATTATTCTAATCAAGTGGAGTTGGCGATACAAACTGTTTTCTTTCGAGGGTTGAAAGGTGTATTGGAGCAGACATAAATCAACTACTAATAGAGGAATACAAAGAGGAAGAAGTCGTCGAAGCAATCAACAGTATCGGGCCAACAAAAGCCTCCGGACCAGACGGTTTCCCAGCAATTTTCTTTCAAAAATACTGGCACATAGTGGGGAGGGAAGTCAGCAATTTTTGCTTGGAAGTACTTAATAAAGGTAAATCCTTAAAACTGTTGAATCATACGAATATAGTGTTACTTCCAAAAATGTCTCACCCAAGAAATCCCACCAATTTTAGACCTATTAGTCTATGCTTGGTGTTTATAAAATCATATCAAAATCTATCGCAAATAGACTTCAAAAAGTTATTGATCTTTGTATTGACTCTACTCAAAGTGCGTTTGTTCTGGGAAGACTAATTTCTGACAACGTACTTCTCGCCTACGAAATTCTTCACACTATGAGAAATAAAAGGGTGGGGAAAAAAGGTCTTATGGCACTTAAGATTGATATGAGTAAAGCATATGATTGGGTGGAATGGGAGTTTTTAGAAAAAATGTTCACAATGGGTTTTGATGTGAGGTGGATGGAGCGCATAATGCATTGTATTAGCATAGTATCGTATTCGGTGGTTTTAAATGGTGTGTCAGGAATGGTTTTTACTCTAGGAAGAGGCCTAAGGAAAGAGGACCCTTTAAGTCCCTTTCTATTTCTTATATGCAGTGAAAGGGCTGTCAACACTTTTAAGGCTTGCAACAGAGGAAGGAGTATTGAAAGGGATTAAGGCAAGTAGAAGGGGATCTTAAATTTCCCATCTCCTTTTTGCTTATGATTGTGTTTTATTTGGAGAAGCGACCGACAAAGGTACTGCAACGTTTGAAAAAGTGCTCAAGGAATACGAAATCTATTCTGGACAATTTATTAACTATAGTAAGTCAACTGTGTATTTTAGCTTAAATACTACTGAAAATGTCTGGTCTACCATATCGAATCAGCTAGAAGTTAAAAGGTTAAACAATTTTGAGAAATACCTAGTCCTACCGAATATGGTGGGAAGGAAGAAGCGTTTGGCATTCCAACATTTGAAGGATCGCTTAAAGTTAAAGATAGACAGTTGGAGCACAAGATTATTATCGCAAGGTGGAAAAGAAGAGTTCATCAAAGCTGTTTTACAGGCAATTCCCACGTACACAATGGCATGTTTTCTTTTGCCGAAATCAATATGTGAAGAAATGGAACAAATCATTGCAAACTTTTGGCGGCAGAAAGGTTATGGGAAACGAGGTATTCACTGGTGTTCATAGAGCAAATTATGCGAGTTAAAAGAGTTCCGCAATTTAGCAAAATTTAATTTGGCCCTTCTCACAAAACAAGGCTGGAGATTAATTGACGATCCCAATTCCCTTTTGGCTAGAATGTTAAAAGCTAAATATTATTCGAATACTGATTTTTTAAAATTAGGTTTAGGTAATTTACCTTTCTATACCTGGAAAAGCATATGGGCAGCAAAGGGCCTCTTACTATTGGGATTGTGCTGGAGGGTGGGGAATAGACATGACATTCGTATAGAAGAAGATGTTTGGGTCCCAAATGTGCCAGGTCTACTGATTAACAAAAAGGACAGAATGCAGAACATTACAATGGTTGCAGATTTTATTGACAGTAATACCAGAGCATGGAAAACAGAGCTGATTTGGAGTACCTTTGCGAAAGTTGATGTTCCAAAGATTTTGCAAATCCCTTTGGCCCAGCGTTCACATAATGATCTTTTGATATGGAGGGGAGAAGCATCAGGCCAATATACTGTGCGCAGTGGTTACAAACTATTATTAAAAGGCAATGATTACAACAGTAATGGTTACAGTTTGCCTGTAATTACAAAATGTTACAAGAAACTGTGGAATTGTAATCTCCCCTCAAAGGTACGTATTACAGCTTGGAATACCATTCTCAACTACCTCCCTACCCTGGTAAATTTAAGAATCAAAAGATTAATAAATAACGCCATCTGCCCAAGATGTAAGCAAGGGCTGGAAACTAGGGAACATATATTTCGCAACTGTGCTGCTGCGAAGGAAATGTGGAAAAAATTAAATTATGTATGGTCACTCGAATTATCGCATATGGACTTTATGGAGTGGTTTACCTGGGTATTGTTGCACAGTAAAGAGAAGGAATGCTGCATCTTTGTCTGCGCCATTTGGGCTATCTGGGCGAATAGGAATCAATGGGTACACGGAGGTCATAAGAGATCTGGAACAGAAACAGCGCAGTTTGTAATACAGTATTTTCAGGAATTACAAGATATGGAAAGAAAACACCATGCCAAATGCTTAGATTCAGATTCATAGAAGGCGCCGGAAAGTAAGTTCCTCAAAATCAATTTCGATATAAGGGGAAAAATATATCTTGTTCAGGGGTAATAGTTAAGAACTTTAAAGGTGATGTATTGGTTTCAAAATTGGTCATCCATGACAACATTTCTTCAGGATTTGCAGCAGAAGCCTTAGCATGTTTGCAGGCGGTTATGGTGGGAAAAGAACTGGGGATAAAAATATGTTATTTTCGAAGGCGACTTTCTGACAGTTATAAAAAAAGGGAACACAAAAAAAAAGAAGATAAATCGATAATCGGCCTTTATATTGATGATATTCAAGAGCAGAAGGCGAATTATTATGGATGCAAATTCCAGCATGCAAAAAGAACAGCACATAATCTGGCATCTGAAGGGCTAAAAAATGAGGGTGAATGCATACTCTGTTCATGAGTGTGTTACTCAAGATCTCACCGATTCGGAAATTGATAGGGGATGGAGATGAAGGCCACCACTAAGTCAACACCATCTCGAGCAAATGAGAGAGTAGGAGAATTTTTTTTTAGATTTCTATGACTGTTTGTTTCTCCAAGAGCTAGTCGTTTGGGATGCAGATATTTTTCCAAAGAACTATCTAGAAGTCGACAACTCATAAGGCTGGGTTTTTCTTTTTTCTTATCTTAGGCAATATTTTTCAGTTTTACTGGGTTTTTCTTTTTTCTTATCTTAGGCAATATTTTTCAGTTTTACTTTAGGTAACGTTTTTTTAAACTTTGTTTACTAGAAAGCCCTAACTCTAGTTTTGGAGCATGGCCTGTGTTTGGTTCTTAGATCATAATGTTTTTTTAATTATACATAAATAAATACAACTCAGTATTCCTTCAAAAAAATATATATTAATACAATTTCAAAAAATATATATTTACTAATTAAATTAGGATTGATCTAATTTATAATAAAAAATCATTAATTTTGAAAAACAATTGAGAAAATAAAATAAAATTTTAAAAGTGATGAAAATTAAAATTAAAATATTAAATAATTAGATAAAATAAATAAATAAATTATAAATTAAAATGATTGAAAATATAAGGATGTAAAATAAAATAATAATTCTGATAATGATAATTTCTTTCTTTACTTTCATTTCATTTTTTTAAAACGAAAAATTTAGTCTGACAACAAATGCAAAAAATCTATTATACGTTTATTTTAATTTATTGATCAAATTTACAAAATCAAATTACATAAAAAATAATGTTGTAGGACTATATTTTTTATATAATTCATACAACTCCTTTATAATAAATATATTTTTCTTAACGTCATCCACTCATTTGATTATTTAATTATTAGATTAACGAAATTCTGGAGCATGATTGTCCATTATATGTTTATATCATTGCGCTATCAATCATTGTTCAGAATATAAATTCTGCTAAAAATCTATCTTTGTAGGAAATTCTTAAATTTTTCTTCGAGATTCTACGTTAAGATTTTCCTTAATGATTTGTGTTTATGGTAATTTATTATATTTTTCTTAAACTCGCAATAATAATGCAACAAATATTGGTGCGTCAAATGCAGTGTATAAACTACCTCACATAGACTTTTTTTTTATATACATTTTTTGTAATATTCATTTTTAAATATTAACTGTTTAATTTTATAGGAAAAAAACATATTAAAAAATTTAAAATTTCAAAATATTAATTAAAAACAATGTTTAAGATAAAACAATAACTTTTATAGATCTTCCCACCCTATCATCCATTATTCCTTTTCAATTATTTGATGACATTTTAGTAATTTTTTTCATTTCATTAATATATAATTTTAATAATTTTTTTGCTCTAAATCTTGAACCTTGAATGATTTAGGGTTCAAGTTCGAAATTTTGAGTTCGAGTTTTGAGTTTCAAGCTCAAATTCAAGATTCAAAGTTTAAAATTTTGAGATTGGGTTTCCAGATAAAAAAAATAGTAAAAGTATATATATGTCAATATGAAAATGTTGATTAAATAATTAGAAATAATTTCTCCAAATAGTAATGTAAAATAACAATAATTTTAATTATTTTGTAATGTTGATTGAACTGCGGTTTAGCAGTTGGAAGAATAGAACCCATTCCGGTCTTGCTGCAAGACGCTATTGGAGGTTTGGTTTTGAACTTTCAGTAGAAGCCATTCCGCCTCTGTTCCTTTTTGTTCAAATGGCAGTCTCCCGCCAGACTGATTCCTTCAATGAAATGAAGCCACTCCGAAAGAAATCGGTGGAGTTTCTTATTCGATCTTCTCATGTAAGAAATCTAATTAATTATATCTGTAAAAGATTAGAACAAAGCTAAAATTACTTCATTATTAACTTCATTTTGCTGTTGTGATTTGAAAGCAACTGCGAGCTTCTCCGATAGTGAAATACAGTGCCTTATCTCTCTTCGCTGATCGATTTCTCCCTTCTCTCACCACGTAAATCTTCTTTTTCCTCGATTTCATTTTCATTGTTTTCTTTTTAAATATTAAAATTTGTTTGATTCTTTTGTTGCTTTACAGTTTAATAAAAACGAGGAATAAGATTAGAAGCTGGCTTTTACGATCCATGGAAGAGAGCAATCTGCAGTTATTTTCACTTATTTCAATATGGATTTCAAGTAAAGTTGAGTTTCTAGATTTCATGATCGCTATTCTTCTTTTTAGAAGTAATTTTTTCCCCGCTTGCTATTGTAGATACACGATTCTCGTGCTCTCTCCGTAAAATGTTTAAAATCGTTGGGAGACGAATTCATTAAGGATCAGCATTTTACCATTAGAGATTTTGTGGAAGCTGTAAGTTATTTACTTCATGGTTAATTTTACGATTTATCTCTCAATACTTTTCGTCTCTCAATACTTTTCGTTTGATGTTTTAACTTTAAGTTGTTAACCAAAGTTGAAATAATCTTGTGATTGCAAACTTTGAATGATATCTGGTATCATTTGTAATAAATTTGTTAACGTAGTAAAACATTTTGCAGGAGGTGGTCTTCCTTCAGGTAAAATCTATGGCTTTAATATAAGGTTATTTGTTCTGGTTTATACGGGCTAGGTATTAAATAAGCTGTTTTTAAAATAGGGTTGACTTGACATGGATTACTAATTAAAACATTAAAATAAGTTGTATTTTATTATTTTTTGAGTGGCTATCAAATTCAACTAAACATTTACTTTTCTCTTTTTCTTGTTATGTTTTCCGTTTCTTTTTCTTTTTAATGTATAGGTGTTGAATTTTGAAATTGGGATATCAAATGTAGCTTTCATATTCCTTGAGGAGTTTTTTATTCAGTTCAAGTAATATTCTGGTTCCTTTCCAGTATCCAGTTCTAGTCACTTGAAGCACTTAAAAAGTTCTATCATCTTAGTATCAAATCTTTTTTGATTTTGCTTATAGGGGAGTTGCAAAGGTTGGGGGATTGGTGAGCTTTGAAGCATGTATGGATATGATGGATCTTCTTTACGAAAAGGAGGAGACATCACTTCTTTTTAGTGCTCCACGTTCTCTGGCTGCATCAATCTTGGCATGTTTTCAGTCATAGTAAAATAAATCAATAGTTTTCTTTCAGTCTTTAACTTTGTGCTTTAAGAAGAAAATGATAAAAACCTATGTTACATTGTTACTCTTGATCTTTCAAATATATGAAAAACTTGAAAAAAAAAACCTATCCGTGTCAGACGCATAATATCTGTTATTCACCCCAATCCAAACAAAATATACTAAAACCGTTCATTTTTGCTGCTGCTTGTTGGCCTTTTGTAGGTTGCTTCATATGTGGTCACGGTCCCTAAACAACAGTGGGAATTTCCTGTTCTTCCCTGGGGTAATTTTTCAGTTGTCTCTCGTGCACTGCACAAGTTTTTTTATTCTTTATCCCCATGTATTTAAATCATTTTCAGATTCAATGTTTATCTTTTTTTCGGGATAAGGTAACTAGGGCCTAGGGGTTTCCTTTGTATGAACATGCCTACAATAAGTCCCCTTGTATTAGATACTGGCGTCATATTAATAAGGCCATAGCTAGGTTAATGCTGCCATTTGAATCGCGGTATTCTAGGGGAGGGGGATTTGGTAAGGGATCATGGCCTTAAACCTAGCGAAGTTCAAATGTGAAATATATACCATCTACCATCAAGTCGAAAGGCGATTGGTCAAGCATTAGAATTTAGATTTCGAATTTTGCATAAAATGAGGCAACTGTTTTTCTAGATTCAGGAACTAAAAAAGTTGGCTTTAATCAGAGTTAAAACTAGTTAGTCCTATTATAGATTTACATTGATGTAGTATACTTTAGATTATTACTCCAACCCTTCTCCCTTTTCACTCATGTCCAATGAGTAAAAAGCATGTCAGTCTCAAGCGTAAACTCAACTAAATTTAACATTTAAATTTACCATGGAAAATTGCCATATGTAAGCAGAAAGCCCTTCGTTAATGTCGTCTACTTTCACCATAAAAAGACGTGTGACCTAGTTTACCATGAACTTAAATCTTGGCATTTTATTTGATAGAACAATCTTATCTTCATTAAATTTTGATCATGTATGAGCATAATCATGATTTTATATACCCGCTAGAGCATGATTAAAATTTACTAGTTTCTTTTGGTACAAAGAGATTGCAACTTAAGATTAAGTGAAAAAAATTTAAATGCTGGAATTTGAATTGATACTTATTCGTTGTAGACTCTTTGAAAATTTCTTTTACCAAGACCATTTCAGATTTTCAGTCATGCCAATAATGAACTTCCTAAGATATTATTGCTTGATTAATGAATTCTTCTTAAAAGTATTTTATAAAGTAAACCAAAGGCATTCAGTTTTTGAATTAGCATTATGCTATTAAAATTTTAGCACTAAGAAATGTTTTTTTTTTTGTCTTTTTTCTTACAGTGAAGTTTGTAACCTCATACAAAGAAGAGGACATTGGTGAAAAGGTCAAGGACGTTCTTACGCATGTGTTTGAGCCCCATAGCTAGCCAATGGTTTCTATAGTTAAAGCAGCTTTATAGTATGTCTCCACTCAACTGACAGTAAATAATTTTGATGATTGATGATCCCTTTAATGATAAAAATCAATTTTAAAATGTGCAAGTTTTCTTGATAATTTAATGAAAGCATTAACTATATAATTTACTAAAGAAGTTAGATAGGTAGCTTAGGTAAAAATATTGGATCAACCTACAACCATTTTAACTTTTCTGCTATGTTTTGACTTTTCATTTAAAAAAAGAAGAAGTGAATATTTATGTATGATTCTTGAGTTGATTAGATCAATATTGATTGTCTGAACTGGCCAAACAAATTGTTACAATTCTAAATTCACTAGCGTGTTGTGACAGTGATGTTACTTGTTTTAAGTTGACAATTTTGATTTGTAATAACTTTTTATCTTTAATCTCGTGTAAAGTAGCAAATAAAGGATCATTGTGCCACAAGTAAACTAGTTTATCTCTTAAGAGTCCTTGTACTATAAAGATCATCACTTGCTTCATGGTTAGAGCTTTAATACTGGAAACTTTGAAGGTGATAGCTGATTGACTTTGAAGACTTGATAAAGGGATATGATAACGTAGATAAGAGTTCAATTAAGAAGATAATATCTACTATTTTTTCGAGTATAATTTTGAAGAGTTTGAGATGCGTACAAGTTTGCCTATAAAAAGAGCTTGGCATCTCTATTATAAGCACTGATCTTGTGAGAATATCTTGTTGAATTGGAATATACTGAGAGCAGATTGTTTTGTTACTTTCACTTTTTGTTTAATTGATTATTTCCTTTTTCGGGAAGAGTTGTTTGAGTGGCGAGTAAGTACACAAAAATTGTGCAACTTTGAGGGTACAATAATCTTTGATGAGCTTAGGTAGATTGGATTGGTTATCTAAGGTTATATTGTGAAAGTTTGCATATTGGATTTATTCTCCAGGTAATGCCTTATAGATTTAGGTTGTTGAACTGAATTGCATAATCAATTTCATGGATTCCTTTTTGTTCATTCTTTACTTATATTTCACTGTTCTTAATTCTCGAAACTCATTGTTGAAACAGCTATTACAATATCTATTTTGACAGTTCATTAAAATAGTTTCATACAAATTAGATATGTGCACTTTCAATTGGTATAAGAGCTTGACACCAGATGTATTTGGTGAAATCTAGAGTCTAGTTTACATCCAAGAAGGCTATGATGGAAGGTAGCACCATCAAACATCCACCCTTGTTGAATTGAGTGGCAAGTTATACTTATTGGAAATCGAAGATGAGGCTTTTATCAAGTCAATTGATGAAAGGCAATGTTTGGACTTGACTTACATTTATTACTTTTGTGATCCCTAAGACAAGAAAAAAAAAGCAACTACAATATTGAGGAAGAAAAGGGTTGCAAATTGGATTCAAAAGCTCTTAATGCAATATGCAATGATGTTGACATTGAACAATTCGAAATCATTTCCATATGTGAATCCATCAAAGATATTTGGACAAATCTCTAAAATCAACATGAAGGGAATGCAATCAATCTATATGTCTAAACTCTAGATCTTTACTTTCAAATTTGAAAATTTAAGAATGAGTTAAGAAGAAACTATTTTTGGTTTTAAAGTTCATTTATGTGAAATTTCTATTGAAGTAGCTACAACATTGTGAGTTCTAAGACAGAAAAACAACTACGATATTGTGGAAGAAAGGGTTGCCAATTTGGAATTGAAAAGCTCTTAATGTAATATGCAGTTATGTTGTCATTGAATAATTCAAAATCTTTTCTATGTGTGAATTCACTAAAGATGTCGGACAATTCTTTAAAATCAACACTAAAGGAATACATCAGTCTACATGTCCAAACTTCACATCCTTACTTCCAAGTTTGAATTTTTAAGAATGAATGAAGAATAAACTTTTTTTTTATTTTTACAATCATTTATGTGAAATTTCTAATGAAGCCCTTTGTCTTGGTGAAAATTTTTTTCAAATAAAATTAGTGTGGTAAATACTTCAACTATTGTTAGAAATATTTGCAATAAATGTCATTACAATTGAATAAGCCAAAGAAATAACCACCATAAGCTAAATTTTATAAAAAAAATATCATTTTAAAAAAAAATTAGGGATTTAGGTTGGTTTCTGTGACATGTAAGGAAATAGGCTAATTTTGGAGAGAGAAAATGAAAATGCATCTTGCTGGACGCGTTTTTAACTTATATGGTTGAAAGCACGCCCTAACAGGTCCTCTTGCCCCCAACTCCATTATAGGTTTCAGGGAAGTTGGAGGTTAATGATATCGTCTTTAGTGGAGATGAAGAAAAATATTAAGGTGATTATACTGGAAAGCCCCTTTGTTTTTCCTTATAATTGTGATATCAAACTTATGTATTGGGTTTACAAACCATCCTCTTCTGGTGAGGTGGAACTTGAACCCGTTATTGCATAACCGCCGTCAACTAGACTTCCGAGTTATACTCCAACCCCTGACCGCACATTAATGTTTGTTAAGTAGGAGCCCTAGTTATACTTCAACCTGTGACCATATAAGCATCGCGAAGTCCGAGCCTAAGTTGTAATGCGATGGGTTTCTAAGGCAATAGTTCCAGCTCGACACGACAGATGAAATGTATGGGTTCTCGAGTGCCACTGTATCATCGTGAACTTAAACAAACCTTAAAGTTAGCACATTGTGCAACACCCCTAACTCGTATCCATCACCGAACTAGGGTTAAGAGGCATTACCGGAAAAACCGGAACATTTCACAAAAAAATTCACAAGCATCATTCAAACATAATCATATATCATTACAGAGTCCCTTATTTAGGTCAACGAGACCTTAAACATGCTTTAGAAAGGGGTCGGGACTAAACTGAATGCATACAAAATTTTTCGAAACTTAAACATTTTTCAAAGTTATACAGGTTACACGCCTATGTGAATAGGCCATGTGCTTCACACGGCATTAGACACGGCCGTGTGTCTAAGTCATGGCAAAACATGACATACATACTGACTTGTCCACACGGCCACAAGACACGCCCGTATGCCAGGCCGTGTGAAAATTAAGGAGGCTACTGACTTGGGTCACACGGCTTGTCACACGCTCGTGTGTCTAGCTCGTGCTCGAAACTGACTTGGCCCCATGGCCTAGCACACACCCGTGTGTGCAACCGTGTGGTCTGCCTAGGCTCATTTCGAAATGGCCATTGAGCAACATGGCTGAGACACACGCCCGTGTGGCCAAAAATAGGCCATTTACAAGGTCAATTTGCCACCCATTTAGGGTCCTCCCTACAAGCATCATAACCAAACAATTTTCATTCTAATTTTCAACCAATTCACAACCAATACACACATCATATGTACCATATCATTGTCAACCAAATTCATGCTCATTATCTAAACTAAAACATACCATAATTACCTACCAGACACATTTTCAATTATACATGTCCTTATCACTAAGTTTCACATTTATTCTCTTATCAAAATCATTCCATTTCCATAACCAAATCACATTACTAACTTACCAAATTGACCATTTCTCACTAGGTCATATATATACATCAAATATAGCACTTTTGCATCACATATCAAATACCAGAATCACACCATAAATTCAATTATAGTCTTTCCATATCACATGGCATGATATACACTTTACAAAACATATTCACATACTTCTAGCCTATACATGCCATACTTCAATATATACATTTTCAAAAGGTACCAAAATAGAGTTCGATAATGTGGTGATGATCCTTGATGATCCCCGAGCTTTCGGTAGCTGCGATATCTATAAAACGATTGAAAGACACACAAAATAAGCTTTTAAAAGCTTAGTAAGCCATATACAAATAAACTTATCATATAACACAATTATAAACCTAATCATTCATGCAATTCATGACCAAATACTATCACTTACTACATAGTTCATAAACAATTCACATAATCCCAATTCATTTACTCATATAGCATATTTTCTCATACTTATATCATATATCATCACTTGCACATGTATTTACCTTTTATTCTCAAACATAGTATACATTTCAAACGTACCTGATTCTGATGCATATTTCATATATTCATTCTTTTCTCGAAATGCCCGTTGAACTGTTCAGAATCAATAAGGATACTCAGATAGCTCAGAAGGATTGTACAATGCCAACATCCTAGACATGGTCTTACATGTAATCAAATATCGATGCCACTATCCCAGACAGGGTCTTACACGAAATCAAATATGATGCCGATGTCTCAGACATGATCTTACATATAAATCATAAGTCGAAGCCAACGTCCCAGACGTGGTCTTACATGTAATCAAATATCGATGCCACTATCCCAGACAGGGTCTTACACGAAATCAAATACGATGCCGATGTCTCAGACATGATCTTACATATAAATCATAAGTCGAAGCCAACATCCCAGACATGGTTTTACACGAAAACCCATATCAGATCCTATGTCATGACATATGTATCTTAACTATTTCTATGATTCGTACGAGACTTTTCGGATGTCGAAACTTTGTTGATATTTTCTCGGATACCTCATACTCAACTCATATAATCATTCATCATTGTTCAAGAGCATATAAACAATAATAATTCAACTCAAAACACATTTATTTGTATATCGACTTACCTCATACGGATTCGAACGAACAGAATCGACTACTCGATGACTTTCGACTTTTTTTAGTCTAATCCCGTTTTCTTTTGTTCTTGATCTATATAAATTCAAATTTAACTCTTTTATTCACCAAATCATTCAATTCAATCCAAAAACACATAATTATAGAATTTTACAAATTAGTCCTCACATTTTAACACTTTAGTCCCTAATTCATAAAATCACAAAATACACGAAATTTCCATACACACTTGCTTAGCCAAATATACATGGTGTTCATATAAGCCCATATATTTTATTTATTTCACATTTTAGTCCCTCAATTTTCTATTTTTACAATTTAGCCCAAAATACTCAAATTCATCAAAAATTCAAAGACGAAATATGTCAACCCCACACATATCTTTCATTTTCCATCAACTAACATTTCAAAGCTCACAAAATCAACAATGGAATAACTCAAAATCATCATCAAAATCAGAATTGAGACATGGGCTTGATAGAACACAAAGCAACAATCACAAAAACATAAAAATTATCGAAAACTGATCAAAAACGGACATTTAATCAAACTTTAGCATGGCCGAACCCTAGCTCAGGTTTTCTTTCTTTTTCTTTGATGAATTCGGCTAGGATGAATGAAAATAACATAATTTTATCCTTTTGTTTTAACTAAATTAACATTAATAATTGGTTTACCATTTTGCCCTTACATTAAAACATTAATAAACCTTTATATAATGTCCAACTAAGTCATTTGATACATTCTATAATCAAATAACCACATAAGGACCCCACAAATAAAAAGCCATAACAAATAGACACATTTAACAAATAGCTAGCCATTTTTACAATTTACGCGATTAAATCCTTTTTATCAAATTAAGCACACAAACAATCGAATTTTCATACGAAACTTTCACAGATATCAATTCACATATAATAAGCATGAAAAATAATATTAAAATATTTTTTGACTCGGATTTGTGGTCCCGAAACCACTATTCCGACTAGGGCCTAAACCGGGCTGTTACACATTGTCTCCCTCAAACACAAATAAATCTTTTCATAGAAAAAATTCAACACTCAACAAAAAAAAATTAGGAGAGAATCTTTAAGGGTTGAACGGTGATGGCCAAGAGAGTTTATGGAGTAGGGGGAGCAAAACCCCCTTTAATATAGGCAATTGGGTGGGCAATAATTGAAAAAAAAAAAGAGGTAACTGACGAATCTGAAATTATCTCGGGATTCTCGAGATGTCTAAAAACTTATCCTGGGATGGGTGGGCAAGAATTAAAAAAAAAAGATGTAACAGACGAATCTAAAATTATCTTGAGATTCTCAGGATGTTTGAAAAATTATCCTGGGGTTTTAGAAAGTTTTCACTGGTTGGGGTGGGGGTTGTGAATGGGAGGGGAAAACATGCCCCACAGGATGCATTTTCAGTTGAAGTGGTAGAAATGTTTATTGAAAGTGCCTTGTAGGATGTGTTTTCAACTGAAATGGCTGTCATACAAACCGAAAGTGTTAAGAAATGTACTCATATTGTAGTAAACATGTAATTATTTTCTATGTATTTGAACGATGGATAAATAAATAAAGTTAAATTCATATTTCACTATTTATATCTTTTGTGTTTCCTTCTTTTATGTTCTGCATACATAATGAAATTGTGACAATCAAATATTAGCTCATTGATTGTCTAAGTTCAAGCTAATGATAAGTGGCATTGTAAAAGTGTTTACATTGCAAGAAATATAACTTACTTTAGTAGATAATCTAAATAAGTCTGTAATCTCATAAAAGAATCAAAGTGAGCATTTGATTTGAATACATAGAAGGATTATGTCATCTACAATTCCAATTAGAGAGATTTCTAGTTTTAGCTATCAGAGTAGTTAAGTCAACGGGTCGAGACATAAATGTTTTCATTCGAAGAATAATACATTGGACTAGACCCAAGTTGAATTAATTCTGAATTCGTTTGTGAATTGTAATACCCCCTAACCCCGAATTGTCACTGAAATAGGGTTACGAGGCATTACCAGACATATCAGACAACTTACGAATAATTCACAAATAAAATAACATTCATAGTATAATTTAATAACTAAGTCCCTATAATGAACTCTCAAAGTCTAAAATATGTATTAAAAGTGAAACAAGACTCATTCAAGTACTCTGGAATTTTTTTATTATTATAAATTTCAACAACATTTCTACTTATTTTTACATAAAACCTCCTGCAATTAAAACCGTATCCACTTCAAACATAACCAATTCAACCAATTCTTTTCACATACTCATTTTCTATTCTAAATAGCTTCTAATCAAACTCAAATCAATATAATATTAGTTTAAATTTATCAATGTACTAATTAAATTGAAATGGATAAACTTCTTTCATTATAATTCTTAGACTTGTAATACTAACATTTTTAATCATTTATATTCAAAACATAATAACATTTATACACATTCTATGTACATGCCACGTTACCGAAAGAAAATATACATCACCAAAAGTTTGTTGAAGTCGGGCTGGCTTTGGATGTTGGTTCAGTACTTGACTTCTACAACCTGCGCACGGAAACAACCGTACGCTGAGTATGCATATACTCAGTGGTATCACTATAATTCAATTTATAATTAAATACATTAAATCACACACATACTTTTACATTACAATTATCATCACTTAATGAACAATTCAATCTTTTTATGTTATCATTTGAGTATATATATATTTATCATTCTTATTTCTTTAGTGCAATTCTCACTTTTCACATATGCCATATCATTCAAATTTAGTTTTATCAGTAAATTTATTTCATTTGTCCCTATTAACTTGACCCGGACTCGGCGGATACACGGATTCCAACCAACACACCAGTACAGCACATTGTGCCTTAACGGTACACAGTACCTAAACAGTAATCAGTAACGGTAGCAGTAACAGTAATAGTAACAGTATTCAACACACAAAGTGTTTAATCAGTAACGGTAACAGTAATAGTATTTGACACACAAAGTGTCAAATCGGTAACAGTAACGGTAACAGTAATAGTAGCCGGCACATAAGTGCCTGATCAGTAAGCCGACAAGAACCTGTACTCTTCCATATCCTATGGCATGCCAATTATATCCGACTAGTCCGACTAGTTAATAGGGTATTCAAATTATTTTTCAGTACAATTTCCATTTCGATTCAATATTAATTATAATTTATTATTTCAATCAATTTTTCACAGTAATTTAGTAATCCGTTTCATCAGAAATTTTATAGTTCAATGCAGTATACGTAACAATATTTAGTAATTTCACAGTTCAATTCGATATTCAAAACAATATTCAGTATCTCATAATTCAGTTCAGTATCAATCTCAATTTTAATACCCAATCAAAAATTTTATCAGTTCATTAAATACTTACCTTAAAATACTTACCATACATACATATTAAATTAAACACATATTAATTATAAAGCTTGAGTTATAGTGACACAAACCAGAATTCTCTTCGGATTTAATCCTCGATGATCTTTTCTTTTTCTTTTTGGGTCGATGCTTCAGGGTCGATATTAACTACGAACAATTAAAATAATTACACAATCATTAACACAACACAATTTAATTGCTGAAATTTTTATCTAACTTTTACTTTAATTCCAATTTAATCCTAACTCAACTTACTTTCTTAATTTAATTCACTCTTCATTTCTATTCAAATTTTGTCTAAACTCAAACTTAACTATTAAATTTCCAGCATATTTTTCTAATTTTGAAATTTTTTCAATTTAGTCCCTGCATCATAAAACTTATAGCTTCTTATACAATTTAATCCCTTATTCAATTCTAACTTAAAGTTCATTCAATCTAATCCCTAATTCCATAATTTGTCCAACATAAACCCTACTTGAAAACCTATGAACTCTTGAAATATCAACTTAATTTCAATAAAACCTTGCTTTAAAGCTTCTAAAACATCAATATTAACTAAAAAAGACTTAATTGACTTACCAATCGAAGCTTCAAACTTCAAATCTCTAGTTTTTCCTTTTTCTGTTCTTTTCCTTTTTCTTTCTATTTTTCTTCCCTGTTTTCGAGTGCTTTATGTTTCTATTCTTTTTGTTTCTTTTTCTTTTATCTTTTATTTACTTTATTTATTTAATTAGCATATATTATAATATATTTATTTTAAATATCTATTAAGTATTTAATCAAATACATACAAGTGTACACCACCAATACCATACACTTGTCATCAGTTATTTATTTATTTATTTACAAAAAATCTAATAATTTAATTATTTAATTATCAATAATATAATTTAATCTAATTATCTATTACTTTAATATTAAGTAAACAAATTATTTTATAACAAGTGCACATGTATCTATTTATTACAAATGTACCAATGTTTTTATTACAATTTTAATTATTCAATTTGTTTATTATACAAAAATATCATAATTTAATTATTTAATTAACAAATATCTTTATACTTAAATTATAAGTAATTTAAGTATTTAAATTACAAATGTACTAATATTTTTATTACTATACAATTCTCTACTATTTAATTTATTTAATAATAATACTAATAAGAATATAAAACCATAACAATTAATAATTATAATAATCAATTATATAATATAATATATATAATCTAAATAAAATCTTAGATTTTTAATACATTTATGCCGCCTCAGCCATTACTTAATGGCATATTTGCCATTTTGGCCCTTTTTACTTTATATTGCTTTAGATTTAAACTTTTACCTCTTATTTAATTTAGTCCTTTTTGCTAATTACTTAAATTAAGCTAAATTCACCTAATTAAAACCTAACTAGACACACCACTAAACTCATAAATATTTTTAATAATTATTTCTAAACCCGGTTCACTACGTCGAAGGCCCGATAATATACTTTTTCGATGCCCACGGATTTTGGGTCGTTACAGAATTTCACTTGTGACGTTCATGGTATGACTTACTAAATCCTAAGTTAGTCACTGATTATGCATATGTAACTCATGTGCTTTGATATAAGTGGAGGAGATGATCGAGCCGATAACCGGTATGTTGGGTTACATGACTTTACTAGCAATAATGGAATTCATAGCTAGATTAAAAAGTTAACAATATTCTATCATTGGCATTGGGTGGATTGATAAATATAGAACATGACCACGGGTTGTTTCTTCTCGAACGAGCAATTTATTACAGTTATTAGTTGACAATGATCATATTAATCATTAAGAAGATACAATAATGACAGTAAGATAAAATATGATTGTATTGAGTGAATGAAATTTAACTCAAAGAAATCAAGGATATCATATAAGAGTAATACACACCTGACAAGGTCATTGGACAAAACAATTGGATGAATTGCTTTCATAAAGAGTATATGTTAAGGAGTTTTCAATCAAGATACTTCTTGTGGATTGACTTCATGATTAAGTAAATTGCGAATTATTCGAACGATCCTTATGAACATAATTGCAATTACTCGAGCCTAATTGTATATGTCCGATTGGTCCATTTGCTAGCTCAACAAAAGCTTGATTGGACTGCATTTGAATAAAAAAATTCAACAACTTTGAAAATAATTTAATTGAGCCGATTTATTCAATGTGGAATTGAATTAGGCAATCGTGAGAATTATTTAACTAAAAAATTTGATTAAAGAATTATCTAGTGATTTTTGGAAAAATTAATTTTGATCAAGTAAAATTAAATTAATCAAATTATTTAAAATAAATATGATATTTTTGGAAATTAATTTTCAAGTCAGACAATTGGCGCAATAGGTAATTGAACTTGAAAATTGGACCTGAGATTGAAAATTGGAACCGAGAACTAAAAACTAAGATCGAGACCCAAAACCTGTTGAACTGGACTGGAATGTGAAATTAAGCTAGTATATAAAATTCGGTTGACTATCTAACCAACGGTTAGATCGAACCAGCAACACATGAACCGACTTGGGGTGCCGTGAGGGTGTCGCACCTGTGTTGACACCACCGGGCACGACAATGCCAGCGGTTGCGACGATGACATTTCAATGGCTGACAGATGGTTAGCAACAGTGGTTCTTCGATGGTTGAGCAGTGGAAGAATTACACTATTACTAGTAGACTCTACCGGATAATTTGTTTTCAGAATAACTATTCTAAAAATAATATTATTTTAATAAATTTAATATTAAATTTAATTTAATACTTATCTTGATAGCATTATATTAATTTAATATTAAGTTTAATATTAAATTAATATTTATCTTATAGATAAATATTCTATTAATTTAATAGATTTAATATTAAAGTAATTAAATTTGATCTTAGTTGAACTTTCTAAACTCTCCCTATATAAAAGGGGCATTGGGTCCTTATTTGACATGGACTTGAATTTAAGAGAAAATTATAGAGAGAAAATTTTTTGAAGAAATTATTTTAGAAGATTTCTAGAGATATTTTTCTTATTTACAACTTGACTTAAAAGTTTAAAGAAATCGTAAAATTACTCTACTAGTAATTTTGTGATTTTTTTATTCAAAACGAGTTCACACTCGATAGGCGTGACATTGTGGATAGCAGATAAAACTACTCAGTTGAAGCGTTCATCCTAGACGAATCGAAAAGGTACAAATTTGATTAAGTGTTTATTACTTTAAATATTACAACTAAATTCTTGTTTTTGAAAAAAAATCTTAAAATTCTGGTTTTTCCCTTAAACTTATTTTGGTTGCGCTTCCCAAACCCGTTTTTTCAGTAAACCTTCTATAATGAAATTTCGAGTAGACTATTAGTATAAGAAGATTTGCGTAAGGATAAGATTGTTTATGTTATAAAGCTGAAAAATCGACCTAACACACTAAATTAGATCAAGTAAAGTTTGTGGTTGTTGTTATTGGATTATTAGTACTGTTTTTTTTACACAATGTTTTCGTTTTAAACATGTGAAACAAGTTATTTGGTTGAAGAATAGTGGACGAGTTAAAGCCATTATTTATTATGATTGCGAAATTTATAATTTTGATATTGGGGTCGATTTTGCATCAGTCTAAACAACGGAAATGACTTTCAACTGGACTATAATTTGTTGGAGCTTCAGTCAAGAATTAGGTGAAAAGTGAGAAGTTCAAATAGAAGAAGAATTTCAAGCTTAAAATATAGATATCTAGCGTTAGTGAACCCCGTTAGGTACGGAATATTTGAGCTTAAAAGTGACAAGACGATCAAGGTGATGCTCGAGACACATTGCTCTAGTGAATCAGTTATACTAGAGTTATATGTGGAGTTTTTTGACGTTGATGAATGTGGCCCGAGTTCAACAACAGTTCCAGTTAATGCTAAAATAGAATATAAAGTTAAAATTCCAACCACACGGTTATGTGGTGGGTTCACAACATTATTGCAAAGCTCTCATTTTGAAATCTCAGAATCATCAATGAGAAGACAATCATTAGTTTCAATCCCCGATTTCAAATTTGATGCACAGTCCGTTAGCAGTTAGGGTTTGTTGGTAAATGTAACTTCAACACCCCGACACAATATTTGGTTAGTGTTTTTGATTTCAAATTGCAAGCATCGATGTTCAACGTTCAAAACACTTATACGAGTATGTCATTAAGTTATACCAGTGAGCAACTTGTAAGTGAATTTGGTTGTAACTAAAGGTACACAAGAAGGGATGATGTACCCCTTATAACTTGGATCAGCGAAGGGGCATTCAACCTTAGGCTTGCAACTGGAGTTGATAACGAAGAGGGATCTAAATTCAATAACAATCTAATTTAAGAGTCCAGGCCGGATAGTTTGGAATTTGCATTGTTTTTTGAACCAAAGCTGGTTCCTACTGAACTAGAAGATGGTGGTTCCAACTGTGAAGGATCGACTAATACTGGAGGAATCTATCTGGATTTCAAGCCATATGCACCTCCAACCCATATGCATAATGTCAACCTTGATACTGAAGGTGTGTTAGAATTTCTAGAGCTCCTTCATAGAAGACCGGACTATGCGAGTTCTTCATTAAATGTCGACAATTTACAAATTGGCATGGAGTTTTCCTCATAGAAGACCGCTGCAGTGAAGCAGTACAACATCAAGCATGAAGTAAACTTCTATGTTACAAAATTCGTAGATTATAAAAAGAAAAGTATACATTATTGATATCAAATACATTATGGATGAAAAAATTAATATAATATAAATTAAAAGTTAGTAAACTAAATGATGATTTATATGGCAAAACTTTTGCGAAAAAAAATCATCAATGTTGTCGGGCTGAATGTGTGCCATAACCTGGTGGGTGCTCGTTGCAAGATAGAGTTCTTTATAAAAGTTGGGTTCCAGCTCATCATCTTCATCGTCTTCGTCTTTACCTCTAGCTCTATCTCCATCTTCATCTCTTTCCTTTGTGGTTGAGTGTGGTGTCTTCTTATATTGCCATTGTATGTCTTGCGTTCTACTGACAAGTCGTTGCGAAGATGAGCCACTTCTGTAGAATAGTGACACTGTGGGTGTTTGCGACACTATTGACATATAAGTGTATAGCGTCGCATAACCCGATTACAGATTAAATGTTGAAATTGTTAAAGGTGACAAATACGTTGGTGTTGTTGTCAGCATTAGCGTGTAATATAGTGTCAATGACAGAGGTAGTAAAAAAACACTTGTAGATGGTGTTGAATCAAGGTAAGCTGGTGCATAGTGTGGTGCTTGTGTAAAAATAATAGGGCTAGTGAAAGCATCACCAAAATAATATGAATTATGCTGACGAGGAGGTGGTGCAGTTCTCGGTGCCTCGTGTTGGGTTGGAGTTGGTGATGACTCCATTGAGGCATGCACTCTTAGCCTAGGATTAATGTGGTGTCATCTTGGCCTCCTAGTACGATATTGCCTAGTCTTTGCCTCTTCTAACAGAAGATATGGCTTACCGTGATGCCTAAACCATGACATGTAGTCTAGAGAGGTAGTTAATTCCTAGGCAAAAAATGGTTTGTGGCTAGATCTAAAATCGTACCTATGCTCTCAAATGTTAATATATTGCCCATAAAATTTAGGTTAATCTTTGTTGATTCCCCTCCGCAAATCGATATTGTGCAGTGCTTCAATGTCTTGGGGTGATGGTGGAATACTTTTCCTAAACCTGAATTGGTGTATCACTCGATTAGATTTGTGCATCTCCATCATCGTGTAAACTACCAATGACACATTCACATAACGGATGTTAGGGTTAACAAAAAATTTAGCCGAGATGTATGCTTGAATTCTCAGATCGGCATATACATTCATTCAAACTATAGTACAAAATAATAAAATTTATTATCTACATAATATTAAATTTCAAATCCTTAGGTAAATATTATATAATTGAAAATTTTAAAAACTAAGCTCGGCTTTTGATCATTGATCTAACAGTAGTCGGATATCTTCGAGCTCCTCTGTTATGACTTATGCGATTGTCCCACTAATTCAAATAATGTTATTTAACAATATAATAAGGAAAAAATTATGATAACTCTATTATTAAATGAATTTTACCTTGTTACAAGTGAGAAAGTATAAGGGGCGTCGACTCGAGGATATAAAAATGGTAGCCGATACCATGCCCATGACTACAGAAGGAGCATGCAACCTCCAATTTTAATTTTTTGTAGTTGTGTCAGCCGACACATCTCTCATTATAACGTGGCCAACACAACTGATTCCCAATTGAGTCAGCTCGTTTATTTCAAGTCAACGAGTTTTAGTAGCTATCTTAAATGCACCAGATTTCAAGATTTATCAGGCATTACAACACTACCAAATAACCTCAGGATGAATGCTAGGGCGTGTTATTCTCTTTTAAGGGCACTTGAGGTTTCGTCAAGATAAATGAAACCATTTCATCTTTATCTGGCTACCAAAAAACTTGTCTGACACCTTGCCTAATAGTTGCTCGCCAATGCTGCTCCAACCGCCAACGACCATTGATCCTGTAATGACTGGCTCATTCACTAGTAAACCTAGTTGTAAAGCTATGTTCTCGAGTGTGATTGTACATTCACGCATGGAAGATGAAATGTGTGTATCTCAGGTCTCTATCTTTCCACCAACGTGCTGATAAATGTGAGATCTAATCTATACCCCATAGCATACGAGACACATGTAAGAATCTTGCCTCTTGCAAGTATTGTTCAATTACATGTGGTGCCCTTGTTGATAGATTGTGTATGTACGTCTTCAAACTCTGATATTTGGTCTGAAAATAAATAAATAAATAAATAAATAAATTTAATAATGTTAACAACTTAATAATGAACTTAATTAAAATTTTAAAAAAATGTTTTCTTACCATTTGAAATTGAATGTCGGAAACGTGGTTGTCACTAAACGAATAAGAGTATTTATCATTATAAAAACAAATTAAAACGAATAAAATACGAAATAGAAAATTAAAACAACAAGAAATTTAGAGAAATCTAATGAAAAATTAAGAACTAAAAACTTGAGAGAATTTGATTTGAATGTAAAATGGAGAAAATGGATAGGGTTTATATAGCAAATAAATTAATCATGTTATAGTTGTTGGAGTTTTGTGACTATTGTGATTTTACCGTGCTTAAAACGCGCTCTATAGGACGTGCTTTCTTGCCATGCCAGACTAAAGCATGTCCACCAGGGCATGTTTTCCGCTGACATGGCAGGAGGACACACTTTTAGCCACATCAGTAGAAAATACGTCTTACTAGAGGTGTTTTCACTTTTTCTCTCTAAAATCAATCTATTTTCCTAAATATCTCAGAAAGAAAAAAGTCAAAATAATAATAACATTGAGTATGAATTCCATCAAATTTCCCTTACTTGATCGAACAACCCAAAATTTAGTTATTTCAACTACATTAAATGATCTTTTAAATTGGTCGCGACTCTCCAGTTTATGGTCGCTTCTTTATGGTACTAATTGTTGCTTTATTGAATTTGCTTCATTAATAGGCTCACGCTTTGACTTTGATCGTTATGGGTTGGTACCAAGATCCGGTGTTAGACAGGCAGACCTAATTTTAATAGCCGGAACAGTAACAATGAAAATGGCGCCCTCTTTAGTAAGATTATATAAACAAATACCCGAACCTAAATATGTACCTAAAATTCCTTTTTTTTTTAAATCAACTTTTTTCTCAAATTTAGCCCATTTATCATAGCACATAATATTAATAAAATAAACATTAAAAAAATAGACATGATAATTTTTTAAGATTATTTTTAAAATAAAAAAGTAAAAACAAAATACTAATCCTTAATTAAAATTTCTTTTTAAGGGATGAAAATAAAATCCCCTAAAAATTAATTTGGTACTGGATCAATGAGGCAAATTTCAATATTCATGACTCAAATAAGGAAACCTATTTACCGTTTATAATTATAATATTAATATGTCGTACTAATAATAATTGCACAGGAGAATGAATGAAAGTTGTAAAAGGAAAATAAGGAAGATTTTTATTTATCAATTACCCTCTTCAAATTAATTTCATTTTAATTTTGCCAGTCGGAAATTTAATTAAAATATTCAATACACGAAAATGGATGTGGTTACCTTCGGCATCATAGCAGCCGTAATCCTGGTTTTTTTAGTGATTGTTTGTTTCATAACCATTGAAGGCACCTGCAAACGCCGTTCTTAGTTTGGGTTCCCCCCCCCTTTCTTGCTGTTTTCAATTTTTCTCTTTCGCTTCCGCATCAAAACACTTTTTCATTTGCTTTCAATTTCACTAAAAGCCAATAAAAAGGGGATTTTTCTTTTTTGTTTTATTTGGAAGGAAAGAAAATGGTGTTCGAGAAAACACCGATCTTTTTTATGGTGGTTTTGGTTTTGGTGAGTTTGGATCTGTGTTTCGGGAGTGAGCTCGGTATGTCGCCGGCGCATGGTGACCATGGGCATCATCATCATTGTGATCATGGACATGGGCATGACCACCATCATCACCACCGCCATGTGGAGGAGGAGGAGAAGAAGAAGATGATGTTGCCGGAGGAGTTGGCTGAGGAGGAAGATATGAAATTGTACGGATTTGGGCCCTATCTAGACGATCACGATCGCGATCGCGATCATCATCATCAAGACCTCTCCAGTTTAGGTAATTTAGTTGAAATTTATGTTTTAAGTCTATTTTGCAATATATTGATGTCTTTTTAAGTTGAGTTTCAGTGGAAAAGGTGAAGCTTTCTGGAGTTTGACATTAGTTCTGAGGGAAAAGCCTTTCTTTCAAATCTGAGTTGTTCATTTTATCGACTTAAAATCAGCCTTGATTATAATTACCTACTGATATAACAAGCCATGTGTATCCGCTTATCTAGATATATTTTGGAAGTAGGACGGACACTTTATGTAGTCATTGAAGGTTTGGTGTGACTGAATGTGATTGCCTAAAAAGTTGAGATTTATGAGATTAGGTTATCAGTTTTAATCAAAATTTAAGAGTGAAATTTTACTTGAGATGGGCAGAGTTGCCCCTTCTAAAACGGATCTTACTGGCCTATTGCATTTTATTCAGCTAGTGTGACTTTTAGCCAGAAAGTCAATAGTGAAAGTCTAGTCTGTAGCTGGTTTAATGTTGTATCAATTAGTTGCTATGGGTTTTGTGTTTAAGCATCCACCATATGGCTGCTGGTTGGATGGGTAAGGCCTGCCTCCTTATAGTGCTTGAACCTGCTTGACATTTTGGGTTTAATCACACATAATATAAGCTTCTAACACTGATCATTTAGCCATTTGTCCCCGAGGCAAAGTGTCTGAACTGTTTTCCAGCAAATGTTGAGCGGAATTCCCCCTTGCTTTAGCTCTTACTGTGAAGGTCTAATTCTCTTAAAGTTGGCCATGTGTTGTGATAATCTAATGCTACATTATAGTGGAACATATCTTTGCATCATGTGAGCTTAAGTGTGTTAGGTAAATTGGCTCTTGTTCCCTACACTTACCTTTTATTTGGCGTTCTGGCTAAATTAATTGGAGAAGAATTTGCATAAATATCTATTATGGATTTCAGAAACTTCATTCTTTTACTGAATTGGTAGACTTAGTTGAATTCTACTCCTAAAATGGTCTCGAAGGTGTTAAATCAGAAAATCTTTGGTTACTAACCATTGATTTTAATGCTGATATTGGTATGATGCTCTTGGATTTTGTTTTTTCCACTCTGATTGCTTGTTGTGTTGGAATTCCTGCACTCCTCTGGATGCTGCTATATCCATTTATTATGTTCTGATCAACATGTCTCAAGTTCATATAATTGATGCAGTTCTGATATGACGTTTGAGCATTCTTTGGACTGTTTTGTTTTTGACAGGCCTTTGGTTACGCGCACTGGGCTGTTCGCTCTTAGTAAGCTTGGCTTCTCTTGTTTGCCTGATTATTTTACCCGTGATATTTAGTAAGTTAATTCTTGAAACATAACTATTTACATATTTGGTCTTCACATCAGCTTTATTTTCTGCTGAATTGATTAATGCTTTTTTATTCCGTGTTAAGATGTTATCCTTGATAATGGAGCTCAAAATTTGATAATGTTATTGCAGTACAAGGAAAACCTTCCAAGGCAGTTGTTGATTCATTGGCTTTATTTGGGGTTAGATTCTTTAAACCTTTCATTTGACATGTGAATTTATAAGTAAATATTGTCAAGATAGCATCTGTTGAGTACTTGATCGAACTATTGCTTAGTTTTGGGTTTGAGCAGTATTTAGAGTTCATTATTCAAAGCACTCTCTCTCAACTAGTTTTCTACGTTTTGTTGTACCTGGATATTACAGGCAGGAGCTATGTTGGGAGATGCTTTTCTGCACCAGTTGCCGCATTCTTTTGGTATAATTTTTATCATGTATAAACTTATGATTGTTCAACTTAGTAATAAGCCCTGACTTTTGTGGTATATTTGAGGTTTTAATGTAGGAATTTTAGTTCTAGTTCTAGGATCAATATAATCCATGTGTTTCAATTTCCTAGCAATCAGTAAGATGTTTATTTTGCATTTACATTTTATAAGTGGTTGAGTATGTCTTGACAAGGGAGGCCACAGAATTTAATTCCATTCGCAAGCCATTAGGTGGTCTTGGGTGTTCCATTACAGGGCTGCTATTTGAACTTGCAGGCTACTGCTTGCCTTCTGGAACCATATACATCATGCATGCTTTAGAGCTTGTAATGATGTTAGATAGTTGCTGACAAAGGGATTTTTGCATTTTGGATTCGGGAAATGGGGGAAAATGTAAAATAATCAAAGATTGAACGCTCCTTAATATGACTTCACTCAAAACATGTTCTCAATGGACCATGACTTTGGTTTGTTCATGCAACTGCAAGTTACTTTATTTCCCCAACCTAACAAAAAAGCCTAAAACTGCAACTACTACTGGAGCTGTAACTCCTGGGTAGCCTAAGTAGATGTATGGACCTAAGTTTCTTCAGCTTTAGTTTGGGGCTTCCAAGGTGTGTAGTCATATTAGTGATGCATCAAAATTCTTCTTTTCATGAGAATCATGATGTGATCCTATGGAATTTGTGAAATTATAGAGAGATGGGTAATGAAAGCATCATTTTTAGGCTTTCTTTATCTCCTTGTCGATTTTATTAATCTTATTAAAAAGAATGGTCAAATATAAAATTCTGTTGCCAAACAAGTTGACTAAATTTTTGTAAGTGCAGTTTGTACTGTGGTTTGTTGGTTGAATTGTGCTAGTAGACAAGTCACTTACTAATAAACCATTTGCAGGCGGTGCACACTCCCACTCACATGATGACCACGGGGATCATGCACATCATACTCATACTGGGCATGATAATACGCATGCACACTCTTTAAGGGATCTTTCTGTGGGCTTGTCTGTTCTTGGTAAGTAGCAAAATATTAGGAAAGTGTGTTTGTGTGTGTATACATATGAAGATGGGGGAACTTGTTGTTAGGCTGGTTATATCATTTTTTTATATCTGCTGTGATGTAAGAAATTTCTTGTTCAATATCGCTAATTAAAATTTTGAGTGCATATCATAGATAGATGATCTAAATGTTCTATGTTTTCTCAAGCAGTTAGACGTGTATAATGTAGAAGGAATTCCGTTGAAAGTTAGTTGCTACGTTGAAAAGAAATGAGGCTTGGTAAAAGTGTTAGTTTCAATAGGAGTTTGACTTAAGTAGATATGACAGTGAGTATTACATATTTAGGATATGCTCAATGTGTTCATTTGTCTTTGCTTGCGAACCTTAATAAGGGTATGTTTGGGCATTACAGAGTAAATAGATGAATGTGTAATTACTAGGGCAGTTATTAATCCCTCTTGTAATTACATGGAATTCTAATTTTCTAGATGTGTTTGGCTGATAGAGTGTGTAATTAACCGTAATTACTTTGTCATGTTTTGTAATATAAATTGTAATTACATAACTGCTTAATTTTAAATTCAAAAAAAGAATATTACTTATTATAAAAAGTTATCAATAATACTTGATGAAAAAAAACTCTAAAAAAGTAACAAAATCCAAAATTAAATCATAGTATTTGTAATTACAAAATTACATAATTTTAAATTCTAAAAAAAGAGAATTATTAAATTATCAATAATATTTGAGAAAGCATTCTCTAAATAAGTAACAAAATTTAAAATCCAATCTTTTTATGAAATATGTTAGTCCAAAAATAATTCTGCAATATAACTACTAATAAAATTAACAAGAAAAAAAAACATTTTATACAAATTTATCTAATTACTCTAGCATTTAATATGTGTTGGGCTCCCCCTAAACGTATGCTTCTTGTTATCTTCGATTTGTCCTTGGTCAAGTACAAATAATTAATGTAACGTAATTTAGTTAAAATTAGTATAAATAATTTATAATAAATACTATGTAATTTAGTTAAACATTTAGTAGGTCAAAATGTATGATAAATTATCTCTCATCAATAAAATTTCAAATTATTTAGACTAGTTTAGTAAAATAACATATAATTATATTTTAAAAAATAGATGTATTAAAATTAAAGTAATATTATTATACAAAAATAACTTAAATTATGTATGAGTGTGTTTGGAAAGCCATAGGATAATTAGATTTGAGTGTAATTACAAGCAATTGTACTCAAATCCTATTACTAGGTGTCTATCCAAATGCACCCTAAATCTTTGCCACACACTCTAGGAAATGGACTTTGTTGGTTGTTTTAAGCAATTAATGTAAGAATAAATTGAGGAAAGAAATGGCTGAATTTTGCTCCTTGATGTTAGAAGAGTTATCAGGCATTCCTTATCTACTCTACCTAGTTGATTTATAAATAAGCATGCAAGAATGATCAAGTTGATTCTATCACCTTTCATTTTCCTAGGTAGATCACTTCTTCTATGACATGAGTCTCTTGAAATTGGCTTGATTTGCTAGAGATGCTCTTATTTACATAGTTCGGCTTGCGGTTTGGACCTTGGACACGGTTTTTAACACTCTATTTTGTTAATAAATTTTTTTTTCTATTTAATTTTTTTATTCTAAAATATATTTTTAAAATTTTAAAACTTAGCCTTTGTTTTTCTTGGCCATAAAAAACTTAGTCTTTGTTTGGTTTTAGGAAATAGAGGCCATTTCCGTTTTTGTTTTCTTGGAAAATGGAAAACATTAAAGAAAACATGTGTTGTTGAAATTTTTAAAAATGAAAATGAAACTGAAAATATGTGAATTAGAAAACAATAAAAATTTGTTTTCATTGTTTTCCCTAAAAATGCTTTGTAAAAGTGAAAATGATAAAAATTGTTTTTAACTTTTGATGAATTGACTCCGGTATGTAAATGCAAAATATTCTTTTTTTCTAATGTTTTTCTAATATTAAATCTAATATCCTAGTTCGAATTCATATAAATGTAAAAAAAAAATTATTTTATTTTTGCTAGAGAAAAAGAGTTACCAAACATGTTTTCATTATTAAAAATGATTTTTTATTTCTCTTTACTAAACATGTTTTTCAATATTCAAAAAGTAGAAAATGAAAACTGTTTTCTGAAAATGGAAAATGAAAATAGAAAATATTTCAGAAACCAAGTGGAGCTTTAGTATTTATATTTTGTATTTTAATACTTCTAAAAGAATGGGGCTTGGCTTGGCCCATGGATGCTAATTGCTATCCATCATTTCCTCTTAATTATTTAATGTTTTATCATAAGAAAATGCATGAGTGAAATACTAACAGGAAGGGTGTTTTCCAGATATATATTTTTGACAATTTGGCCACATCCTGAATTATTTCTTGTGAAGTTTGCTGATCTCTATTGCATTTGAGTTGGAGCCGAATAGTGATAAATTAAGCTTGTTTCTTAGTGTTACTTTTCTCATAATCCCCCCCCCCAAAATATATTATTTACTTTATGGGTTGCATCTCCCTCTTGCCTGCTTTGAGGTATGAAACTCATGCACATATTTTACAAGAGATGCTTGTAACTTGTTTGGTAGGATGAAGATAGAGATTGTGGTTACAATTATGTTATTTGTCTATGAGTAATTTAAGCAGCTAATGCAATAAAGTTTACAACAAAAACGAAATATCGAATCATTCCAAAGGAGAAATCATCTCTGGAGCTATACTGTTCTAGCATGTTTTGGCGCCTAGTTTGAGATGTGGATTTGAAATTACTTTTGATCTGGATCATACTTTATTATAAAAGGAAGGGAAAAGAAAAAATAAAAAGTTGAGAAACACTATCAGTTGCTTGTTTCTCCTGAAGTTGATAATCTTTCGTTGACCATTTGCACACTGACATTCTGCCATCCCAAGCTTTTTTTTCCTGTAAATCAAGAAAGATTTTGGGGGAAGTGCCTGTGTTTGAACCTAGGTTTTGTTCATACTAGACTGTTTGGTAACTACTAAGCCTAAATGAGGTCAACATTTTGTTTTGAGAATTTTGATTGTTTGATACGAAGTTTTAACAGGTATAGTGTAAGAACCTTGGCACTATGTGCTTGCAGTTAAGGAATAGATGGGATTGGGTGTCTACATGAAATTATAGAAGTTCTAAGTGAAATCCCAAAAAGAAGAAAATAAATAAATGGAAGTGAAGAACTTAAACGATTTTGTCCCTGCATGATTGATGGATTTTACGTCATGGAGATGTAGGCTTCTCTTGAAGTCAGATAACCCTTTTCTATTGATGGAGAAGGGGCAACCTGAACCCGACTTCAAAGAGTATACAGGCACCTACCATCGAGCCAAATATACTTGGGTGTGCCAACTAATTATTTGGCGACAGGCTGAAAGCCCGATGAGAATTTTTTTATAGCTAGATTTGTTGGACAGATTGCATTATGCCTTTCCCCTGAGCTAGAGTTTGTTTTGAAAACCTGTCATTTGGAATATTCTGAACTTTGGTGTTGCATAATATCCTGTGGAATCTGTAATTTAGAGAGTGGAAGTGGTGTTTATTTGCTTTGGAATAGGTGGTGCAGTAATACTTTGTGGGTATGCATGTATTTTGTTTCAAATGACTTCATAAAAGACCATCTCTCTCTCTTCTTTTTCCCCCCTTCATTTTGCTTGACCTTATTTTGGGTGGTTGTGTCATGGTCTTTCTGTATGTCACAGCGGGGATAGTACTATTTCTTATTGTCGAAAAGTTGGTCAGATATGTTGAAGAAAACTCTGGAGGGGCTAGTGGATGGAGCCATGGTCATCACCACCATCATCACAAAAGCAATAAAAATTTGAAGAAAAAGGATGAAGATGCTGCTCACAGAAACAGTTCGCAACCGGTAGGTGACACACCAGACAACTCTTTGAATGCAGATAATGCAACTCAGCCTGAAATCCGTAAGGTAGTCTTCGAATTTTTACACTGGAGGTCTTTTGTGCTAACAGATTTCATACAATTGAGACTGTGTATACATATTTTCTAGCTATGGCATTATTACAAATTCTGGGAGCAGAACTGGGTTGCACCGCATGAGGTGTAGATATGTTTTGTATCATCTATATAACATTTGTTACCTGTAAAGATATTCTGCCCATTTTGGAAACTGAATTCCTTAAACCTTATTTTTGAAAGAAAAGATTGAACTTGAAAAAAAGTGACAACAGTGAGATGTAGAACACTTGAAGAGTTCTGATGACAACATTGTAAATTAGTTTGAAATACATAAATACATGTTCAACATCATCTAACATATTTTATCTAACAGAGAAAGAGTTCTGCTGGTACCAATGATGGTAAATCAGATACCGGTTTTGCAGATGGCTCTGCAAATAGTGTTAAAACCTCGGCACTAAAGGAAACTTCTCATTCACCATCGAACTTGGTGTTTGGCTATCTTAATCTCTTCTCTGATGGTGTTGTAAGTATTTTTTTCTGTTGTGTGTTTGCAAAACCTAATGTTCTTGTCCTTGAATAACAGTTCTTTTCGGTGTTCTACTATTGCAGCACAATTTTACTGATGGGATGGCTTTGGGAAGTGCATTTTTGCTTCATGGATCTGTTGGTGGGTGGTCCAGAACTTTATTTTTGCTTGCACACGAGCTTCCCCAAGAGGTTTGAGTTCTTTTATGATTTGATGAGCATGATATATGTCATTCTAAAAATGTCCTTAACTCACTCCCTGACAACAAAAAAGATGTCCTTACGACTTGAAGATAACAGTGATATTAGGTAATATGCTTGTAATATGGAAAATGGGAAGAAAGTTTGAAAATCAAACGTGTTAGAATCATGATATTATTCATGCGGTGCTGCATCCGAATGGTTTCCATGCCTTGACTATCTTTGTGTCAATGGACCATGGCAACTTTTATCTACTACCGAGCATAATGCTACTGATAATTGAATCTTCTGCTTTGTTTTGGCATGGCATCATTGATTGACATGCCAAGATGGTTTTTGAGCATTGAGGTTTAGCCATATACATGGTTTTTGAGCATTGAGGTTTAGCCATATACATTCTTTTCCATGGCTACTAGGGGTGTAGCCAAAGCGGGGCAGGCAGGGGCCTTGGCCCTCCCTTGGCTCAATGAGATAATTGCATTTATAGTCCCTCTCTAAAATTACAAGATTCAATTTAGTCCTTTTTAACTAATGATTAAATGGAAAAATCATGTTTTTGGTCCTTTTGAAAAATTAATAATTTAATTTAAGCATTTTTAATACAAAAGTATTAGCTTTGGCCCCCCAAATTTTATAATCTTGACCCTCCCCCCTAATCAAAATTCCTAGCTTCGCCCTTGATGGCTACCCTCTTTAGCTCGGGAATGCGAGATGTCATTTAGCATTCCGAGGTCAAGACTTTAATCTTCCTAAATTGTGGCAACTATTAAATTAAGAAGCCGCATTTGAATACGGTCTATTTGATATTTGAGAAATCCATCCAGTTTTGAACCAATAATTACATGTTGAAGCTTAGGGAATGAATTGAACTTTCAGGAGTTATTTAAATGGCAAACAACCATAGAAAGCTGCTAGGAGGTCAATTGGCTTCGCGCCACCGACTAACCCACCCCTTAGGGTTGAGACTTCTAGCAGGTCTAGGGTTCTAGCCCTATCTTCTGCATAGGCACAAAAAAGGGCATTGAGGTTATTCTGTTAGTTCTCACAGTTCAAGTTCACTGTGAGATTTGATTCGATGGTGCTCTGTGAATTCTAGAAAAAGAAAAGTAGTGTTATGAATATGCAAACAGAATCATAGTGTTATGAATACGCGAACAGAATCATGTCACAGGGAAGCCAAAGTCAACTGCCTTGCCCTTATCTCGATTTCTTGAATGATCTATTGTGGTTGACAGTTTGGACTCCTCATAGGGGATTGAAACCTCAGGACTCGTTAGAGAGAGATCCAGCTTTCTTTAGGGTTTTTGATAAAAGAATTGCTTAGGTTTTATTATTCCATACTGGCCTTAGTACATAAACAGAAAACCTATTCTAGAAAGGAAAGAAATCAAGTAAAATCACAATAAAGAAACCTAGGAAAGAAATCAATTGAAATAAACTCACAACCTAAAATCTCAAGCCCTAATTAAAGAACCAAAACTAAATGGCTTTTCCTAACATAGGTTCGGCCACTTGAGCATCCGCAACATTACCTCCTCTCCTGTAGAAAGAGTTTGTTCTCAAGCTTGAAGTCTAATAAACTTGACGATATAAATAAGACTGTCTCAATTTCAATTTCTGGTTGTACTTCATTCAAATAAGCTAATTCTAGCCAAAAGAGTTTCTTATATTTATGCCTAATTGTGTACGGTTCATCACAATTTTAACGTAAGCCTTTTGCCCTTCTGCCATTTTTGCCCTTGATTTTTTAATAAATGGGGTAGATAAATTTACTGAATTTGCTTCAGTAGTTCCTCCTAATGTATTGCTGCTCTCAGAAATTTGGGATGTCAAGACTGTCATATTTGCAGGAGAAATAAAATTGCCCTCATTGCCTTGCCAAGTTCCTCTATGTTTTTTCTTGAACTCTAGCATTTGCTGCTTCTGTTCAAAGGCTCTAGCGAGGCTCATAGCCTTGGCTAAGTCAGGGAGTTTGTGCATATGGTCCAATTGAATGCAATCATCAAGTTCAACCATGAATAACCCGTCATGTTGGTCTACCCGAATGTATGACTAGCCTATGCTAATATTTTCCTGTTATAGTCATTAATACAGCTCTGTGGTTCCTATCTGTTTCGAACTAACCAAATATCCCAAGGGGGTTACGTCCTACTAGAGGACCAAAATGTAGGGAGCAATTATTGTGGAGTTCTAACCGGTTCATCACATGCCCCTCCAGCTTAATCTAATAATATCTAAGTTGTGCCTCACCTAGCATGTGGAAGGCTGCCAAACTTATCTACCTTATTGGTGTGTTGGTCTTCGAAGAACTGTTCACTCCGGTGCAGCCAAATCAATGGATTTTCTGACCCATCAAAAGCAGGAACATCTAATTTTGTGTACTTGGGAACAACTCCAATTGGTAGAACCACCTCACTCCACGGTGGTGGTGTTGCACCTCCTCTAACAGTTGGTGGGAAAGGTGCTTGGTGTAGTCAGGTTGTACTACTGCTTGTGTCACTGTCCCCAATTGTTGATTTACACACAGTAAAAAATTAGTGTTTTCATCTGCTCCAGGATTTGTGATGTCATTTGTTGCAGGTGGTTGTTTATGCAATTTTTTTAAGTTGATAAACTTAGCCTCTGGCTAGGATCTGTAAGTGTTTGATGTTCTTGAAATAATGCTTGTATGTCATTGATCATTGTGGTCGGCTTTGACGCCAGGTAGTTATAAGTACTCGAACAATTTTGTGTCACAGGGTGATTGATAGGGAAGTTGAAGTCAATTGTCTGCCCC
The DNA here is from genome assembly GCF_007990345.1 of Gossypium hirsutum. Classification (NCBI taxonomy): domain Eukaryota; kingdom Viridiplantae; phylum Streptophyta; class Magnoliopsida; order Malvales; family Malvaceae; genus Gossypium; species Gossypium hirsutum. The sequence continues at coordinate 92,732,962 of NC_053435.1, read as the reverse complement.
TCATCTTGATTTTTGGAATGACATTGTGGTAGACATTTCAAACTCATTAAAGGGAGACTGAAACCTTAAGAGTCGTTAGAGACTAAGGGTGAGTTTGGATGGGCGGTGCATTTACCTGCGGTTAGTGTAAAAACAGCGGTGGCGGTGAAATTGGATATTGTAGTGATACTGTAGCCTAAGACAAAAAGTAAGCTAAACGCACCGCACCGTCGCCCCAAACCCACCCTAAAGAGAGACCTGGATCTTTATAGGGTTTTTGATAAAAGTTTTGCTTAGCTTTTATTATTCTATACATCGCTTTAACTAAGGATCAGTCTTATTACATAAACATGAAACCTATTCTAGAAAAGCTAGAAATCAAATAAAATTGCCATCAAGAAATTTAAGGAAAGAAATCAATTGAAACAAAATGCAATCCAAAACCCTAAGCCTTTATTAGAGACCTGAAAATAATGGCCTTTCCTGACACAGGTTTGGCCTCAAAAGCATCCACAACAGTTAGGCTCTTTGGTTTGTCTTGATTGACAAGAAAACCACATTACCTTCTTTACTAACCCCTCCAAACCATTCCCATCATTCAGCATCCACACACAGGCACACAAAAACCGTCCCTTATAATGCATGACTGAACCATGAAAACTATCCTAACGTGATAAAATGGAAGCACAATATAAAATTTCTTTTAAAAGGTGTGCTTTGAATTTTTGCTTTGGGTATCCTCATATATATCAATTCAATGGCTTGGTTTATTCCCTCTGTGCAGGTTGGTGACTTTGGTATACTGGTAAGATCTGGGTTCAGTGTTTCCAAAGCCCTGTTCTTCAACTTCCTTTCAGCACTGGTGGCTCTAGCAGGAACTGCAATGGTCTGTATTCTCTGCAGCTAGTGCAATTATTACCTCAAGTGATAGGCAGAGTAGTTACAAACTTTTTTCTTTTTATAGGCTTTGCTTTGGGGACAAGATCCTGGACAGTCATCTTTGATTGAGGTAATACAGCAACCTAGGAGTCATGTTCGTTAAGTTAGTTTTGATGGTTATGGTCTGAAGTTCACAGTTTTTTGTTTCTTTTTTCCCCCTTTCTCGCAGGGGTTTACAGCTGGTGGATTTATATACATTGCTGTTGCTGGAGTGCTTGCAGAAATGAATAACAATGGCAAAACAACATTGAAAAATACTGCAGTGCAGTTACTCTCACTAGCATCTGGCATGGCTGTTGCCCTTTGTATTTCACTTGTAGAATAAATAAAAATCCATTCAAGATGAGTTTTGTCCAAATGAACTCAAAGCTCCTACAAGGACTAAGTCACTGCTTTCTTTGGAGTTCGGGTTCCTGCTCGGTTTCAAGGTAAGCTACCCTCTGTTTAGATCTCAGAAATCAGGAGAGAGAAGGATAAAAGCTTATAAGCTTACCCCTTTATTTTTGGACAAATTCCTCGCTCTCCTTGACCCACAGGTGAAAACTACATCTCTGGTATATTCCCTTCGGTAACCTGTAACATTATATTGCCTGAAAAAGGTTAAACAGATGTTTTCTTTTTTTGGTGGAAATGCTTTTTGTCTAAGATTAACTGGATTGTCCCATGCTGTCTTGTTACTTGAATTTGGGTACGAGTGTTAGTCTGGCGCAAGTATATATTTAATCCTTTTGAAGGGCATTTTTTTTTTGGTTGTCTTTGTATCTTTAGGGGTCTCTAGAATTATATCTCTGTACTCATGCTTAAGTATGTGTTTGATGGGGATGTTGGATACGAGTATTTTAAGCAAAATGGAAAGTCAGAAACAATGTAAGATGTTGCTTTGACACTGAATCATTTCCCTTGAAAGAAGATAACCCATTTTCTGTTAAAAGTTAAAGATCACGATTAACGGGGAAAAATGATTATGGGTTTAATACTGCTTACAAGTTTCCATTATCATAACGGATTATATCAGTGCATCGAAGCAGGAAATGACTGGTTTCGAAACGTTTTGATGAAAGCACGAGGCCAGGCAAACTCTAGAAAATTAGGATTTGAGAGAAAATCTAGTTCAAGCTTTAGTATTTGGTTCCTTTTTTTATTGAATTTGATTTGATTTTGGTGTGATTTCGTTTTGAGTAATAAATTAAATCTATTTGGTTTGATGTTTGATTCGTGAGTTGACCCTTGTAAATTTTCAAACAGAATTGAACCGATTTTTATTGTTACTTTTGATTAGCTTAAATTTTTATTATATAAAAATAAATACTTTATTTTGAAATAAATGAAAAAACGTCAATATACAACAATATTATTGTTTAAAACAATGAATCAAATGGCTGAAATGAATTTGGTTTCATTTCAAAAGAAAAATTATGTTTCGGACAGAAATCCAAATTTTTGGAGAAAATAGTTATATGGACCACTGTTCACATGCTGAATTAGGAAAATGTTTGGTTTTAAAAAATAATTTTAGGCTTTAGCTAAGCAGACTTAGGTCAGTTTAGCTAAGAAGGCTTAGGTTGATTTATTTTACTGTTCAAAAAGTAATACAAAATATTTTTATTTAAATTTAATTATAAAAATATAAATATTAGTATATAATTATTTTTTAAGCAATAAAATGAGTTGAGTTGAACTTGCTTAAAGTAAAAATATAAATTTAAACTTAACCCAAAATGTATTGAGTTTATCGCTCGCTTAATTTATGAACATTTTTAATTTCTAAGAATTTTATTTTTTTTTGAGTTATTAAAAAGAACAATTTATAACATTAGATAGGAGTAAGATGATTAGATGGTATAACAATTGTCTTTTAGCCAAGCCCTGAATGCGATCAAAATAAGAGAAAGCTGAAGACATGTATTTAGGTTGAAGGAGGGTCATATAAATTCAAATGTAAATTCAATTAAGGAGCACGGTATTCTTTAGTTTAATGCTGAGAAAATTGAATTTTCCACTATAAAGTAATTATGATGTATGAATCTTTGGACCAAAATCATATAGGTTGAGTGGGACCGCATTCAAGGAGTTAATGACGGTTGCACAAACCCAAATAGTGCGTAGAATGACTTTATGGGGTCAGGCAACAATAATGAGACTTAGGAAGATTCAAACAATGGTCTATTAGGGAAAGGTGTTTGTTTTAAGCCTAATGATAATCTATTCTTCTTCCCTATTTTACCACTCTTCTACAAGAAACTGTTTTTCTTATTATACTCAACCCAATATTTATTGGGTTATTTTCGTTAGTCCAAAACACAAATAATAATTGAGGTTTATTGCTTAAAACTTTTCTACACATTAAAAATAGGTGTGGACAAATAGAATCTTAAAAATATCGGCTTGATATACACATTAGAGCCTTGACCTTTTTATTAATTTTTTATTCAAGTAATTGTTTGTGCTCTGTTCATATCCTCTAGATTTTTTTTACCGACAACTTAAAAGTTTCACACTAACAATTTTAAGGTTCTATTCATTTTTATGATGGCTACTCCTACACATGAAAGTGAAACACTAAGGGAGTTAGCCTCCAACTTTGCCAAGGTTGATCAGTTTGATGGTGACAATTTTCGACGATAGTAGAAAAAGATGCATTTCTTACTAACAACTTTGGAGATTGCTTATATTTTAAATACACTTAAATTGAAAGAGAATGAAAATGAATCTATTGCTACAACCCGGAGAAAAGAAAAATGTGACAATGTTGATTACATGTGTATAAGCCACATATTGAATGACTTATCCAATGGTTTATTGGAAACCTACTAGAATGAGACCACCGATAAAGAACTATTAGACAAATTGGAAACAAGGTACATGATTGAAGACGCTACAAGTAAGAACGTTCTTGTTAGTTGTTTCAATAATTTTCACATGATTGATGGTCATTTTGTTACAGAACAATTTTGTGAAATTAAAAAAAATGTTAAATCAAATTAAACAACATAACATGACAATGAATGAAATGATTGTTGTATCCTCCATTATAGACAAACTTCATTCATCCTAGAAAGATTTAAAAGAAATCTAAAATATAAGAAAGAGCACGTATATCTCTTGAGGCTTTAACAAATCATCTTTTACTTGAAAAAGAATACAAAAAGTGAGATTAGAACCTATATTTTGAAAATGTCAAAGTACATGCTATGGAGGAAGGGCAAATTACTATACCATCCAATAAAAAGTTTAAATATACTGCTAAAGTACTTAAGTTCAAGAAGAAACAAAAGGGTTCATGCTACCATTGTGGTAAGACTGGACATTTCAAGAATGAATTCCAATTTTTAAAGAAGAACATTTCTTCTAAAGCTAACGATATCGAAAAGTTTGTTGCCATGATTTTAAAAATTAATATAGTATGTTGGGGTCGAACCTGAATTATACAATGAGCACGAATGAAAAATGAGAAAATTAGATATAAATATTTAACGTAGAAAACCTTCTCCAAAGAGGATAAAAAACCACGGGTAAGGAAAAACTTCACGAAAATGACAAAAACCAGAAAAATGGAGTACAAGATGGAGAAAAAAATAAGCCTCGAACTCGAATTACAAAGTTTTCCTGAAATTTCCACAAACTCTCTTAATTTTGTTGTGTTATTCTCAACCTTTCTAGGATTTCTATGAGGCCTATTTATAGGTTGAATTTGGTACAAAAATTTGACTAAAACATCATTATAATAATCAGAGTTTAAATAGGGAAAGAACTTAGAGTTTAATTAGGAGAAGAAAACCAAGAAGCTTTGGAACATGTTGCCACGTCGTGACATGGCTGCTGCTTATTCGGGACGTGGCAAATCTTCTTGTAGTGACGTAGGTGGTAGTGTTGCCGAGACAATGCTTCAACTCTGTTTTGGCAAAAAATGTGAAGCACACTCCACAAGTCTCCACCTTGACTCGTATTTCTAAAATGCCTTCTTTGCCGAGCCTTGCCAGGGGCCTAACTCGATCTCTGTCGAATATTCACCAAGTTTAGGTAATGCTTGAACTTGGAAATTGGAAGACTTTTTGTCATCATGTTCGTTAGGTTATTCTTTGTGTTGGTTTTGAGAATCTGAACATCTTCCTGAGCAATCACTTCCTCAAAAAATGGTACTGAATATCTATATGTTTTGTTTTTTCGTGATGCATCTGGTTTTTCATGAGATGTATGACACTTTGACCATCACAATATATGATAATCTTTTTGTTTTTATCAACCAGCTCCTCGAATAAACCTCTCAACCAAATGACTTCTTTTACAGCCTCTGTAATAGCCATATATTTAGCTTCGGTAGTTAATAGAGCCACAGTAGCCTGAAGGGTGGCTTTCCAACTAATAGTGCAATTTTTGAAGGTGAACAGATAACTTGTGAGAAATGTTTTTTTATCTAAGTCTCTGGCATAATCTGAGTCTACATAGCCGGTTAGATCTTTTGAACATCTTCCAAATTCCAAACAAGTACTTGAAGTCCTTCTTAAATATCTCAGTATCCACTTAACAACTTGCCAATGTAATTTGTCGGGTTTGGCCATATATCTACTTACTACACTAACAACATGTGAAATATCAGGACGAGTACAAACCATTGTATACATTAAGTTTTTTATCGCGCTAAAGGAACAAAAGACATGTACTTTCTTTGTCTTTGGTTTTTAGTGAGTCTAAAGTCAAAAGTTTGAAGTGGGAAGCTAAGGGAGTACTAATTGGTTTAGAATTTTGTATTCCAAATTATTCGAGAATTCTTTCAATGCATCCTTGTTGCGAAAGAAATAGCTTTCTGGAGCGTTGATCTTTCAAAATTTTCATCCTAATATTTTCTTAGTCATATCGAGATCCTTTGTCTCAAATTTAGAGTTAAGCATGGTTTTAAGTCGTTCAATCTTGGATGGACCCTTAGCTACAATTAACATATCATCAACATAAAACATTAACTAGATAAATGATCCATCACCTAAATGTTGTAGATAAATACAACTATTGTACTTACTTTGAACGAAACCAATCTCTAACATGAAAGAATTGAACTTTGTGTACCACTGTTGAGGAGACTATTTCAGGCCATATAATGATTTCTAAATAAGACAAACATGATTTTCTTTATCTTCGATCCTGAAGCCTTTGGTTTGCTGCATGTAAATTTCCTCATTTAAGTCCCTATGAAGGAATGCAGTTTTCACATCTAACTTCTCCAATTTAAGATTGTGTAATGGAACAAGAGCTAACAGTGCTCGAATGGACGTATACTTCACAATTGGAGAGAAAACATCATGAAAATCAACTCATTCCACTTGACTGTAGCTCTTTGTGACCAACCTTGCCTTATATCTCATGTTGCCTTAACCCGAGCCTTTTTTATTTTTAAAGACACACTTGCAACTAATGATTTTCTTTTTGGTGAGTGGTTCAACAAGTTTCCATGTATTGTTCTTATGAAGAGACTCCATCTCTTCTTCCATGGCAACAAGCCACTCACTAGAATTAGAAGCCTGAACTAACTATGAATAATTTGGAGGATCAGCTGAGTCGATGCTCTCTGCTACACTGGAGCATATGCCACAAGATTTCCTTCATAGTATTTTTTGGGGGGGTTTAATATCTCTCCTTTTTGTCTTGGGCTAACTTATAATCTCGAATTTGAGATGTTTGGGTCTTTAATTGAGATGGAGAAGCTTTAGAAACCTTCTGTTGCATCAAAGAAATATTAATTTTAGAAATTCTACCTAACGTTATGACGAGTCGATTTTCCTCATCGGAACATCACCTCTATTTGTCACGTCGTTACGACGACGGGCTTTGTGACACAATGATTTCACCGTCTGTTTTGGTCTCCAACTTCACCTTACTCGAAACACTTGTCTTTTCAATGTTGTTATGACCTAAGGACCCTATTTTGGACAAAATCATCGATGTTTCGTCAAATGTAACATTTTTATTGACTATGATCTTACTTGTTTCTAGGCATCATAGCTTGCAACCTTTTATCCTGACTGCAAAACCCAAAAGGATGCACTTTACCGTTCTTGGTTCAAGTGTTCCCTGACTAACTCGAGCATATGCAAGACATCTGAATACTTTAAGATTAGAGTAATTAAGAGAATTATCGGACAAAATCTCTTCGAGAACCTTTTCGTCCAAAACTTGATGCAGAGATCAGCTCACCAAGTAGCTTGCAAGATTAACCACTTTGGGCCAAAACTCATTTTCTAAACCTGTATTGGAAAGCATACATCAGGTTTTCTCAAGTATCGTTTTGTTTATCTATTTAGCTATACCATTTTGCTGTAGGGGTACTTACAACTGTGCAGTGTCTCTCAATCCCTTCCCGTTTGAAGAAATTGTTAAGCTCGGTTGAACAGAATTCGAGCCCATTATCTGTTCTGAATCACTTTACAGACTTCCCAATCTATTTTTCCAACAAAGTCTTCCATTGTTTGAAGATCCTGAAGACTTCATTCTTATGCTTCAAGAAATAAACCCAAACTTTCCTGGGGTGGTTGTCGATAAAAGTTAGAAGATATTTGCTACTTCCTTTGGAGACGAATGGAGTCAGACCCCATAAATCGAAATGAATATAATTGATAGTCCTTTTAGTCTTATGCATTGGTGAATCGAAGCTAACTCAGGTCTGCTTCCCATAAATGCAATGCTTGTTGAAATTTATCTTTCCAACTATGGTGCATATAAGAAGGCCTATTTTGCTAAAAATAGTCATACCTTTTTCACTTATATAACCAAGTCACATGTGCCACAGCTAGGTTGATTCATAATTCGAAACGAGTGGATTTTGTTGAGTTGTCGTAATGTCAGAGGCTTAAGTTAAGCATGACAAGAGTATCAAATTTTATAAAGAGCTTTTGTAGCAATTCTTTAAAGGATAATATTTGAATATTAGAATATGGAAGAAAATAAAGAAATATTTGTTTCTTAATATTTTGGTGTGTCATGGTATATGTTAATATACCATGCAAATGAAATTCCATTCTTATTTATAGTTCTCATGTCTTTTCATAGAGATATGACTATATAATCGATGTCTATTTGTATAGTCACATCTATTAAGAATGAACATAATTATTCATTACATATTACTTGAATAATCATAATTTTTTTTATTAATAATCAAGTAACATAACTTTTAGTAACAAGAAACATGACTCGTTACTTTTGAATAGTGGCAACTCTTGGATGATAATCAAGAGTTGTAACTTTTGGTTACTTACAAATTTTCATTTGCAACTATTGGAATACTATATATATTTTGAAAATGTTCTAACACTGAAGTGTAAGTAAACTAAAGTGAGTCACCTATTTACATTTAAGCTTTCAAGGGAGAAAGCTTTAAAGGAAGGGAATCTTATTTATAGTATAGGAGTGAGGTTGCTATTTGGTGAGTAAGATTTAAATTATAATTTGTACTCATCGAAGTATAGTGGATTGACTCTTTAGGCCTCGTAGACGTATGAGGTATTTGAACACTGTAAAAAATTTCTTGGTGTTCCGTTTCCATTTTTACCTATAGTAATCAGATAGTTCAATTGTAACTTACTTTGTATTTGAACTTGTATCTTTTAGTATTGAAGTTTGACACTCAATATTGTTGAAAGTAGATCGAATTGGATCGGATCGAATCGATCAATCGGATTGGTTAGATCAGAAATCGATTAATAGTATGGTTTGTTGTGTGATAAAAACCGTTTTAACCATGAACCGACAAGAACCACGATTGAATCTGGAACCATTGATTGAAAAAACCAATAAAAAATTGATTCAACTAGTTTTTACATAATAGGACCAAATTGGATTAGGTCGGATCGAAAAAAAAACCCACTTTCAAAAACTCTAAACTAGCCCAACCCAATTTTGTTAAAACAAATGAAAAAAATCCCTATCCTATGTCTCCACGCTTCCCAACATGAAAAATATAGAAAGTAAAAAAAAAACAAAAAAAAAACAAAGACTCACTTACCATCAACACTCAACCCTCTACACAGAGGCAAATCTAGGGGGGCAGTCAGGCCCCGTCCCCCTAAAATGGAAAATTACTATTTAGATATTTTAAATTATTTTAAAATTTTAAATTAGAAAAGAAAAAATTGTACTTTGGTCCCCTTAAAATTATAAAAAATTAATTTAATCCTTTACAAATTATAAAGATATAGACTATTAAAAATTAAAATTTTATTTGGTCCCCGAAAAATTTTCTAGGTTTGCTCTTGCCTCTATAGTATTGGCCTCTCCTTGCTCGCCCTTGTCTATTTAAATCAATGGTTCTTTGCTTGCCAGTGTATCCATCCACTACTATTTTGTTTTAAACAGCTTTGAACCAAAGGAAAAATGGAAAACTAAAAACTAAAGAGAACATTAAGAACTGAACAAATCAAAAAATGAAAATGAAAAGTTTTAATGACTTTTTATTCAAAAAATAATAATATAAAACTTTGAAAATTGAAGAGTGTTGTTGTTGTGTATTTATGGCTCATCTTGAAACAGGAAATAATAAGTTAAACAAATGGTAGAATATAGCATATTTCTTATTTGAAATAATATTTAATTTATTTTAAATAATATTATAGTAGATTTTTATTATGAAGAAGATATTGGACTGGTTGAATCAAAAATTTTATACTAGAAATTTGTAGTCTGATCAGTTTAACCATCTGTCTGATTCTAAAAAAATTGTTGACATTTGACACACTAAATGGTGATCCTGTTGTTGAGTATTGCTCAAGATTAAAGGTTTTCTTTTTTTTTTTTGGTAACAAGACACCTCGGATGAATTTGTTGGAAATTTAAGATGAAAGCCTTCATTAAGCCTATGGATGAGGAGACATGACGCTCAATTCTGAATTTCTGATAATATTGATGGTGTAAAAATTCTAAAGCCAGAGGTTACTTGGATGAGTGAAGAGGAGAAACATGCAAATAAAAATTCTAAAGCTCAAGACAACACATGAGAGAACTAATATACTGAAGTAATCAAAGTTACAAATGTTGACTATCGAGATAGGATGCAAGAAATGGAGACTTTAGCAGATTTGTATGTGAAGTAAGCAAAAGGGTCAATGGCTCCAAGTCGTTCTTTTCTTCTACTTTAGCTCTAGATAAGAAAAAAGAATTACAAACATTGGTGTCCCCGATTATGGTTATAGATTATAAATCGAGAATAGATTAAAGAAAAATAACATGGATCTGTAATGAGAACTGTGAGAAATAGCAGTTGAGAAACTGAGTGATAGTTGTATGTTATTAACTTGAATTAGAATGTACAAAGCTCACTGTATTTATAACACAAAGCAGTAATTGCTAACTAACTATTACTAGAATAACAGCTTAAATTCCAACTACTAACTACCAAAACTGTTTTCATTCCTTAACATGCTCCTATCGTCCTGACTCCTGCTGAGTGATCAGCTTTCGCAGTCACCTTAAGACACGATCTAAACTTTGTAAAACAAAGGCACTGTCAAAGGCTTTATAAACACATCCGCAACTTGCTCCTGTGCTGGAACATGTCCTATACTCAGCTTTCTAGCAGCAACCTTTTCTCTAACAAAAGATGAGTCCAATTTAACATGCTTAAACTTCGAGTGCATCACTGGATTGGCAGAGACCGCAACAACTCCAAAGTTATCACACCATACAGTGGTCTTCCTTGAAGGTGAAACATAGAGTTCAAACAATAGAGACTCAAGCCATATCACTTCAGTCACTGCATGAGCTAGCCCTCTATATTTAGCTTCTGCGGTTGACCTAAAGACTACCTGTTGCTTCTTCAATCCCCAAGCTACAGGATTACCGCCAAGGAACATACAAAATCCCGAGGTTGACCTTCGATCATCAACATCAGTGCCCCACTTCGCATCTGAATAGCCAACTAGTGGCAGCAGGAGTAAACTGAATACCATAGTCCAAAGTACCTTATAGGTATCAAAAGATTCGTTTGACTGTTTTAAAATGTTGATCAAGGGTCGATGCATGAACTGACAGACTTTGTTTACAGCAAAGGTGATATCTGGTCTAGTGATGACCACATACTGCAATGCTCCCACAATGCTGCGATACTCGGATGCATTCCCAATCGCACAGCTAGTGTGCTGAGACAAGATGGAAGAGGTGACCATGGGTGTAGGGGAGCCATTGGCCTGATCCATTTTAGCCTTTCGAAGAAAATCGAGCACACACTAACGCTGAATGAGAAACAAGCCAATAGAGGTGGAAGACACCTCAATTCTAAGAAAATAACTGAGAGGTTCCAAATTCTTCAAAGAAAACTGAGTATCTAAGTTTGTAACAAACTGATCAATACTGGCCTGATGATTTCCAGTAATAATTATGTCATCGACATATACCAAGACATATAAAATCACATTGTCAGTCTTCTTAATAAAAAGTAAACCATCGAACTTGGCCAAAGAGAACTGTGAAGACAACAGAAAATCTCGAAGTTTAGAGAACTAGGCCCTAGGAGCCTGTTTGAGGCCATACAGAGCTTTCTTTAACTTGCACACCACTGGTTTGTCACCATGGTTCTACTCGAATCCAGGTGGTTGAAGCATATAAATTTCCTCAAACAGGTCACCATTGAGGAAGACATTGTTGATGTCCACCTGTTTGAGTTACCAACCAAACTGAACAGCCAATGCCAAAACAACTCTAATAGTTGTTGACTTAACAATAGAACTAAAAGTGTCCTGAAAGTCAACCCCAGCCTCCTGAAGATAGCCTTTAACCACCAGCGACCCTTATAGCGAGCAATGGTGCCATCTAAATGCCTTTTGAGCTTGAAAACCCATTTACACCCCACAGCTCTTCGGTTTGCAAGTAAGGGAACCAAATCGCAAGTGTCATTTTGCAGGAGAGCCTCAATACTCTTTCTGAGTTGCGAGTGCCCACTTGATGAAGTTGGTTCAGCATGCAGCAAACTCGACAGCATGCAGGCCAAGAAGACCAAGTCATGCAGGAGTTGTTGGAACGAGCTGAACTGTTCCTATTTTGTTCATCTTGTAATCTTAAGTTAATGTAATGTACTTTAGTTTATTTAGAACTATGTTAGGTTTATGATTGATGTAATTTTGATGACAATTGAGCTGTTAAGTCAGCTTTGTTTAAGTGTGCAAGCTTAGTTTTTCAAGTTACAATGTATTAGTGGTAGTAGGTGATGATTAGGTATCATTATGCAGATTTTGACAAGCAAATTGCTTGGTTTATGTATTGGCATTATGCCATTGTTCAACCTATGAATAAAGTTCAGTTTGTTCATCAACTTTTCTCTCATTTTTCTTAGCTTTTCTTCCTTCCTCTTGCTCGAATTCTCTTGTTTGCTCAGCAAGTCATGAGACTTGCTTAACAAGTCTGCACTGAATCTATTAGTTTCAGTTACAGCACCAACAATTGGTATCAGAGCCTATTTCTTAAGGGATCTGTTACACAAATCCATGGCTTCATTAAGCTATTCACCAGCTGCACCTCAAGTCTTCAATGGAGAAGGCTATCACATATGGGTGGTCAAAATGAAGACCTACCTGCAGGCTTTCGATCTGTGGGAGGTGGTCAACTCTGATGTTGAACCAGAGCCACTTAGAGCTAATCCAACAGTGGCTCAGATCAGGCAGCATGCTGATGAAAGGACCAAGAGGCACAAAGCTATGTCTTGCATCCAAAACTCAGTGTCTGATGTGATTTTCACAAGGATTATGGCCTGTGAATCACCAAAACAGGCCTGGGACAAGTTGCAGGAAGAGTTTCAAGGGACAGAGAGGACAAGGCAGCAACAGTTGTTAAACTTGATGAGAGATTTCGAGAATTTGAAGATGAAGGAAGAAGAAACTGTCAAGCAATATTCTGACAGGATTATGGCTGTGGTTAACAGCATCAAGCTCCTTGGAGAGCAGTTCAATGAAGCTAGGATAGTGGAGAAGGTTATAGCAACTCTGCCTGAGAGGTATGAGGCAAAAATCTCATCTCTCGAGGACTCAAGGAACCTGTCCACCATCTCCCTGACAGAGTTGATCAATGCTCTATATGCTCAAGAGCAGAGGAGAGCAAGCAGACTGGAGGAGCACCAAGAAGGTGCCTTTCAGGCAAGAACAAATACTGCCTACAAAGGCAAGAAGGCCTGGAGAGACAAGCCAAAGAATGATGCTGCAAGGAGAGAAGGTCAGACTTGCAAGCACTGCAGAAAGGCTGGTCATTCAGAAGAAAAATGCTGGTTCAATCCAGATGCTGTGTGTCAGCATTGTAAGAAGAAGGGTCATGTTGAGAGAGTCTGCAAGAGTAAGACCAAATCGAGGCAGAATCAGTTTCAATAGATGAAAGCTGAGGCTCGAGTAGCCAAGGAGGACAGTGATCAAGAGGAGCAAGTCTTTGCTGTGTCATGCTCAGCTGCTCAGGAAAGGTCCTCATCTGGTTGGCTCCTAGACAGTGGATGTACCAACCACATGACACCTGATGCTGCAATCTTCAAGTCTTTAGACAGAAGCTGCAGAACTAAAGTCAAGATAGGAAATGGTCATTTTATTTAAGCTGAAGGCAAAGGTGATGTGTTGATATGCACCCTTACAGGTACCAAAGTGATTTCAAATGTGCTGTTGGTGCCTGAAATTGACAGAAACCTGCTCAGCATAGCTCAGTTGCTGGAAAAAGGTTATTCAGTTGTGTTTAAAGACCACCAGTGCCAAATTAGTGATCCAAGTGGATCCAAACTGATGGCAGTCCCCATGGCTGATAAGAGCTTTGTGGTTGACTGGACAAAAAAGTCAGACATTGCCTACACAGCCACTTCAGATGAATCCAAGCTGTGGCATCAAAGACTGGGACATGCCAACTTCAAATCGATGGCCCGAATGGTCAGAGAAGACCTGGCTGAAAACTTCATCAACTCAGTGGACCATGATGATGTATGTGAAGTATGTCAGCTAGGAAAGCAGGCCAGACTCCCATTTCCCTCGAATCAAGCCTGGAGAGCCTCTGAAAAACTCCAACTGGTGCATACTGATGTGTGTGGCCCTATGAAGACTGAGTCATTAAGTGGAAACAGGTATTTCATACTGTTCATTGACGATTTCTCGAGATATTGCTGGATTTACTTCTTAAAACAGAAATCAGAGGTGGCCACTGTGTTTTGGAAGTTCAAAACTGCTGCTGAGACTGAAACAAGCTGCAAGCTGAAGACCATAAGGTCTGATAATGGGACTGAGTACACCTCAGCTCAGTTCCAAGCCTTCTGTGATAAGGCAGGCATCAAACATCAACTTACCAACACATATACACCTCAGCAGAATGGGGTAAGTGAAAGGAAGAATAGAAGTTTGATGGATATGGCCAGGTGCTTGATGATTCAGAAGAATCTGCCTAAAGCACTATGGGCAGAAGCAGTTAACACTGCAACCTACATTCAAAATAGACTTCCAACCAAGGCTTTGGATCAAAAGACCCCATTCGAGGCCTGATTTAGCTTCAAGCCATCACTGGCTCATCTGAAGGTCTTTGGATGCATCTGTTATGCACATGTACCTGCTGTTAAAAGGGACAAATTGTCTGAAAGGGCTCGACCTGGTGTCTTGGTGGGGTATAGCACTGTTAAGAAGGGCTATAGGATTTTAGATCCTTCAATAAACAAAGTGTCAGTAAGCAGGGATGTGGTATTTGATGAGAGGTCATGTTGGAACTGGGAAAGACATGAACCTGAAGAAGTTTCTGAAGAACTTGCAGCAGACCAAGCTGAGCCAGACCAAAATGTCCCTGAAATGGATATTGATGATGAACCAGTCAGAGGAACAAGGTCATTGGCTGAGATTTATGAAAGGGCTCATGTAGCCATAGCTGAACCAAGCAACTTTGAAGAGGCTGAGGCTCAGCAAGGGTGGAAGCAGGCAATGGCTGAGGAGATCAGCATGATTGAGAAGAACCAGACCTGGGAATTGGTTGAAAGGCCAGTCAAAAGGAAGGTAATTGGGGTGAAATGGGTGTACAAAGCCAAGCAGAATGCTGATAGTACCTTGAACAAGCTGAAAGCAATGCTAGTTGTCAAGGGGTTCAGTTAGAGGTATGGCTTGGACTACCTGGAGACCTTTGCACCAGTGGCCAGGCTCGACACCATCAGACTGCTGATTGCCTTAGCAGCACAGCTCGAGTGGAAAATCCATCAACTTGATGTGAAATCAGCCTTTCTGAATGGTTTCTTAGATGAAGACATCTATGTTGAACAACCACAAGGGTTTGAAATAGCTGGCAGAGAGCATATGGTCTACAAATTGAAAAAGGCCCTATATGGATTAAAACAGGCTCCAAGGGCTTGGTATAGCAGAATCGATGGCTACTTGACTGATCTGAGATTCGATCGAAGCAAGAGTGAGCCAACACTGTATGTCAAGAAACAAGGGACACAAATACAACTCATTGTGTCCCTGTATATTGATGATCTTCTAGTGACAGGAGGAGATCGAGTAGTGCTGGCTGACTTCAAGACCAAGATGCAGGAAGTGTTTGAAATGTCTGATCTTGGGGAGATGTCATATTTTCTTGGAATGGAGGTATCTCAAGTACAGAATGAGATATTTTAAGCCAGAGAAGCTTTGCCACAAAGATTCTGACCAAGTTCTCCATGCAAAACAGCAAGGCAACTAAAACACCTGTTGCTGTTGGAGAAAAACTATCGAACCAAGGTGATTTTAAGAAAGTTTGTGAAACAACCTACAGGAGTCTAGTTGGTTGCTTGCTATACTTGACTGCCACTAGACCAGACATTATGTATGCTGTAGGATTGCTCTCAAGGTTCTTGCATTGCTGCAATGAGAAGCATTTCCAAGCTGCAAAGAGAGTGCTGAGATATGTCAAAGGCACTTTAAACTATGGTTTGAAGTACAGCAAAGAAGGAAATCTGAAGCTGATTGGCTACACTGATAGTGACTGGGCTGGCTCGATAGATGACATGAAAAGCACCTCAGGGTATGCTTTTAACCTTGGTTCAGCCATGTTTTGCTGGAGCTCAAAGAAGCAAAGTCTAGTAGCTCAATCTACTGCTGAAGTAGAGTATGTGGCAACAGCAAGCGCTGTCAACCAAGCCATATGGCTAAGGAAAATATTGGCTGACTTGAATGTGCATCAAGAGGAAGCTACTGAGATCTTCTGTGACAACCAATCTGCAGTAGCAATTGCTAAAAATCCAGTGTTCCATGGAAGAACAAAACATTTCAGCATCAAGCTGCATGTTGTTCGAGAAATGGAGCAAGCTCAGGAAGTAAAGCTGATCCACTGTAATTCAGAGGATCAACTTGCAGACATTTTAACCAAAGCCCTTAGTGTCACAAGGTTCGAATGTCTAAGAAAGAAGCTAGGTGTTTGCTCCATGCAAACCAAGGAGGAGTGATGAAGTTGGTTCAGCATGCAGCAAACTCGACAGCATGCAGGCCATGAAGACCAAGTCATGCAGGAGCTGTTGGAACGAGCTGAACTGTTCCTATTTTGTTCATCTTGTAATCTTAAGTTAGTGTAATGTACTTTAGTTCATTTAGAACTATGTTAGGTTTATGATTGATGTAATTTTGATGACAATTGAGCTGTTAAGTCAGCTTTGTTTAAGTGTGTAAGCTTAGTTTTTCAAGTTACAATGTATTAGTGGTAGTAGGTGATGATTAGGTATCATTATGCAGATTTTGACAAGCAAATTGCTTGGTTTATGTATTGGCATTATGCCATTGTTCAACCTATGAATGAAGTTCAGTTTGTTCATCAACTTTTCTCTCATTTTCTTAGCTTTTCTTCCTTCCTCTTGCTCGAATTCTCTTGTTTGCTCAGCAAGTCACGAGACTTGCTTAACAAGTCTGCACTGAATCTGTTAGTTTCAGTTACAGCACCAACACCACTCCTTGCTCGCAAGGGCCTCGTCAATTGTAGTAGGCTCTGTCTCACTGAGCTCAGCAGAGAACACCCTGAGCTTAAAAATACCATTCTTGGATCTGGTTGTCATAGGATGAGCATTGTTATGTGAGTTGACAGGAATATTCTGATCGAACAAAACTAGAAGAATGATAGGAGAATGAAGAGGGACTAAAGCAGAAGCAGAAACATTACTGAAGGATGCAACCCTTGGTGAAGTATTAACATCAGGCTGCACTCGAAAACTAGTGGACTCCAAAAGGAGCGAAGCAGGATGGGAAGGCGTAAGACCTGACACATAACCTGGAATCTGCTGAGTTGAGGAAATAGTGACCTTTAAAATGCACCACAACTAGAACTGAAGAGTATTGATGCTGTAAAACAGGCTATGTGTGTAAATAATCACCAGTAGAGCGAGCAGAACTAGCAAAAGGAAAGCAACCCTCATCGAACACCACATGTCTAGATATAAACACCCTTCTGTTGTCATCAAGGCATTCGTATCCCTTGTGTGGAAATATGAATGGAGGGATGGTTACCATTATCAGTACTTGAAACTGCGTCTGTCGCCATTAAAGAAAAAAATTAAGGCTCTGATACTATAGTGAAAATTACGAGAAATAGTAGTTGAGAAACTAAGTGGTAGTTGTATGTTATTAACTTGAATCAAAATGTACAAAGCTCACTATATTTATAACACTAAGCATTAATTGCTAACTAACTATTACCAGAATAACAACTTAAACTCCAACTACTAACTACCACAACTATTTTCATTCCTTAACAATCTGGTTATTTGGTCCATATCGTTATTAGATTAACAAGCCTTGTCAATTCTCACATGCCTAATGACGAAAACATATCTTGAAAGCACTAAGAAAACATGCATCAATTAGTAGCAAATTTAAAGTTGATGAGCTAAGCAAACTCAAGCCATTATCTGTATTGGGGTTTCCTCTCTGATACAATGCAATTTGCCAAATGACAAATGAACATAAAACAGGGGACAATAGTTTTTGATCAGTTTTGATGGATGGTTTTCACTCATCACAGTCAACTACTCATCCAAGCAGTTTGTTATTTAATTAAGAATCAAGTGGCTGGTGACGCGTGGAGGGAGGTGATTTTGAGCCTTGTAGCCCTCCCTCCTCTCTCTTGGCAATCTATTCTGACTCTTTCATAATTTCTATTTTGGATAGTTGTTTTACATCTCCCTTTCCCCTTCAATCAAATGAATCTACCATCATCAACAATAATAATAATAATAATAATAATAGTAATACTATTCTCACGTTAGATCAAGCACATATTCACCACATCTAGATGTATGTTCTTGGAGACTCTTGTACTTGTACCAATAATTTCATCTGATTCATTAAGTTGAATATATAATACAAAGAGAAGAGATTTTTTGATCTATTGATGCAAAAATGGAGAGGGGGTCTTTTTTGCGGAGTACGGAGAGTAAAGAAAGGTTGCTTTCGAAGAAAGGGTGTTCGGGATTAGGTGCTGCTGACGAGGGAGCTAAAAGAGGGTGTTTTCGATCATGTTGTGGTTCCACTGATAACTTTTGGAATGGTTTTCAACAGGTGTCTGCCAAGTTATATAAAATGGGTCGATCAGATCCCCGTAAGGTTTTCTTTGCTATGAAAATGGGGCTTTCACTAACGGTTGTATCATTGCTTATGCTTTTCAAAGAGCCTCTAAGGGGTGTCAGTCAGTATTCTGTGTGGGCAATCCTTACCGTTGTCTTGGTTTTCGAGTTCAGCGTAGGTATATTATATTAGTCGAGCGTTATGCCAATTCACATTGCCTGCTATTTTTAACAGATGTTGATATAGTGAAACCAATTCGTATATTCTAGGTGCAACACTCAGCAAAGGGATCAATCGAGCTATAGGGACTTTTTCTGCTGGAGCCATTGCTTTAGGCATTGCAGAACTATCAATAAAGTCTGGAGAGTACGAAGAAATTGTTATTTTGATAAGCATTTTCATAACAGGTTGGAGTTAATACTATATATGAATGTTTACACATGAGAATTCTTTTATACTGTATTCAATCAACTCTGTAAAAATATTTCATTCTGCATTAGGATTTATTTCAAGCTACTGCAAATTGTACCCTCGCGTGAAACCGTATGAATACGGTTTTCGGGTATTCTTGTTGACATTTTGCATTGTGCTGGTGTCTGGAAACAACTCAAGGAATTTCATCCACACAGCTGTTTTCCGATTGTTGCATATCTTCTTTGGTGCTGGCTTGTCTATGATTATAAACATATGTATATACCCCATCTGGTCAGGGGAGGATTTACATAAATTGGTGGTAAAAAATTTCAAGAATGCGGCTTCTTCCTTGGAAGGTTAGCTTTACGTTTCAACTAGTGCTTCACTATGGAATTTTGAACTACTGTGCTAAACTGATAAATCATATCTTTTTCTAGGGTGTGTTAATGGGTACCTGCAATGTGTTGAATATGAGAGGATCTCTTCTAACATTCTTACATACCAAGCATCTGATGATCCATTATATAGTGCCTACAGATCAGTTGTGCAATCTTCTTGTCAGGAGGAGACTCTAGTATGTTCTCATATGCCTTGGTCTCCATGAATGTTAGAGTTGCTTTAACTAATTTTTATTTTTTTCCCCAGCTAAATTTTGCCTCATGGGAGCCACCACATGGTCCTTATAAATCATTCAACTACCCATGGAGAAACTATGTCAAAGTAAGTGGTGCATTGAGACATTGTCAATTCATGGTGATGGCAATGCATGGATGTATGCTTTCAGAAATTCAGGCACCACCAGAGAAGAGACAAGTTTTTGCTGTGGAGATTAAGAGGGTCGGTAATGAAGGGGCTAAAGTGGTGCGTGAGCTGGGAGCGAAGGTTGAAAAGATGGAAAAGTTAAGCCCCGGAGACATACTGAGGGAAGTTCACGAGGCTGGCGAGGATTTGCAAATGAAGATAGATGACAAATCATACCTTCTAGTGAATTCAGAAACCTGGGCAACCCCACTGCATAACAAGGAACATGAAGAAGAAGCTAAAGATGATGAGCATAAACTGAACATGAAATCCCTAAGCGATATTTCAGTGGACCCTTCGGATGTAGTTATTCCCGAGAGTACAATGCGTAAACTGTCGTGGCCCTGTCTCTCGTTTACTGCAGATGCATTGCTGCCCCAACCTCGGGAATCCAAAATATATCAAAGTGCTAGCTCTTTATCTTTAGCAACATTCACTTCACTCTTGATTGAGTTCGTTGCAAGGCTCCAAAATCTCGTGGATGCATTTCAAGAGCTTAGTGAGCTAGCAGATTTCAAGGTACCCCTCGAACAACCACTTGAAAAAGAGGTGATGGGATGTTGGAACAGATTAACAAGTTGCTTTCAGTCAAACAAGTAAATGGATTCAAATGCAGTTAGCAAGACCAACGTTTTAAGATTGATTTTTGCTTTTGCTTGTAGCTCTACCTATCCAAATGCATTGCATTGATGCGGTTGGGGAAGAAGGCCAAAGGGTGAGCGTAGGAACTCAAATTGTCCTACTCAAAGCTTCTTTTCTTCATGTTTTAATTTTATATTTGTTCATGGTAATGGAATTTTAGAGGGAATATATGGGAAACTGAAACAACGACGTGCTTTCCTTTCTGATGGTAATAAAAGGTCGAACTCCTTTACTATCATTATTATTATTATTTGGCACCAATACAAGCAATTAACTAATCAAGGGAAACCAATAACTAGACTTTAACCACTTCATAGTTTCTTTGAAGTAGTCTTCATGCATTTGATTCCATGCTAGTATTGTTGCTTCAGTGTTTAACCTCTTGATGTCCTCCACAAGAGGTTGATATTTCCAATTGAACAATGTACTCCATAGAAGGGCTCGCAGCTTCTTGTTAGGACGAACTAGATGCCAATTCTAATGCCACTTCTATCGACCTGCCAAAATGCTTCTCTTATTATGTGAAGTTTTGCCTGTAGAAAATCTTCAAATTATAAAGTGATGCAGGGGATTGCTGTTATGCCTTCTCATCTATGACGAATTATGTAGGCAACTTCAATCCTTCTGATTCCTTTCTTCCAAGTTATACAAGTTGTGAACTCTAATGGAACCAATCTACTCTTGTTATACTAGACTGCTGAGCTTCTCTTTGGATCTTGTATATTAATGCTCTTTGGATCTTGTATATTAATGCTATGTAGTTTAGAAATCTCAATGTGCGTTTGAAACGTTTTCACCAAATTATTTCTGCAACACCTCATACTCTATCTGGGGGCCGAGTTTGATTATGAAACATCACATTAGTCGTAGGAGTTACTTGATCAATCATTCGTACAAATAATTCATATAAAACTTGAATTATAAATATGTAAATTAAAGTTTCAAGCACCCAAATATCACCACAAACAAGATTTGAGCTTAAATGAGTCTTAAAACATCAATTTGGGGCACAAATTTCAAAAACAAGGTACTATTTTAATACCTAGGCCAATGTATTGATAATGTCTTAAGGCGGACACCTGGAATGAAGTTTGGTTACTGACTTTGAATGTTTCGAACTATGAAAGCTCAATTTCGTCCAGCTCGGGCCTAGACAAAAAACCAAACAGAAAAAAGTAAATAAAAATTCCAAAATATTAAAAGTCCAGTCTAGTTACAATATTAGCCCAAAATATCAGACCCAAAATCACATGTGGCCCAAATAACCCAAAAACCTAATGGCCCAACAAGTCCAAAACCTAAATAGAAATAGAAACCCTAAATCCCTAGCCTGCCGCCATCGCTCCTCCCATGTCACCGCAGTACTCTAGCCTCTGCCACCGCCAACCACCCCTGCAAAGAAGAAGCAACACACGCAATAGCAAGTACAAAATAGTAGAGAAATTGATATAAATAATAGTGTAACCGGCTATAAAAGCCTAAAAAGAAAAGATTGTTGGGAGTTCTTTTTTTTTTGAAAACCTGAGAAATGTACAAAAAAAATCAAATACAGAATAAATAAAAAAACTTCAAAGGTTATTTTATATATATATAAAAAATAAAAGAAAAAAAAGAAAACTCACCTAGTAGTCATTTTCTGCCATCGAAGTCGAAGGGTTCTTTGTCTTTTTGGCAATTTTTTTGGCCAGTTTCTAAAAAACCAACCTTAGATTCGGGCTTAGAGAGCCGAAATGGCCAAAAAGGAGGTTTCTTTGTTTTTTTCGGCCACAGTGAACGGCGGAGCTGTCGCGGGGTGACTCGCCGAAGCCAAGGCCAGCCGAAGAAGCCTTTGAGAGAAAGAAGAAAGTTTTTGAAGTTTCTTTAAAACATAGGCTGAAATGGATTTTTTTATAAAAAAAATTGACTTAAATAGGCTTGCTAAACGATGCCGTTTTGGGATGGTCTGAAATGCCCTAAAATGACGTCGTTTTGGAGACCGACCTGAGATCCGACTCGATCCTGGCAAGGATCCGCGTGTTTTTTAATGGGAGTTGAATTGCCGCCCCAGTTCTTCCGCTTTTTCATTGTTTCTCAATTTGGTCCTAATTCTTTTAAATTTTTTAAAAATTGTACCATTAATTTCAAACCTTTTTCAATTTGGTCCTTTGACTGTTGACTCCCCGAGGAAGGACGCGTGTCCAGGAGTTTTAGGATATTTTCGATTTAGCCCCTATTATTTTTAGCGTGTTACTTTTTAGTCCTTTTTAATCTTTTTTCATTTATTTACAATTTATACTCCTTAATTTCATTCTAATTTCAATTTGATCCTTGATTTATTTAACTTCAATTTTTTTAAACGAACTGTTTTATTTATTATTTCTTCAACTTTTTTTAATAATTAAAATTCATTTATTTATGTTCCTTTTTGTACTTTTATATTTTATTATCATTGTTATTATTATTAGTATTATTATTATCATTATTATTTATTTTTCCTTTATTATTTAATTAGTATTAGAATAATAATTAATGTGATTATGGCCATGCTATTATTAGTGCATTTTTATTGTCATTTATCTCTTTTAGTTTCTTTTGTCTGTTCTTATTATTTTATTAATTTATTATTGCTTTTATATTTAGACCCTTTCATGTCGACTAGTTGTTGATCATGCATTTTCTATTTTATTCTTATTTCAAGTTACCTTATTTATTTTGTTATTTTTATGATTTAATTATTAATACTATTATTATTATTATTAATTACATTAGTATCACAATAGTATTCCTCATTTACTTATTATATATTATTCTAATGTTCTACTTATATAGCCATTTTACATTATTTCATTATCACTATATCATACATTATATTTAAATATAATTATTTATTTTTGTACTGTGTCCAAACAAGTTAAATGCACATTACTTTAAATGTTACGTTCGTCTTCGTATGATGCATAATTTTTTTTTAAATTAAGGTAATGTTCATTATTTTGGAATTAGAAAAGTCGTGTTCCTAACTTACGGAATATGACTTCTTTCTAAAGCCGAGGTAGTCAAATATTTACTTTAAAACAAATAAAAACGAGATTTAAGTAACGATCAATTGACATTTATTCTCGTTTCCGAGGTCTTAAGACATTGTGTCCTAACTTACGGGATATGATCTTTTTCTCGATTAACTTGAAATAAGCCCTTTTCGCGAAAATTGCTTTAGTTAAGTAGTGCCTTAATACAAAAATAGATCGTGTTTTAAACTCTTTTCAAATTTTCAATTCTCGATACTAAGACATCAATTAATCAACTAGGGACTAATTTTGGGTATTACGAGGGTGCTAATCCTTCCTCGTGCATAACCGACTCTCGAACCTATTTTTCGGGATTTTATAGACCAAAAATCAACGTTTTAGTAAATTTAAACTTTTATTAAAAATGATTAAATTATGAGGTGATCCAATCACACCTAAATAAAAAGGATTGGTGGCGACTCCCATCTTTATTTCAAAATATAAGTCGATTTCAAAATAAAAAGTGTTTCAACAGCTTGGCGACTTCACTGGGGATAAAATAAGAGAGTCAAGCCACTAGTTGACTACTTTTGGTCTTTTTGTCAAAATTGACAATTTGGTTTAAATTTGCTATCCTTTCGTTGCATTTCATACTTCATATTTTTATATCTCAGGTTGTATAACGATCTAGTATATCTGTTTTATTAGTTCAAAAGTTTCTTTTTGTGTGTTTTTCGCATATTGCATTGTATAACCATTCGATTTTGCCCTTCTTAAGTGGGAGTGAGAAGCTATTCTTTCGTGATGTTTTCACTTCCGTATAAGATAGTGGATCGCTTTCGAGATACATCCGTACTTATGTCTTCATGAGATTTTCATCTTCATATAGCTATAGAAAAATGTATTCCCCTGAACCAAACTTGGTCCGTATGAGCCTGTAATGGGTGAGGATTGATGAATCTATTGGTTCAGGTACCGTTACTTTAGAACCGAACCACATATAATGAGCCCTAAGAGCCTACCCTAGGTAGAGCCACACCAAACCCCTGATGGTCACCTGAATAGGTGCTCTATTTATTATCTCTTGCTTGCTTTGAATTCTAGATTTGTATTGACTTGTTTCGTTTTGTTTTATTTTGGTTATGATTGCATTGTATTTTCATCATAGAAAAGGGTGTTGATTTACATTCAGTTGCTAAATAGAGAGCTTGTCATGGAAAAAGGGTTTCGTGATAAAGTGGAAGACAATGCGACCGTCCGAATATGGTCTAAGAAGACACAAAAAGAGAATGGTGATAGCTTAATGGAGGGATATATGTCAGAATTATGGGATTTCACTCGCATTAGTGTGATTCAGAATGATCTCCAGGAGTTGAAAGAAATATGGGACCAATGAGATGACGAAACCAAGCAGTTATTCTACTGTAACTATGGTGATTTGCCTTATCTACTAGATGTCAAAGTGGATAAGCACTAATTCCAAGCTCTTGTCCAGTATTGGAATCCCACCTTTAACTATTTCACTTTTGGGAGGGTAGACTTGGTACCCAATGTAGAAGAGTACATAACTCTCCTCTTGTTGAGGATCCAAGTCAACAAAGCTTATTCTAGAGTTGCCAACGTCCTAACTTTCTTGAAGAGACTAATGAGCATAACAGGGATGAATGAGTAATGGGTCGCGGCCTGGATTAAATAAAAGGGAGATAGTAAATGCATCCCTTGGAAAAAATTACGGGATTTGATCTTGGCACATCCAGATATGAAGAAAAGAGTCGATGTTTTCTCCTTGAGTATTTACGGGTTGGTCGTTTTTCCCAAAGCGCTAGGGCACATAGATGATGTAGTTTTAGACCTATTCAACCGGCTTGAAAAAAGGGTCACGCCCGTCCTGACAATTTTAGCTAAAACTTTCAGATACTTAAATGCATGCTGAAGAGCGGGTGAAGGAAGATTTATCGGGTGTGTGCAACTCTTGCTAGATTGGTTCCATAGCCACTTTTGGTAGGTAGAAAATGTCTCTTATTGAGTATTCTCAGAGAACTACTCTTCATTGAAAGAACTCGTGGTTATGCCAAGGCAAGACAACATTTTGGAAGAAAAATGAATGGCAATTCTCTGGAGTCTCAAAGACAAAGATGTTGAATAGAGGGCACCTTGGGTGATTCTTGATGAAATTTTGTACCGATGTGGACATTTCGACTAATCCCTCTACTCGAGATATATGGAGTTATTGGAGATGCCCCTTCTACTTGTACTAAGACAGTATAGATTGAGGGAGTTCATACCGACAACTCAAGGGTTGGCTCAGTGTGAGTTTGTGTACAAGGGTGATAATTACAAGAAGAAGGTTCGTGAAATATCAAACGCTTGGAACCAAACTCACAGAATAAAAAAATTTACCATAAATCCCATAACGACCTCTGAGTATGATTGGTGGTGGGGTAAAAGACTCAATGGCAATGTCCCTATGTCAAGTCAAGAAAACACTCGGCCAATAGAAGAACACTTACAAGTAAACCTGTCTGAGCTAGAAATTGTAAAGCAAGACTTTGGAAAGAGGAGTTCTGAGTTGGAGAAAAATATAGAACAGTTGGAAGAGGAAAATATGAAGCTAGGATTAGACGTTGATGTCCAAAAGTTAGAAGCTGAGAAAATGAAAAAAGGAAAGAACAAAGCTGAGGAAGACTTGGACAGTTTAAAAAAGATTATAAGAAGTTGCACTTGTCGATAAGGATTGCCGAGTTGGGTAAAACATCGAAACAATGGCAGAAAGAGATCAAATAAGAAAAGATTATAGCTGATCAGTGGGAATAGAAATTCCAAGATGCTCGAGTTCTAGAAGATACTCTAGAAAGGGAATTGTTAGAAAGCTAAAATGAAAAGGTTGTATTAAGAGCTCAGGTAGCAGAATTAGAAAGGTCACTGCGTCAATGTCATTGTCGTAACTCCATAATTGAGTTGAAAACAAGCCTAAGTAGTATTGAAGAGTTGAAGAGAAATATAGAATAGCTCGAGACCGCATTGCAAAATTGTGAACTTTGAGTTGAACTTCTAGAAATGAATAATGAACATTGGAAAGAGCAATTCCAACACACTCAAGGTCAGATTAGAGATAAATATCACATCATGGGCGAAGCTGTGACTTAAGTACGGGAAGTAGCCGACCATTTATAAACCCTTGAGGTTCAAGCTGACATGCTGAGTTTGAAATAAGAATCAGAATTGGATAGGGGCCAAGAATTAGCTTGGCTTCTTAAGGAAAGTCAAGGCTTTAAGTACTAGGGTAAGGCCATATATGTAAAATGTATCTGTTTTATGTAAAAGAGATTCATTTTCTAGTAAAGTTATTATAATAGAATTGAATCAGAATCAACGTTTCTTTTTGCATTCATTTTTCATTCATCAACATTACATTTAATCACATACATTAAGTTTCATAAAAAGACCATAATTAATCAAAATTATGACAGTTACCCTGGAAACCTACAAGAATTTGCCAACCGAATATCGTTACAGCACCTGAGGTAAAACTAAAGCCATGAATCAAAGGTTAGAGAGATTAGAACAAATTCAAAAGGACATGGAAGATCAGTTGTAAGCCTAGCTACAGGAACAATTAGCTAAGGTACAACAAGACATGAGGGATCAAATACAAGAGTCCCAACGAAGCATGATAAGCCAATTGACCCAGTTGCTGGCCGGAGGGACTGAAAAAGGGAAAAGTACTGTAAATAACTCTGGGGATAATAATGAAGACCTTATGTACCCCCAGGCTTTACCCAAGTGAATGTCCAAGCCCAACTAGATACACATCTACGAAGGGTACCCGTTATCATAAGATCTCAACAATATCAAGCTGACACTTTAGCATCGGTGAATTACCCTATGGGTTCAGGTTCCAATCTCGGAGGTAATCCGACCAACCCCGTCCAGATTTAGACAACATGGCAGAAATGGATAGAGTAAGAGTAGAATTGCCGAAATAGCTAAAAGATTGGTGCAAGTGGTTGGAAGAGAAATTCAAGGCTATAGAGAGTGTCGATTACCTCTGCGGGGTTGATGTTAAATAGCTAAGCTTAGTCCCAGATCTAGTACTCCCACAAAAATTCAACACTCTAGAATTCGAAAAATAAAATAGGACTAGTTGTCTTGAAGCTCATATCACAATGTTCTGCCGAAGGATAACGGGATACATCAATAATGACTAATTGTTAATTCATTACTTTTAGAATACCGGATAGGGTTAATCTGCAAAATATAGAGAAGAAGCAAAATAAAAGCTTTAGGTAGTACCCTCAGAGATGGAGAGATGTGGCAACGCAAGTCTAACCACCTCTTCTAGAGAAGGAGACAACAATGCTTTTCATAAACAACAATGCTTTTCATAAACACTCTAAAAGCCTCGTTCATTAACCATATGTTGGGAAGTACTACCAATAGCTTCTCAGATATAGTAATGTTTGAAAAGATGATTGAAAATGTATTAAGGAGTGGGAAAATAGACACGGGGTAAAGCACTAAAAGATCAGCTCCGAGAAAAAAGGAAAAATGAAGTGAACACTGTGAGTGTGTATAATAAAGGTTATTCAAAATCGGTCACTGTAGGCTAACCAAAAACCGTAACATTAAGGCCCTTCAAGGCAAGAATCTAACTCAATGCCAAGCATAGAAAAACTCTAATTCACACCCATCCCGATGACATATAGGGAGTTATATTAGAATTTGTTCGATGTACATGTGGTATTCCCGTTTACTTGAAACTCATGTAACCTCTGTTCCTAAAATGGTATGATGTGAATAATCAATGTGAGTACCATGCAAGAATAACGAGACATTCAATTGATAACTGCATTACATTTAAAAAGCTGATTGAAAGGTTCATCAAGATGGAGATCGTAAGGTTCGACGATCCATTGAGACCTAATGTGATAGAAAATCTATTATCTAGTCATCCAAATCAAGGAGTAAACGCGATAGTTGAGAGTGGAGGAAAGAGGACCAAAATTGATGTGGCGAAAGTAAAAACACCACTAAAATGGGTTTGGCAAAAGATGATAGACGTAGGATTAGTCATTCAAGATTTGGAGGAGGTATCCAAAGGGATGAGGAGCTACTGTAAGTTCCAAGCCAAAGAAGGTCATGAGATTTAGGAGTGCACTAAATTCTAAACTTTCGCGTAACGTTTGATAGATAACAAGGAGTTGGAATTCTTTGAAGATGTCAAAGACTTGGAAGGAGAAGATATCTGCGCTTCAGATGAATGATCAACGGATAAGGTTTACAAGGTCAATCACCCGATAGTGATTATTTCACAACTGAGAAATAATGAATCAGGAACACAAGCTGTGCTGAGAGTCATAATTCAGAAACCTGTAGCTTTTCCTTATAAGGATAGCAAAAAGGTTCCACGGAATTATGACTGCAATGTGATGATCTCAGGAGAGGAGAATCCGATTGGAACTTCAGAAGAGAACCAAGATATTGGTTTCTACACTCGCAGCAGGAGGCGTTATGACCCTACAAGAACCGAGCCCACTAAAGGAAAAACCTTGGCAGTTGAGCAAAAGAAGGAAAAAATGGTTAGGCTTGAATCACCTGTTAATGAGCTAGTAACTAAAAACGAGACTAAAGTATTTCTAAAATTTCTGAAGCATAGTGAGTATAGTGTTGTAGAACAACTACACAAACAGCTAGCACGCATATCAGTACTACCCTTGCTCTTAAGCTCAGAGACGCATCGTCGCGCATTGATGAAAGTGCTGAATGAAATACTTCCAGTGAAATATCTCTGTGAACAAGCTGGACCGCCTGAAGTGCTGACAATTTTATCTTTTTCAATAATGATAAAATACTTCCAGTAGGTATGGGATCCACGAAAGCCCTGCATATCACTATCCGTTGTAAAGGATATACATTGCCATAGGTGTTAATCGACAATATATTTGCGCTGAATGTCTTGCCTCTATCCACACTAAACAGATTACCAATGGATAGCTCTCACATGAAGACGTGTCAAAATATAGTGAGAGCATTCGATGGCACAGAAAGGAGAGTGATGGGAAGGATTGAAATACCTCTCTTAATTGGTTCGAACATATATGAGGTAGATTTTTTGGTGATGGATATCAAGCCCTCTTATTATTGCATATTAGGTAGACCTTGGATTCATTCAGCTAGGGCAGTGCCGTCATCACTACACCAAAAACTGAAGTTAGTAACAAAGGGTCGACTGATGACGATAAACACTAAAGAGGATATCATTGTTTCGTAACTATTAACGCACCATACATAGGAGCGGATAATGAGACAATAAAATGTTCCTTTCGATCACTGAAATTTGTTAATGCAACTTTTATTATTGAAGGAAATAAGATTCAAGTACCAAGAATATCCAAAACCATGAAGATGGGCCTGCAGTTGACAGTTGGAAAAGGAGCCTTACCTGGAAAAGGACTCGAGAAATATCTTCAAAGGAGAGCCGATGCACCAATGCTGATGGAAAAACAAGGCCGCTTGCTTAGGATACAAGCCAGATGCGAGGCAAAAGAAGGAGTTAGAGAAGAAGTAAGAAAGAGAAGAGCGGGACTGAGTGGGAAAGAAATCAAGTGGGAACCAATGACTTTTCACCATATATCCAAAACGTTCGTGTAAGGAGAAACCATTTATCCTGAACAAAATACATCAAGAAAAGAAACTGCGGAAGAAATGTTGGGAAAATTGAGCATTAATGCCATATCCAAAGAAGAAATTAGGGAAAACCTGTCAGGTATTCATCATTACATTCCCGGAAGTGTTCTGAACAATTGAACTGCCGAAGAGATCCCTGTAATTTTTAGAACTAATTCAGAGTAATGTTCAAAACATACTTATTGCTCTAAGCTTGAGAGCAATAAGAATCCTTTTGTGAAAAAAGGCATATGTTTATTATTTTTATTTTAATAAAATACATCTTTGTTTCTAATTTTGGCAAATATTCTTTTATTTTTTCCATTCCATTCATACTCATACCACACAGATAATTATTCTTAGATTCATTTATTTTTTGGGTCTTCCTTCGTTCATATAACAGGTCTCTAAATATCAATGATATGAGCAACGCTACTACTGATTCAGAATCTCCTTTTGAGCAATATATGTGTCTAGAGGAACCTCAGGATTTTAAAGATGATTGAGATTGTAACTTATCTTCTGATTTGTTAAGGATGGTAGAATAAGAGGAGAGATAGATTCTATGTAACAAAGAATCATTAGAAATTGTGAGCTTAGGAGACGAACAAGAAAAGAAAGAGGTGAAGATCAGAGCTTGCATCACCACAGAAAGAAAGTGAGACCTCATTGAGTTACTCCAAGAATTCAAAGATGTTTTTGCATGGTCGTGTCAAGACATGCCTAGGCTAAGTATTGATATCGTGGTACAACAGCTCCTCATAAAGGAAGAATGCAAGCCAGTATAGTCTTTTTGAAGGATGAGACTCGACGTCCTTTTGAAAGTAAAAGAAAAGGTTAAGAAGCAATTCGACACTGGTTTCTTACAAGTGGTTAAATATTCAAAGTGGGTAGCTAATATAGTCCCCGCCCCTAAGAAAGATGGGAAAGTACGAATGTGTGTAGACTATAAGGATTTAAACAAAGCCAGCCCAAAAGATAATTTTTCGTTGTCTCACATCGACACCCTAGTGGATAACACGGTAGGTTATCCACTATTCTCCTTCATGTATGGCTTCTTCGGGTACAACCAAATTAAGATTCATCCTAAAGATATGGAAAAAACCACATTCGTAACTGTGTAGGGAATATTTTGCTATAAAGTGATGCCATTCGGATTGAAAATGCGGGAGCAACGTATCAAAGTACTATGGTAACTTTGTTTCATGATATAATGCACAAAGAAATTGAAGTTTACGTCGATGATATGATTGCAAAATCCTGAACAAAAAAGGAGCACGTACAAGTCTTGAGGAAACTGTTTTTAAGGTTGGAAAAATTCCAGTTACAGCTCAATCCAGCAAAATGTACCTTTGGGGCTAGGTCGGGAAAATTGCTAGGATTCATAGTCAGAGGAAAAAGAATCTAGATCGACCCAGACAAAGTTAAGGATATATAAGAGTTGCCTCCACCACACACTCAAAAGGAGGTTTAGGAGTTTTTAAGGAGATTAAATTACATCGTCCGATTCATTTCACAATTAACCGAGAAATGCGACCCAATATTTTGTTTCCTTAAGAAACATAATCTAGGTGTATGGGATAAAAAATACCAAAAGACTTTTGACAAGGTCAAACATTACTTGTTCAATGCCCAGTACTGATGCCACCTAGTCTAGATAAGCTACTGATATTGTATTTGGCAGTATTTGGGAATTCTATGGATGCGTGCTTGGCCAACACGATAAGTTAAGAAGGAAAGAAAGAGCTATCTATTGCCTTAGTAAGAAGTTCACTGAATGTGAGACAATATCCTTGTCAATTGAGAAGTTGTGTTGCGTCTTGATCTGGATAACTCGAAGACTGAGACAGTACATGCTATACCACACAACTTGGCTCATCTAAAAAATGGACCCTTTAAAGTACATGATGGAGTTAACTGCTATAAATGGAAGAATGGCCCGATAGAAAATTCTACTTTCTGAATTTGATATGGTTTATGTGAACCAGAAGTCATTAAAAGAAGTGCAATAGCAAATTTTCTAGCTAATAGAGCTCTAGACAATTACGAGCCTTTGAATTTTGATTTCCCAAATGAAGATCTGATGTATGTTGCAACCATTGAAGAAGATGCTCAAGAAGAACATCCTTGGAAACTAAATTTTGATGGGGCTTCAAATGTTGTAGATAACGGAATCGGGGAAATTTTGGTATCCCCAAACAAATATCATTATCCCTTTACTAGTAAATTGGGTTTTGATTGTACAAACAATATGACAGAATACGAAGCATGCTTCAAGGCTATTCGTGTAGCCATAGAACATAAGATCAAAATACTAGAAGTATATGGGGATTCTGCACTAGTGATTTATCAACTCAAAGGAGAATGGGAGACAAGAGATCCCAAATTGATCGAGTATAGAAGGCTGGTCCTGGAGTTAATTAAAGAGTTTGATGACATCACCTTATGTTACCTTCCGCTAGATGAAAATCAGATGGCTGATGCCTTAGCTACTTTAGCTTCTATGGTTAAAATGAACAAGCAAGAGGATGTAAAACCTATCCAGATGAGTATTTATAAGGCTTCGGTTTATTGTTACAATATCGAGGAAGAGGAAAAAGATGATCACCCTTGCTACTACGATATACTGCAATATGTAAAAAATCGTGAATACCCTGATCAGGCGGCCGGGAATGATAAAAGGATGCTGAGGAAACTGGCCAATGACTATGTCTTAGATGGAGAGATCCTGTATAAAAGAAGAAAGGATCAGGTGCTACTAAGATGTGTGGACGTCATTAAGGCTAAGAAGATTTAAAAAAAAGTCTATGAGGGCGTTTGTAGAGCGTATGCTAATAGTTTTATAATGGCCAGGCAAATCATGAGATTCGGGTATTATTGGTCCACCATGGAAGGAGATTGTATCAATTATGCTAAGAGATGCCATAAATGCAAAATTTATGGAGACAAAATTCATGTACCTCTTTCATATTTTCATGTTATGACTTCTCCATGGCCTTTCTCTATGTAGGAAAGAGATGTCATTGGGCTGATCTTGCCAAAAGCTTCCAATGGGTATCAGTTCATCTTTGTGGTCATTGATTACTTGACCAAGTGGGTAAAAGTCATTTCTTATGCCAATGTTACGAAGTCAGTAGTTAGCAAATTCTTGAAGAAAGATATCATATGTAGGTATGGGATGCCAAAGAGGATTATATCAGATAATGCATTGAATTTGAAAAACAGTGCGATAACGAAGGTCTGTAGTCAATTCAAGATCAAACATCACAACTCGTTACCATATCACCCAAAAATAAACAGTGTAGTAGAGGCAGCCAATAAGAACATTAAAAAGATCGTGGGGAAAATGACAGAGATTTATAAAGATTGGCATAAGAAGTTACCATTTCCCCTTTATGCTTATCGAACGTCTGTCAGGACCTCTATTGGGGAATGCCTTACTCATTGGTTTATGGAATGGAGGCAGTCTTGCCCATTAAAGTCAAGATTCATTCTCTCTGAGTTTTGTCAGAATTGAAGTTAGATGAAGCAGAATAGATCCAATCCCGATATGATCAGCTGAACCTGATTGAAGAAAAGAAGTTGAAGGCAATCTGTCATAGTCAAATGTACCAAAAATGAATTATGCAAGCTTATGAAAAAAATATTCACCCAAGAGAATTCCATGAAGGAGACCTGGTACTGAAAAAGATCATTCCTATGCAAAAAGACTTTAGAGAAAAGTGGATGCCAAATTGGAAAGGACCTTATGTGTTAAAGAAAGCCTTTTCTAGAGGAGCGTTGATTCTGACCGAGATGGATGACAAAAACCTGCCTAATCCAGTGAATTCAGATCCAGTTAAGAAATACTTCACCTAAAGAAAATGAAGAAGAATGAGAGGTCAAGGCGAAAACTCACAAAAGGACATGTTGAGACTAAATGGGTTTTGAGTTGAAAACCCAATAAAGGGCAACTCAAATTTTGATCGAAGATGGGGCATGTGGTAGTCTTGTCCTCTCAGAAATAATAATGAGGAGCAACTTTACATCTTGGGGCATCAACAAAGTACTCTAAATCTCTTAGACACATATCAAGCTCAAAATGGTCCTCAAAAAGTTTTGTGCAGAGAAGCTTATGCTACGATATTTGGGGCACCTAGTTTCATCTTACTCATTTTGTATTTTAGCAACGTTTGCTATCTTGATTAATATATTCATTTCGAGCTTTACTCTCAATAAATTTCAATCTTGTCCATTGTTATTATCTTTTTCAAGCATTTTTCATTGAAATAACGATTAATGGACAAATAATATTCAAGTGAAAGGATTTTTGCGTATTGCTCTGAAAGATTTTCTAAATAGTATAAGGACCTAAAACAGAACTAATGGTCAGAACTAACCAAATCTAAGAGTTGGAAATGTTTGGGAATGAATAGTTTAAATTGTGATTATTTCTTCAGG
Organism: Gossypium hirsutum; assembly: GCF_007990345.1. NCBI lineage: Eukaryota > Viridiplantae > Streptophyta > Magnoliopsida > Malvales > Malvaceae > Gossypium > Gossypium hirsutum. The sequence continues at coordinate 92,698,596 of NC_053435.1, read as the reverse complement.
TTTTCTGTCAAAGATACCAGCTGAACAAGAAGGCAGGGTGATGCGTCAGTGATAAAATCTTGACGAACAACGAGCAAAGTCAACCTAAGCATTAAAAGGGGATCATTCTCGAAAAATGACATTCTGCATTTATGCAAATATCATTCATACACACCTAGTTAGGAGCATTTGATTCATTCTGATCATAACATCCTAATCGCTTGGCATAAATATAGGCCCGCGAAATGGATTCTACATGTCATGTTCCCTATAGAACGGTGTAATAGATCAGTAAAACCACAAATCCTATACCCTTAAAGTTGCAGTGGGATGGATTGAAGTCACTGTGGTGAATCTTATCTTCTTGAAGTCACAGTGGAGTAGATTGAAGTCACAAATCTTATCTCCCTGAAGTTGCAGTGGAGCAGATTGAAGATAGCAAATCTTATCTCTTTAAAGTTACAGTAGAACAGATTAAAACTAGAAATCTTATTTCCCTAAAAGTTATAGTAGAACAGATTAAAGCTACAAATTACAAATCTTATCTCCTTGAAGTTGCAGTGGAGCAGATTGAAACGATAAGTTATATACCTCTAAAGTTGCAGTAGGTCGAATTAAATCTACCATAGCAAGTCTTATCTCCCTGAAGTTGCAATGGGATAGACTAAAGCTACAAGCTACAAATCTTATCTCCCTAAAGTTACAGTAGAGTATATTGAAGATATGAGTCTCATCTCCCTAAAGTTGCAGTGGGTTAGAATGAAGCTACTTGAAAACGAGGAGCACCAAAGAGGTCGAGATTCGGTGAGACCAGACGAAATTGGTCCTTCTTAAAATTCTTTGCTCCATTCTCATTACACGACAGCGAGCAAAGAGGGGCAGCTGTGAAAGCCCAATTTCATCTAGCCCGGGCCCAAAAAAACCAAACAGAAAAAAATAAATAAAAATTCCAAAATATTAAAAGTCCAGTCTAGTTACAATACCAGCCCAAAATACCAGACCCAGATTACATGTGGCCCAAATAGCCTAAAATAAAAACCTAATGGCCCAACAAGCCTAAAACCTAAACAAAAACAAAAACCCTAAATCCTTAGCCTGCCGCCGCTGCTCCTCCTACGTCAGTGTCGCACCCTAGCCTCTGCCGCCACCAACCACCCCTATAGAAAAGAAGCAACACAGGCAATAGCAAGTACGAAACGGTAGAGAAATTGATATAAATAATAGTGTAATCGGCTATAAAAGCCTAAAAAGAACAGATTGTTGGTGATTCTTTTTTTTGAAAAAAATGAGAAATATACAAAAAAAATCATCAAAATACAAAATTTAAAAAAACTTCAAAAGGGATCCTTGTTTTTTTATTTTTCCTCTTTTAAATTTGTTATTATATATATATATATATGAAAGAAAAAAGAAAAGAAGAAAACTCACCTGGTGGTCATTTTCTGCCGTCGAAGTCGAAGGGTTATTTGCCCTTTTGGCTTTTTTTTGGCTAGTTCTAAAAAATCGACCTTAGATTCATGATTAGGGAGCTGAAATGGCCAAAAATGAGGTTTCTTTTTTTTTTGGCCACCGTGGACTGTAGAGCTGTTGCGGCGATGACTCGCCGGAACTAAGGCCGGTTGAAGAAGCCTTTGAGAGAATAAAAGAAAATTTTTTAAAGTTTTTTAAAAACATAGGCTGAAATGGATTTGTTTTTTTTTAAAATTAACTTAAATAGGCCTGCTAAACGACGCCGTTTTGGGATGGTCTGAAATGCCCCAAAACAACGTCATTTTAGAGAGTGACCCGACCCTGGCAAGGATCCGCGTATTTTTTAATGGGGGTCTAATTACCGCCCCAATCCTTTCGCTTTTTCATTGTTTCTCAATTTGATGTTAATTCCTTTATTTTTTTTAGATTGTACCATTAATTTCAAACCTTTTTCAATTTGGTCCTCAGACTGTTGACCCCCCAAGGAAGGACGCATGTCCTGAAGTTTTGGGATATTTTTCCATTTAGCCCCTATTATTTTTAGCGTGTTGCGTTTTAGTCCTTTTTAGTCTTTTTTCATTTATTTACAATTTATACTCCTTAATTTCATTTTGATTTCAATTTGATCCTTGGTCTATTTAACTTGATTTTTTTTAAACAAACTGGTTTATTTATTATTTTATTTATTTATCTATTTATTATTTCTTCAAGCTTTTTTTAATAATTAAAATTCATTTATTTATATTACTTTTATGTACTTTTATATTTTATTATCATTGTTATTATTATTATTAGTATTATTATTATCATTATTATTTATTTTTCCTTTGATATTTAATTAATATTAGAATAGTAATTAACGTGATTATCCCCGTGCTATTATTAGTGCATTTTTATTGTCATTATCTCTTTTAGTTTTTTTTGTGTTCTTATTAATTTATTAATTTATTATTTTGGCACTTTCATGTCGACTATTTGTTGATCATGCATTTTCTATTTTATTCTTATTTCAAGTTACCTTATTTATTTGTTATTCTTATGATTTGATTATTAATAATAATATTATTATTAATTACATTAGTATTACAATAGTATTCCTCATTTACTTATTATATATTATTCTAATGTTCTACTTATATAGCCATTTTACATTATTTCATTATCACTATATCATAGATTATGTTTAAATATAATTATTCGTTTTTGTATTGTGCTACTTTAAATGTTACGTTCGTCTTCGTACGATGCATAATTTTTTTTTAAATCAAGGTAATGTCCATTATTTTGGAATTAGAAAAGTTGTGTTCCTAACTTATGGAATATGACTTCTTTATAAAATCGAGGTAGTTGAATATTTACTTTAAAATAAATAAAAACAATATTTAAGTAATGATCAATTGTCATTTATTCTCATATTCGAGGACTTAAGGTATTGTGTCCTAACTTACGAGATATGATCTTTTTTCTCAATTAACTTGAAATAAGCCCTTTTGGAGAAAATTACTTTAGTTAAGTAGTATCTTAATACAAAAATGAATCGTGTTTTAAACCCTTTTTCAAATTTTCAATTATCGACACTAAGACATCAATTAATCAACTAGGTACCAATTTTAGACGTTAACAGGGTGCTAATCCTTCCTCGTGCGTAACCGACTCCCGAACACATTTTTCAGGATTTTATAGACAAAAAATCATCGTTTTAGTAAATTTAAACTTTTATTAAAAATGATTAAATTACGAGGTGATCCAATCACACCTAAATAAAAAGGATTGGTGGCGACTCCCATATTTATTTTAAAATATAAGTCGATTTAAAAAAAAAAGGGTTTTGACAGAGACATGAGCCATGTCTCGAGACATAGCTCACTTTATCTCAAGACATGTACATGGGAATGCATGCTTAACATAATTTATTTGTCCTATCTCGAGACATGGTGCCCAAAATTACAAAAATAAATTAGAAAAAGTGCAAAAATTTTACACACAAACATGTCAAAATGTCCTAAAATACTACCAAATGTATATTCAACATATTTAACACATCATAACACATCTATAATGCATTCTAAACATATCAAACAACAACGCGTACAAAATTTACCTATCCAAGTAAAAATTATTAAAGAACATAACTAAATAATTTATGAATTATAACCGATGCCTAAATAAATTAATTTCACTACCAGCGTGGTACCAACACATTTTAATTACCATTGCATGCTCAATACACCGACACACTTTCACCATAATCAATTTCTGCAAATTATAACATATTTGGTAATTTTAAACTCCTATTCCTAACAGCGTACATACTATCACTACAGGAAAATAGGGCTTTAGCGATGTTTTATCAAAAACGCCGCAAAAATTTTAAAATACAGAGCAATAGCGATGTTTTACAAAAAACGCTGCTAAAACCAGGGCATTAGCGGCGCTTTTGGTAAAACGTCGCTAAAAACCAGGGCATTAGCGGCGCTTTTGATAAAACGCCGCTAAAAGTCATATAACCCCTAAACCCCAAAAAAATCATAAACACTAATTTATAACCCCTAAAACAATAATTATTAAAATTTATGGTTATACAATATATTAAATATTTTCTTATATAATCGTAAAAGAGATAGTATTGAATTTAAAATATTAAATTAATTATCATTATAGTTTAAGGTTTATGGTTTAAGATATATGGTTTAGGGTTTAAGCAGGTTTATGAGTTAACTATGGTTTAAGATGTACGGTTTAGGGTTTAAAGTTTAGGAGTTAACTAGTATTTGAAGGTTTATGATGAATTATGGGTTTAGGGATTATGATTTAGGTAGGGTTGAAGTTTACAATGGGACAATTATTAACTTCTTAAGAGATAATTTCCTTTCCAGATTCTTACCTGGGACGCTATTAAGAAAGGGTGATTTTGATTGTGGCAAGCTTAAATATTAATTAGCATTTGTTGAACTATGTATAATTTCCAAGTTTATATAACATAGAAATATCTTTAAGAGTGGACGTTATAACTAGAGTGTTCCAATAGAGAAATTGTTTTATTAAATTTTATTAATAGTTTTTTGTTTATACTATTTTAATATTTATCTATACTGACTAATTAAAATATATATTTATTAATTTATACGAAAATCCTCTACACTCATTTGTGTCTCCACATCTTTTTAATTGTAACTCATTTTCTTTTTATAAAACATTCTTTTATTCGTAAATCAATCTTCTTATTAAAAAGTTGCAACTCTTTTTTTGTTTTTTGTTTGTTTTAAAATAAGTGTTGTTTTAGTTCAAACTTGTTTTATAGAGTATTTTTTTATTCTTTTAAGGTTGGTGGTTTATGTTTTATGATTTAGAGTATGAAGACTATAATTAAGGGTTTAAGGTTTAGATAATCTCTTATATATTAAATAAAAAGCTTAAAAATTTAATATTTAATATTTTAGTCCATATTTCAGTTAAAAAGTTCAATATTCAAAATTTAAAAAAAAATTCAAAAAATAATAATCTCAGCACAAAAATTTTAAAAGAAAAACTAGAAAAAAATATGTTAAAAATAAAAATAAAATAAAATTGAGCAATAGTGGCGTTTTTGGGTAAAACGCCACAAAAAACCATTATTTTTTATCCCTTTTTCAAAATCCCGCTCACAATTTTTTGGTTACCCGCTTCTCATCTTCTTCTCATTTCCTTTTACTCTCAAAATTTGCCCCCAAATATCCCAAGTGTACCCAACTCTTTCATTTACCTCCGTTTGTTCTCTGAAAACTCAAGCATTCCAGTTTCTTTCTCCTTCATTAATCCAACACCAAATTCAACCCAAAAGCAAAAATATCCATGGCAGTAAAAAATTCAACCTCTGCTCATGCCAAACGCTCTCGGAAAAAAGCTGCTGCTTCATCTTCTTTGATCCCCAAATTCATGAAAAACCCCAAAACAACAATGGCGTTGGCTTTACTCATCATTGACTCCCTCCTCGTCTCCTTCATCATCGTTTACGTCCCTTGTAAGATAACCAAAATCCATCTTCACTGTTTTTTTTTCTTTTCTCTTCCCCGTATAATTGAACTCACGGTGACTTCTCACGGATTTTAATTTTCAGATACGAAGATAGATTGGGACGCTCACATGTCTCAGGTGTGGTACTTTTTTTTCTATACTAATCAAGCTAATTTACTTCATGGGTTAATTCGGCTATTCGTTTTTATTTGATGGGATAATGTGGAATTAGTGTTTATTAAGATGACAGGTAAGTGGGTTTCTTGGAGGAGAAAGGGATTATAAGAACTTGAAAGGAGACACTGGACCGCTTGTTTGCCCAGCTGGTTTCCTTTATGTTTATTCTGCTATTCAGTATGTTACTGGAGGACAAGTTTTTCCAGCTCAGGTGATCTTAGTGCTTAGTCAAATTGAATTTTCTTGTCTGTGATCTGTGCTTTATTTATGCTTACTTCCATTTTGTTTTTGGTTGCAGATTTTGTTTGGGATTTTATACATCATAAACCTGGGCATTGTCTTATTAATCTATGTAAAGACCAATGTGGTATGAAATTTGCTTTTGTTTACCGTTCAGGCATTAATATACGGCTATTTTTTCTTTTTGTTACTGATTAGTTATATGATTTGGTATGTAAAATTCGTAAAGCTGATAAATATATTTCTTTGTCTGAGTGCTCTGAAAGTTCGAAACTAGTAAACTCGAGATTGGTGATTTAAATGAAAATATTCTTGATTGTTAATGTTTCTTACTCTGTATTTCGTTGTCTTGGTTTTCTATATTATCGTTTACTGTTCTTAAAACATCTTTGCAGCTTCCGTGGTGGGCTCTTATCCTGCTTTGTCTTTCAAAGCGAGTTCACTCAAAGAAAAAAGCATGAATTTTGAAGTAGTATTCGGTGGATTTGAGATCTAATACAAAATTTTGGGTTTTTTTTTCTTTCAAAATGTTCTTATTTTTTATTGGGGGTGATGTATAGGTACTGAAGCAGCACCAAGGAAGAAGGTTGCAGCAGCTTCTGCTTAAAAGGCAAATTGTAATGGTATGAGGTTTTGTTTTGGATGAAGCCATGTTTATGAGGAAACATTTAGTGATGAAAAGTGAAATTATGTTCCATTGGATGCTTTAGTTATTTAGTTTTTATTTGAATGTAGCTGTCTTAAATTTTGAACAATTATTGGAGCTAATGTTTGACCATTAATTTCTTCATTGTCTTTTTTTTCTTTAACTTGATCAATGTTTTTGTTTCGTTTAAGATGCCCTTAAATCAAAGGATCAGAAACGGGTTCATGATTTCATTTTAGATAAAAGGTAATGCAGGTTCGGATTTTTAATCCTTTTTCTCATTTATTTTTCTAAATTTGTAAAATAATATTCTGATTTGAATATTATAGTTATTGTATTTTAGGTGAAATTATGTGTTTGAATTGGATTACTTATCAGCTTGGGAGCATAATTTTATTAGGCAAAAACTATGGGTGAAGGATAATTACCTTAGCTGATTTGTAGACTTGTGGATTATTACCTCTTTGAATGTTGGTACAAATTTGTTTCTAGTGCTAATATTTAAAAGAATCCTGCAGCTGTTTTTGCTACTATGGGTGTTCTGGTTTCAATTTATTGGATGTTGATTAGTTTCTAGATTTGAATTCTGGGTATGTTCAGTTTTTAAGCTTAGATCAATTTTGGACCCTAGTATTTATGCTTTCTGTTTCTTATGTCAGCTGAGAAGCTTTGAGTATTGACCTTGAAGGGTATCATTCCAAATTCTAATTTCGTGTTTTTGTTAAAAATGGAGATGAATGAGAATTTGCTACCTTTAATTTTACAGTTTGCTTGCATGAATGTTTAGCCTACCTATTCTTTTGAAATTTTATTCTAAGTTGAATAAGAAGATGTAACAATTGTGTCTGGGGAAATAATAGAAAGTTGGTTGTTTCAAGTGTACTTTTGTTCTTAATAGCAAATTTTGTTTCAAACTGAGTGATTATGTTGGGGTTAACAGCGCAGTGGGAAAAATGAACTAATCTCTATGGAACTTTTCTTCTACTACAAGATGATGGCCAAGTTGATCATTTGAAATTGGGACGAATTGTCTTCTGTGATGCCTCCAAACGTCAACTCATTAATCGGTTGATTTTTCATTAATTTCATCCTTTTCCTTTTTAAATATTTTAAACTCAGCTTCATGTTTGGAATAGCTTAAAAGCTTTGTTTCTCTACTATTATACTTATCCGGTAGTCTATACTAGTCCTGGAGGTCAGAATTTTATCTCCAAATTGCAAGTTTTATTAGTATTTTTAATGTAAAATTTGGTCTTTCTTTAGTTTGTTTTGTATGCATGATTTTGTCAATGTTGTAGCAAGTTGATATCATGATCTCCTAGGAGGTTGCTTTTTAACGATTTAAAGGCTATTGTTCTTACGGTGAGTCTCAAGTTTTTAATCGAATCATCATTTTATTGCATGTTGAGTCTTCGAATTTAGCTCACTGACTTCTGTTTTTGTTTTTTTTTTTTGAATTGGTTGACGAAGGCAAGGGAGGAAGGTTTTCCGGTGGTTTTAATATCAATGTTTTCACGAAAGTTCATGGAACCGGTATGAGTTTATTAGTTAGGCAATTTAATTTAAGTGTGAATTTAGTGATTATCGAGTTAATTACTTAAATTTAGTGAGGAGTGGAAATTTAGAATCTCTGATTGTGTATTTGTTTGGTGGTTAAATAAGTGATTATCGAGTTAATTTGTCTTTTATAAAAGACCTTTCAATTTTCAATGTTGTTTAGGTTCGCAAACAAGATGCTGTATTTGGACTTGTTGTTAGTAAAAGACTTGCTGTATTTTATTTATATCTTTATGTTTAATCTAATTTTTATTATTTATTTTAGTTTTGATTCTATATTTTTATTTTTATTTTAATATTTAATAACTTGAGTTCTAACTTTTGAATTTTAATTGTGTTATTAATTTATTATTTTAAATTCTAAATTTGAATTTATCAAATTTTATATTTAGTTTTAAAGTTAAAATTTTCATAGAAATTTTAATTTGATAATGAATTTCAATAGAAAATTTTTATATTTATATCATGGATATTATGCTCCTCAATATTTTGATAATGAATTTTAATTTTTTAGGACCTTTATAATATTTTATATATATTTTTTAAAATTTCATGACCTTTAGCGGCGTTTGTGGGAAAAGTGTCGCTAAAGGTCGCGGCTTTTAGCGCGTCTGTGGGAAAAGCGCCGCTAAAGGTCGCGGCTTTTAGCAGCGTTTTTGGGAAAAGCACCGCTAAAGGCCATGACCTTTAGCGGCGTTTGTGGGAAAAGTGCCGTTAAAGGTCACGACCTTTAGCGACGTTTGTGGAAAAAGCGCCACTAAAGGTCATGGCCTTTAGCGGCGTTTTTTTTAAATAAACGCCGCAAACTTTTGTGGCGCCGTCTATAGCGGCCTTTTTTGTGGCGCTTGTAAAAGCGTCGCAAAGAGTTTTAGCGGCGCCTAAAGGCCTAAAAAAACGCCGCTAAAAGTCAGTTTTGTTGTAGTGTATAAACTTTAAAACATTTGAATCTCTGTATATAATCAACCAAAAATAAAAAAATGAATCAAAATAATAGTTCAACTTAAAACTATGCCAATGTGGCCAAAAGCATTATGAAAACAAATCAAATCAAATTTTAAAACCTCTAGTGGTCCTCAGTAAATGCCTTAACAGAAATGAATTCAAAAACGCTTTTACAAAATTAAAATTGGGTGAAAACTTCAAGACAAGTTGTTGTGAACAAAAAACTTCATGCTTTACCTATGTTCGGAAAACAATTTGAAACATTGAGTTTTTACAAGTTCAATGGTGACTTAATACATTCTAACCATTTCGATATGCAAATAATTAACTTAAAAGCATATTATTCATACATACATTAATAAAAAAAAATCAAACAAAGTTCCAATTCACGACAATTATTAATCAATACTTTTTTAGCATATATATCACACTATTTTCATGCTTATTAGATGCCCAAGTAACACTGTGTGAGAAGTTGTCCAAACACATGGTTATCTAACTTACTTTTTGTACAAACGAGGGAACTTGCTTTACAAACAGAAACTGTGATTAAAATAGTGTTTAGAATTGTAACCACAGTTTCAACCACGCAATTAAAAATGCAAGAAATGTAAAGTTGAGCACCAAGATTGTTTACGCAGTTCGACCTCAATCTACCTCTGTGGGGCCTTGACCAGAGCAATGATCCATTATCTTTCTCACAATACAACTAATGATTTAAGTCTTATTATCAATTTATCTCTCACCAATTTAGTGACCTCACCGTTGTAGAAAAACTAGATCACTCTCTCACTAAGCTTTTTCCTCAAAAGTTTAGTTTTGCAATATAAGGGACTCTTGATTGCTTACAAAAATAATACACACATAAAACGTTCTTAACTTGAACAAATTTATACTCTCTCAATCTCTCGATTAATTTAACCTAGGTGAAACTTTGAGAACATTTTTTTTCCTATGAAATCATCCCAAGTCCGACCATCGGCGCCGTCGTTCATCCGCCGTGGCCACCGATCATCGACAATGGAAACCGCCATCCCTAATGGCCGAAAAATTTCAAAACCCACCTTTTTACCCTTTTTTTTTATCATCTTCAAAGTTCTGAGGTTCTTCTGGACACATATCATGCTTAAAAAGAGACTCTGAGTCAGCAGTAGCGTCGTTCATATCATTGATATCTGGAGACCTGTTGGAGGAATAAAGGAAGACCCAAAGAATAAATGAATCTAAGAATAATTATCTGTGTGATCTGAGTATGAATGAAATGGAAAAATAAAAGAATACTTTCCAAAATAAGACACAAAGATACATTTTATTGAAATAAAAATATTGGACATATGCCTTTTTCACAAAAGGATTCTTATTAATCTCAAGCTTAGAGCAAAAAGTGTGTTTTGAACATTACTCTAAATTAGTTCTAAAAATTACAAGGATCTCTTCCGCAACCTAATTGTTCAAAACACTTCCAGGGATATAAGGACAAATGCCTGATAGTTTCTCCTCAATTCCTTCTTCGGATATGGCATTGATGCTCAAGTTTCCCAACATTCCTTCCGGGATTTTTTTTAACCTCCTTTGCTTAAGGTAAATGGTTTCTCCTGACATGAACGTTTTAGATAAATGGGGAAAAATTATCAGTTCCTATTTAATCTCTCCCCCACTTAGTCGTGCTATTCTTCTTTCTTGTTTCTTCTCTAGGTCCTTCTTCTTTTGCCTTGTATTTGGCTTGTATCCTAAGCCAAAGTGATCTTGTTTGTCCATCAGCATTGGTGCCTCGACTCTTCTTTGAAGATATTTTTCGAATCCTCTTCCAAGCAAGGTTCCTTTTCCAATCGTCAACTGCAGAATCATACTTGTGGTTTTGAATATTTTTGGCATTGGGATCTTGTTTCCTTTGACAATGAAAGTTGCGTTAACAAATTCCAGTGATAGAAAAGAACATTCTATTGCCTCTTCATTCGTTCCTATGTATGGTGCATAACTAGTTATGGATGTAATGATATCCTCTTCAGCATTTATCATCACCAGTCGACCCTTCGTTACCAACTTCAGTTTTTAGTGTAGTGACGACAACACTGCCCCAACCGAATGAATCTAGGGCCTACCCAACAAACAATTATAAGAGGGCTTAATATCCATCACAAAAAAGTCTATTTTATATGTGTTCGGACCAATTAAGAGAGGTATTTCAATTCTCCCCATAGCTCTTATTTCTGTACTATCGAATGCTCTCACTATATTTTGGCACGTCTTCATATGAGAGCTATCCACTGGCAATCTATTGAATGTGGATAGAAGTAAGACGTTCAGCGCAGATCCATTGTCAATTAACTCCTAAATTTTATGACATTCCTCAGTGTGGAACTCATAATAGCTCCTCACCCCTTTGGGCATCTTCTCTGAATCTTGAAGGATTAATCCTACATCTATTATCTTTTTTCAAACCCATTTTAGTAGGGTTTTTACTTTTGCCACATCGGTTTTGGTCCTCTTTCCTTCACTCTCAATTATCACGTTTACCCTTTTATCTAAATGACTGGGTAACAGATTTCCTACCACATTAGGTCCCGATGGATTATCGAACCTTACGATCCCCATCTTGATGAACTTTTCAATCAAAATTTTAAATGCAGTGCAATTCTCAATTGAGTGTCCTTTTATTCTTGTGTGGTACTCGCATTGAGCATCCGCATCATACCATTTTGGGAACGAAAGTTCCATGGGTTTTAAGTAAAACGGGGATACCACATGTACATCAAACAAATTCTAATATAACTCTCTATATGTCATTAGGATGGGTGTGAATTGGAGTTTTTCCGTGTTTGGCTTTGAGTTAGATTCTTGCCTCAATGGGCCTTGATGGCTGGTTGTTACGGTTTTTGGCTGGCTTACAGTGTCTAGTTTCAAATAACTTTTATTATACAAGCTTGCGGTGTTCACTTCATGTTCTTTCTTTCTCGGGGCTAATCTTTTAGCATTTTCCCCCGCATCTATTTTCTCACTCCTTATTGCGTTTTCAATCATTTCTTCGGACATTACTATATCTAAGAAGCTTTTAGTAGCACTTCCCAACATATGGTTAATGAACAAGGCTTTCAAAGTATTTATGAAAAGCATTATTGTCTCTTTCTCTAGAAGTTTTGCTGAACTTGTCTTGCCACTTCCTTCCATTTCTGAGCATATTGCCTAAAGCTTTCACTTTATTTTTTTTACCATATTTTGCAGCATAATTCTGTCGGGTGTCATGTTAGTCACATGGTTGTATTGTTTCATAAAAGCCTATGCCAAGTCTTTCCATGAGTTAACTTTGGCATGGCCTAGCTGGTTGTACCACTTGGTAGCCGACCCAATCAAACTATCCTGAAAGTAGTGGATTAACAATTGGTCGTTATTGATGTATCCCGTTATTCTTTAGCAGAACATTGTAATATAGGCTTCAGGACAACTAGTCCTATTATATTTTTTAAATTCTGTAGTTTTGAATTTTGGTGGGAGCACTAAATTTGGGACTAAGCTCAACTCTTTAGCATCAGCCCCGTAAAGGTAGTCAACATTCTCCATAGCTCTGAATTTCTCCTCCAACCACTTACATCGATCTTTTAGCTATTTCGACAATTCTACTCTTGCTCTATCCATTTCTGCCATGTCGTCTAAATATGAAACGATGGGGTTGGTCAGATTATCCCCGGGATTGGAACCTAAACCTGTTGGGTAATTCACTGGTGCTAAGGTGCCAGCTTGTTATTGTTTAGATCTTATGGTAATGGGTACCCTTTGTGGATAAGTATCTGGTTAGGCTTGGACATTCACCGAGGTAAAGCCTAGGGGATATGTAAGGTCTTCATTATCATCCCTAGAGTTAACCATAGTATTTTTCCCTTTTTCATTCCCTTCGACCTGCAACTAGGTCAACTGGCTTATCATACTTCATTGGGACTCTTGTATTTGATCCCTCATGTCTTGCTGTACTTCAACTAATTGTTCTTGCAGTTGTGCTTGCAACTGATCTTGCATGTCTTTCTGAATTTGTTCTAATCTCTCTAATATTTGATCCATTGCTTTGGTTTTGCCACTAGTACTGTAACGATATTCAGTTGGTAGATTCTTATTGTTTTCAGGGTAATTATCATAATTTTGATTAATTAGGGTTTTTTTATGAAATCTAATGCATATGATGAAATGTAAAGTTGATGAATGAAATAGATGTAGAAAGAGACATTGATTCTAATTCAACTTTATTAGAACAACTTTACTAGAAAACAAATCTCTTTACATAAAACAGGTGTTTTACATATATGAATTTACCCTAATACTCAAAGCCTTGACTTTCCTAAGAAGCCAAGCTAATTCTGAGCCCCGATCTGATTCTGATTCATATTTTAAGCTTAGCATGTCGGCTTAAACCATTAAGGTTTGCAAATGGTCAGTTACTTCCCGTACTTGAGTCACAGCTTCACTAATGATTTGATCTCTATCCCTAATCGGACTTTGAGAGTGTTGGAGTTTCTCTTTCCAGTGTTCATTGTTCATTTCAAGAAGTTCAACTCGAAGTTCACAATTTTGTAATGCGGCCTCAAGCTCTTCTATCTTTCCCTTCAACTCTTCAATCTTATTTAGGCTTGCTTTCAACTCAATTGTGTAGTTGTGACTACGATATTGGTGCAGTGGCCTTTCTAATTCTACTATTCTGGCTCTTAATCCAACCTTTTCATTTTGGCTTTCTAACAAATCCCTTTCTAGAGCATCTTCTCGAACTCGAGCATCTTGGAATTTCTTTTCCCACTGATCAGCTCTAATATTTTTTACTTTGATTTCTTGCCTTTATTGTTCTGATGTTTTACCCAACCCGATAGTCCTCATCAACAAACGCAGCTTTTTATAATTTGTTTTTAAACTGTCCAAGTCTTCCTCAGCCTTGTTCTTTCTTTTTTTCATTTTCTCGACTTTTAACTTCTAGACGTCGACGTCTAATCCTAGCTGCATCTTTTTCTCTTCCAGTTGTTCTATCTTTTTCCCCAGCTCCAAACTCTTCTTTTTAAAGTTTTGCTTTATGATCTCTATTTCAGACGGGATCACTTGTGGGTGTTCTTCTATTGGCCGAGTGTTTTCTTGAATTGACATAGGGACATTGTCATTGACTCTTTTACCCTACCACCAATCATATTAGGGGGTCGTCATGTGATTTACGGTAAATCTTTTCATTTTGTGAGTTTGGTTCCAAGCATTCAATATTTCATGAACCTTCTTCTTGTAATTATCACCTTTGTATGTAAACTCAAACTAAGCCAAGCCTTACGTTGCTGGCATAAACTACCTCGATCTATACTACCCAAATACAAGTAGAGAGGCATATCCAATAGCTCACCATATCCCGAGTAGAGGGACCCAGTCGAAGTTTCCATATCGGTACAAAATTTCATCAGAGATCATCTAAGGGGCCCTCTATTCAACGTCATCGTCTTGAAGACTCTAGAGAATTGCCATCTACTTTTCTTCAAAAATGTTGTCTTGCCTTGGGGTGGCCATGAATTCTTTCAACGGAGAGTAGTTCTTGAAGGATACTCGATAAGAGACTTTTTTTACCTTCCAAAAGTGGTTATGAAACCAAGCTAGCAAGAGTTGCGCACACCCGATAAACCTTCCTTCACCCACTCTCCAACATGTACTCAAAGATCTGAAATTTTCAGCCAAAATTGCCAGGACGGGCGTGACCTTTTTGTCAAGTCGATCAAATAGATATGAAACTGCCTCATCAATATGCCTTAGTGCTTTGGAGAATATGACCAAACCGAAAATACTCAAGGCGAAGATGTCGAATTTTTTCTTCGGATTCGGATGTGCTAAGATCAAATCATGCAAACTTTTCCAAGTGACACATTTGCTATCTCCTTTTTGTTTAAATCGGGCCGCAACCCATTGCTCGCTCATCTTAGTTATACACATTAGCTTTTTTAAAAATGTCAGGACGTTGGCGACTCTAAAATAAGCTTTGTCAGCTTGGATCCTCGGGCAACGGAACAGAGTTGTGTACTCTTCTACGATGGGCAACAAATCCACCTTCCCAAAAGTAAATCAGCTATAAGCGAGATTTTAATATTGGGCCAGAGCTCGGAATAAGTGCTTATCCACTTTGATATCCAGTAAATAAGGCAAATCACTATAGTTACAGTAGAATAACTGCTTGGTTTCGTCATCCCATTGGTCCCATACCTTTTTCAACTCTTGGAGATTATTTTAAGTCATACTGATGCGAGTGAAATCCCATAATTCTTTCAAGTACCCCACTGTCAAGCTGTCACCCTTCCCTTATTGTGTTCTCTTAGACCATATTCGTACGGCCGTATTGTTTTTCACTTTATCAAGAAATCCTTTTTCCATGACAAGCTCTCTATTTAGCAACTGAATATGAATCAATACCCTTTTCTATAATGAAAATGTAATGAAATCACAGCCAAAACAAAACAAAACAAGTCAGTACATTTCACACAAAGCTAGAATTAAAAGCAAGAAATAATAGAACACCTATTCGGGTGACCACTGGAGGTTTGATATGGTTCTACCTAGGCTAGGTTCTTAGGACTCATTATATGCGGTTCAGTTCTAAAATAAAGGTACCTGAACCTGCGGATTCCTCGATCTTCACCCATTATAGGCTTATACAGACCAAGTTCAATTCAGAGGAATACATTTCCCTATGGCTATACGGAGATGAAGATATCACGAAGACATAGGTACGGATGTATCCCGAAAGTGACCCACTATCCTATACGGAGGTAAATACCTCAAGAAAAAATAGTTTCTCACTCCCACTTAAGAAGGGTAAAATGGAACGATTGTGCAATGTAATATGCGTAAAACATACAAAAAGAAACTTTCGAACCAATAAAATAGTATACTAGCTCGCTATATAATCCAAGATATCAAAAACAAAACATGAATGATAAAATGCAATAATGAGACCGTTAATGTAAACCAAATTATCAACTTCGACAAAAAGACTAAAAAGTAATCAACTCGCAGCTTGACTCTCTTATTTGGTGCCTAGTAGAGTCATCAAGCTGTCGAAACATTTTTTTGAAATTGACTTTTATTCTTTTTTAAAGAACTAAAATGGAGTCGCCACCAATCACTTTCATGAGGTGTGATCAGATCACCTCATAATTTGATCGTTTTAATAAGAGGTTTGATTTACTAAAACAATGTTTTTCGGTTTACAAAATCCAGAAAATGGGTTTGAGAGTCGGTTACTCCTGAAGAAGGATTAGCATCCTTGTTACGCCCAAAATTGGTACCTAATTCATTACTTGATGTCTTAGTATCGAGAATTTAAAATTTGAAGAGAATTTAAAATACGATCCTTTTTTGTATTAAGACATTACTTAATTAAACTAATTTTCATGAAAAGGACTTATTTCACGTTAATCGAGAAGAGAGGATCATGTCTCGTAAGTTAGGACACAATGCCTTAAATTCTTGAAGACAAGAATAAACGTCACTTGTGCGTTACTTAAATCTCATTTTTTTAAAATAAATATTCGACTATTTCAGTTTTAGAAAGAAGCTATATTCCGTAAGTTAGGAATACAACTCTTCTAATTCCAAAAATAATGAACATTGCCTTGATTTAAAATTTTCTTTTTTTATGCATCGTGTAAAAATGAACGTAACATTTAAAGTGATGTGCATTTAACTTATTTGGGCATAATATAAAAATGGATAAATGTTTAAACATAATGTATGATATAGTGATCATGAAATAATATAAAATGGCTTTGAGGGTAGAATGAGAAATAATAAGTAAATAAAGGAATGCTATAATAATATAATTATAATAATATTAATATTAATAATCATATTATAGTAATAATAAATAAATGAAGTAACTTAAGATAAATAAAAAACGGAAGATGCATGATTAAAAAGATAAATGGACATGACATGAAAGTGCCAAAAATAATAAAAGAAATAATAAAATAACAAGAACATACCAAAAAATAATAATAATAATAATGACAACAAAAAATTAAAAAAAAAGTACCAATAAAAGCATGTATACAATCTAATTTTTAAGTATGTATAAAAAATAAAGAAGTAATAAATAAATAGATAAATAGATAATAAAATAATAATAATAAAGGCGCAAAAGAAGAAAAAAGGAAAAAAAATAAATGCTCGATAAAAAGAAAATAAAAAACCAATTTTAAATATTAAAAAAGTGAATGAATAATAAATAAGTAAATAAATGAATAAAAGAATTAAAATAAATAAAGGGCTTAATCATAAATTAAATGATATTAAAAGGATAAATTGAGATAAAATAAATAATAAAGGGGCTAAAATGTGATGCGCGAAAAGAAGCAGGGACCAACTCAGAAATTATTCTCTGATCTATTAAATGCTCTGTTCTTTTGGCAAATCGAAGGACTAAATTGAAAATAATTTAAAATTAAATGGTGTGATATAAAAAAATAAAACGGGAATCAGGACCATATTAAAAAGATTCAAAAGGGGAAGGACTAAAGGAATAAATAGACCCCATGCCAAAAACATGCGAATCCTACGCGGTTCGGGTCGGGTCTAGGGTCGCTCCTCAAAACGACGGCGTTTTGGGGTGTTTAGGGCCTGGATGAAATGGCACTGTTTCACCATGCTTATTTAAGTTAAAAAATTTTTTAAAAAAAAAATTCATTTCAGCCCCCAGTAAAATTTTTTTTTGAGAACCCTTTTTTTTCCCTATGAAATCATCCCAAGTCCAGTCATCGGCGTAGTTGTTCATCCACCGTGGCTACCGATTGTTGGCAATGGCGACTGCCGTCCCCAGTGGCCGAAAAATTTCAAAACCCACCTTTTTAACCCTTTTCTTTTCAGGAACCCTGTTTAGGGATTAAAATTGTCAAAAAAGTGTCAAAAATTGAACCAAATGTCAAGAAACCCTTCGGTGTCTCTCCCCTTCGACGAACGACCCAGGTAAAAAAAAATTCCTCCTTTTTTCATTTTATTCTTATTTGTTGCAAAAAATAAAAAATAAAATAAATAGAGAAAAAATGAATCACCTTTTGTATTCATTTTTTTTTTATATCTTTGATTGTCTATTTCTCTATAAAAATCAGATTAAATGGTGGCCATGGCTTTTATATCCGAATACGATACATTTTGTTTTTGTTTTTTTATTGTTTCACTACTGTCCTTTGCAGTTGTTCTTTGTGTGTTTGTCTCTGTCATTGTATTTCCTTTTTGCAGGTGGCAGTGGAGTCAACGATCGTGATGGGAAGCACACCTTTGTTGTTTTGGTAAGATGGTGGCAGACTTCGAGTGGCGTTCGTGTTGACTTGGCGAAGGCATAAGAGCGGCAACTAGAGTCTAAGGTTTAGTTTTCTAAAAGAAAGAGTTTAGGTTGTTGGGCCACTAGACCATTAGGTTTTTTTTTGTAAATGGACCCTCTTCTTTTTCTATTGGACTTTATTATTTTTGTTTTAACTTGGTTTTTGTTTTATTTGTTTATAATTTGGGCTCGAGTAAAATTGTGCTACTACAATTCTAATTCTAAAAAATGTTGTTCAATGTAATTATTTTTTTCAAGTTTTATTATTTGGAATTTCTAATTATCTTTAAACTTAGTATAATAGCATGTTCTAATAGTTTTACAAATTGAAAAAGAAGCAAGGAAGGTTTATTCTTCCTATATTATCTCGTATTTCAATCTTGCATTGTCAAATTTATAGATATTATATATATTGTTGTTTAGGTTGAAACTAGTTTGAATATACATGTTTTTTTTTTTTAAATTCAAATTGTTGCTTCTTATTTTTATAGTCATATTAATAGTTTACTTAATATTCTTACTATAGTTTTTTAATAATTAATTAATATAAAAATTATTTGTGCATTCTACATGGATAAATTAGTTATTATATATATATACGGAATAATATTTGATATACTATTAATTAGTAAAGTTTTTAGACTCCAACAATAGGGTTAAAGGGTTAACAAGCCTATAAGAGTTTAGTAAAACTAAAAATGAATATTTAAAAAAAAAACAACGTATTTTTAAGGTTACTTGTGGAATAAAAAATATACTATCAATATATCAAACACTAATCTTATATATTTATATATTATATTATAAGGTTTAACACCCAAAGCTGATATGAACAGCTTACTTAACTAACATGCGGATAATTATTATTATTTTAACATTTTTAAATAAATAAAATTTAAAAGGTTTAGATAAATTTTGAAACATTTACCTAAACTTTTTATGTAAAAAAATATAAATATATAAGATTGTCATAAAGATAAATAATAGTATCATATTTATAACTATTATTTAATTATCATTGTGATAAATATTATTTATTTACTATTTAAATTTGTTATCATTAGATTTATAAAAAAATTAATATTATAAAATTAATTTAAATTTAAATATCATTTAAAATTTATTTTTAAGTATTTTATTAAATTTAAAAATTATCATAAAATATGTATTATTTAATTTAAATTTAAAATAACTAGATATATAAATGTTTAATTTTTAAAAATACTAAAAAAATCTATTTAAATATCCACTACAATTGTATAAATTTATTTTAAAGAATGGCATTTTAATTTATTATTTTTTAACAAATTATTTTCGATGTTATTACTTTCTTTCTTTTTCATGTCCTCAATTCTTTTAAATTCTTTAGTATTAAATTAAAAAATAAACTATATTTTAATTAATCACTGAGTTCTTTTTAATTCTACGAGCAAAATTAAAAATTTATTAAGTCCTTAATTAATATTTAAAAATAAATTCTATGAAGTTAGAAAGGTCAAAGAAAAATTGTACCATCATTATTTTTTGTTGGAATTTTCTTTTGGTTGGATTATTATTCATTTGTTTGATTGTCTCTCAACTCTTTATGCTGAAGGTACCAATCTTTCGATACCAAACAAAAATAAAGCAGACAAAAGGCCTCAGGTTTTTCAGTGCAATAGACAAGGCGCATTAACCATTTTCCTTCCAATCCTCACTCCATGCATGTTAGTTTTAGGATACTCAGAAAATTACAAATTTATTCGGTTTTTGAAATAATTTTTATTTTCTCAATATTATTTTTTTAAATTGAAAAACACCAAAAAAAATTAATTTCAAATACCTATTTTCCTATAATAAAAATAGAGATAATAGCATATTTGGTACTTAAACTTTAACAAATCCTTTATTATGGTATTTGAACTTCGAAAATGTTAGATTTTAATATCTAAACTTTAACGCCATTCATTAATATGGTACCTCCAACTAATGATGTTAATTTTTGTCCATTAAAACATGTGGCTCAATTAAATGATGACACATATCCTTTTTTTTAGTGTTTTTTTTTCCAACATGTATGAGTGACTTAAAAATAAATAATCCTTTCTATATATTTAACCCCCCAAAAAAAAAAGCCACTGATATTTTTAATTGAAGAAAATGAACCCAAAAAATTAACAAAGCTGCTCATCTTCTCCATTTTTACACCGATCACTCCTATCATCACCACCATCATTAAACCTCCCAACAGCTTCTTTCACGATTTTTTCTTTCACCCAAATAAATTGATTTTTCTCTCCAGTATTCTTTTCTCATCAAGAACACAACCCATTATTTTTTTTCCAGACTAAAAGTAGGAATAACAAAATCATAACCACTTGATCAATTTCAAATCAACCTTATTCGGAGATTTTTTTTCTAAAAAATAGATACAGGGTGGAGGTAATTTTTTTTCGCATAATGAAATAATTGCAAAATTACCTCCACCCTGTATATATTTTTTAGAAAAAAAATCTCCGAATAAAGTTGATTTGAAATTGATCAAGTGGTTATGATTTTGTTATTCCTACTTTTAGTCTGGAAAAAAAATAATGGGTTGTGTTCTTGATGAGAAAAGTTGGCTTAGTTTCACAGGAACAAACCACAAACCCTTTAAATCTTGCTTAGAGACAAAAACAGAAGTTCATTCTGATCTCCAGTGTTGGCGGTCCGACTAGACTTGTTTCGGTCTAGGGGTGTAAATGAACAGAACGTTCAATAAACTGTTCATGAACTGTTCGTATAACATTTGTTTATGTTCGTTTATTAAATTAAATAAACGAGTACGAACAAAATTTTTATGTTTGTTTAATAAACGAACAAACACGAACAAATGTGTGTTCCGTTTGTTTATGTTCATGAACAAGCTCATTTATAAGCTTGTTTATTGACTCGTTTATTACTTATTTATTAATGATTATTTTCTTAAAAAATTCTATTAGTATATATTAATAAAATTATCTTGGATTGTATTTTTTCATTTATAATATAATTATTAATATTTATATTTGACTATTTTATATCTAAACAATATATGTGTGTGTATGTATTGTTTGTTTGTTTGTTTATTATTTATTAACATTGTTCGTGAACATGTCCAATTAAGTTAAATGAACATGTTCGTGAACATTAAACAAACGAACATAAACACACATAATTTTAAATAAACATCATTAGTCGGAGTTAACACATTCATAAAGGACATCAAAATTCAGGTACTAAAACCAATTTTTGAAAGTTTACTTACTACATTAGAATATTTGTCAATGTTAAAGTACTAATGTCATTATCCCATAAAAATATGATAAATAAAATTAGAAAGTTCCTACATTTATATGGATGTTATCCTGGGTAAAAAATTCAATATCTAAAATTTGTTGAAGGAAAAAAATATTTTTACATTTGAATCATAATTAATTTATTCATTAAATTTAAAGTTAAAAACTCTTAGGGTGAATTTGGATGGGCGGTGCGTTTACTTGTGATTAGTGTAAAAGCAGTGGTGGCGGTGAGATTAGATCTGTAGCGATACTGTAGCGTGAGACAAAATTACTCTTAGGCATTTTTCAGTTTTGCAAATCATTTTTTAATAAAAACAATGAAAATAACTTTTATTGTTTTGTAATTTTCACAAATTTTATTTTTTAGTATTTTTTCTCTTTCTATAAAACATGAAAATGACTTATATTTCCTGAAATCAAATACATCCTAATTTTTTATACAAGTTTTACACTATTCTTCACCTTCTCATCATAGAATGCAAAAGTTTGATGCATGTACAGATTTTTTTTAAAGGTTTTAGTACTTTACCAACCATATAGAATGCAAAAGAGTTATTATTATATTATTATTATCAATCATATAAACAAATTATTAAAATTGATTGCGATATAAATTGATAAAATCAATTTAGTCAGTATCAAGATAATTTGTATTTATAAATAGAAAAAATCCATAGGATAATATCAATTTTCTTTAAAAAATCGTAAGTCTTAATGAATTAAACATTTAAAATGAACTGCAATATATAGTTTAATGTTATTATTTCGCTTCGTCATGGATCTTATTGAGTGTCCATCTTCTAAAGTCTCAAAACCTCATCAATAACAAAACCCCGTCATGTTTCATACGCCACTTACCATCATGTAAATTGCAAGGGCTTGGTAAGGTGAGACATGGCTTAAGAGATATACACTAGCACACGTGTCAACAATATCTCATGACTTGTTTCATGAACACCAAAGAGAAGACACTTGTTTGGGAGTGATAAATCATAAATGTAACATATTTTAATCTCATTCTTAATGTGTTTATGGATGATTAATGATGTAAATTAGTGAATTTGATGCTCTTAATCCCTTAAATTCATGTTTCTATACTTAGGAGAGCATTTGGGAGCAAAATGAGTGAAAAAGGGGTCAAAATCGGAGTTCTCAGGATCCACACGGGCAGGCCACACGGCTATGTGATCCACACGAGCATGCCACACGCCCATGTGCCAGCCCGTGTCAATATCGCTCCCTATTTCCCAAACACGCGGAAAAAGCCAATTTTTAAAGTTTCTGAGCATTCAAAAGTCTATAAATACATACTAAAAGAAGACCTAAGGGGAGACGTAGAGCAGAAAGCAGAAATTACTTGAAGGAAGCCGTTGGAATCGTCTTAGAAGCAGATCCACGTCAAGATTGAAGATCTCTATTCAAATTTCTCTCGAAGTTTTTTTGGGTTTTTCATGTCTTGTTGTTTTTCTAAATTTGAGATGTCTTCCTTTTATATTATGAAATAAATTCCCTAGATACCTAGGGAAGATGAAACCTAAGACGGATCTTATTAGTTAATGTTCTGAATTTAATCATAAATATTTGTTCTTAATTATGTGTTCTTAATACTTGTTTTAATATTTTCAGGATATTAATTCAAGTTGATGTGCTTATTCAGTGGAGCAAAAGTCTCTGTTTAAGAGTGGATCTACCATAATTAAGCAGAGTTGCATGCAATCCTAGAGATAGGACGACATAAATATGCCAGATTAGAGTCAAATCTAATAAGGGAGTCCATAAATCGAGTTAATGCGCAATAGAGGTTTTAATTAGAAAGAGATTTCAATTAATCAACCTAGATTCAGTTGTTCTTAGTCTCGAAAGAGATATTAACATAATTTAGGGATTTCTACGGATCAAGACAAGTGAATAAATCATTTGATTCAGAGTCAGAATAATAAGTGAAGTCTAGGTGGATTCTTCCTTGGATATTGTCTTTATTATTGGTTTATTCAATTATTCACTCTCTGTCACGTTTAGTAGTTAATTAGTTAGTTAATTTTAGATTAAAACAAATCTCTTATATTTTAGGCTAAACAATAGAAAGATAGTTAATACTAGTACTTTTAGTCCTTGTGGATACGATATTCTGGACTCACCATAGCTTTATTACCATTCAATAGGTACGCTTGCATTTGTTGTGGTCGTAGTCTAGTTTAGTGAACCATAAAACTATCATCAGGGAGTACGTATATATAGTCTCTATTCACTGGGAGAAGGGGGTTCTGACATTTTTACTGTTAGACTCTCAACATTTCCTTGTGTAACCTTCCATCACTCACCAAATCTTATCTCTCCTCTCCTTTACTCTTCTCTTTTCCCAACATAGAATACATCAGCAATTGATGCACTGAGTGTGGACTTACTACGCAACTTTCAAATTTCTAATATTACAATGGCAAATTTCAATGAAGCCACCCCTAGTCACCAACCCACACATAAAATGCATCCTCCACTAACACTGATTATCCTCCAACCACAAAATAAACTTTATTACCTATTAGATTCTTATGACTAAAGAATCTTAATCCTAGAGAAAATGTTGTAGCAAATCCCAAGGCATTTTCCTATTATCACTGGGGATTTGACCATATTGAACATGATTGGGCATTGAAAGACTTTTTTGAGATTATAATGACTTTAGTGCTATATTTTGATCATGAGGTATAACAAATAGATGTCAAACTATGTTTCTCAACGTGGAAACATTGATAAGATGATTTATATAGTGCAATATATAAATAAAAAACTTTGTTTCTGGTGATACAAATTTAATGGTTTACAAATTAAAAAAAGAATATCTACAGGCTTAAGAAATCTTCTCACCAAAGGTATTACAAATTCAACCAAATGATTTTCTCATTCAATTTTGAAATGAATTTGGTTGATGATTTTGTATATATAGTGAAAATAAGTATTTTTTTGGGTTTATATATTGACGATATACTACGTGCCAATTACAATATATGCATGTTACATGAAACCAATAAATTTTTAACAAGAAATTTCAAGATGAAAAATCTTGGTGATATAAATTTTATTTCAGGGATTTCGAGACACAAGATTGCTCTCAAGGTATCCTTGAATTATCACCAATGGTCTATACCCAAAATGTATTAAAGAGATCTAGCATGTAAGATTGCAAACTAAGCGACACCCCTATTGCTAAGTTCATTCTCGATTAATGCCTTAATAGTGATGTTGATATTAAGGAAATGAAAAATATTTCCTATGCTTTAACAGTGGAGAGCCTAATGTATACAAAAGTTTGAACATGTCTGGATATTGAGTATATTGTTGGGATGCTGGGCAAATATTTAAGTAATCCTAGTACATATCATCAAAAACATCCACATGAGTCATGCGGTAGGAATGAATGAATGTGCAAGTGTACATAATCGTGACAAGTAATAAAGTGAGAAGTATATCAAGTTATCGTCTCCATAGGTACTGAACAAGCAAATATTTATGAAATATATACTTACGCAAATTGGTACTGGAAAAATATTTTTGAGGAAAGTGAGCTATTACCTTGACTAAAAATTAACTAAGTAACAAATTAAATTAAATTAAAAAAACAAGGTGAAAGCAAATCTTTTAATAAATTTAATCAATATGACATAGATGTGTTAGATTAATTTTATTATTTAACTTAGAAATATTAAAACAATATTTATGATGTTACGAATAATTCCAAGCAACTTGGTCCTTTGTTAACTGATGCAAACATATTCATTAAAATCAATTAATCTTTCTAGCATATGTCTATGTTTAATTAATTAATTAATTTTCATAAGTAGGCATAAGACAGAGTGAAGTAACAATATATTTCTATACTGAAACAAATTTAATCAAAATAATAATTTTTAGGTTATGCAAGGCAATAATATTGTTTAATATTATTACTCATTTAATCTAATTTTATACTTAAAAAGAGTAAACATGCACCATTTAGATAGTGTATCAATTAATTATAATTTCAATCCGATTAAATAATTAATTCTATTGCAATCTTACAATGATAATGCAAGAATAACATAAGCATGATTCTATCTAAACAAACAAATTTACCAAGGCCCATAACATCACAAACACAATTTTAATATTTTAACTGGGCATAATTTGATTAATCTAGCAATAAGTCATTTAATTAAATCAAAAGCATCAAAACAATTAGCATTCATGTTTATAATCTTAAAAGAAATTAAAAAGAAATAAGAGAAGGAAACTAGAAGACAAATCCAGTGTTCTCTGGGGTTAGATTAGTGTGCATCCCTTTTTTCTTCTGCTTTGTTTTGCTGACCAAGGGCCTTTAAGATGTTGATTGCTGCTGCTCAAAGGATTTGCATGACTCTTTTTCAAGAGAAAAAATCGAAAATGGGAGAAGGGAAAATGGGAGAGCAAATAGGAGAAGATGGATGAGAGGAAAGGATAAATGGTGAGTGAATGAGTAATGAAATGAAATGCAAGAAGGGTGGCCATTTATACAAGTTTGAGGTGGCTAAAATAGCATGGGAGAGACTTTATTTTATCTTCCCATGGCTGACCCTTGATAGTAGGAAGAAGGGTTGAGATGACTTTGCTAAATTTAGCTTGGTGCTATAAAGTGAAGGCTTGAAAAGTGGAGGGGTTGGAATGTAACACCCCTTCCCCGTATCCGAGGCCGGGATAAGGTACGAGGCATTACTGGACAAACATACAAACATTAAACTAAAATACGGGCCATAAAATTTCATTCATATTTCAAAACGTTCATTCACTTACACATAGTCCCTTATTTGAGTCTACGGAGCCCAAAACATACTTTAGAAAGTGTTTGGGACTAAACCGAGAACTTACGAAAATCTTGGAAATTTCATGCTTTAAGGCTCCACACGCCCGTGTCTCAAAGTCGTGTTCTATACATAGCTGAGACACATGGTCGTGTCTCTGCCTGTGTGGAATATACCTAGCCTATTTTCCAAGCGTTGGTCAACCTTAATCTCTTACACACTTATACATTTGTACCAAGATTATCATCTTACCAAATATCTTCAGCTTAATCATCAAGCATTCATATTTCAAGCTAGATCATATCTTTATAAAATACCACAATTTAGATGCGCAAAATAACATGTTTGTCTGAAACATTTCAATTCAACTCCATACCCAACAAGCATTACATTGAGACTAGTCATATATATATATACATGTCATGATACATATCATTCTCTTTCTGTTTTCTTATAAACATATATCATTTATTTCATTATATCAATATTTCATATACCATAGTTTCCATGTATTCCACATATATTTATTTTCCTCCTCCTCCTCTCCATTCCACATCGTTAATGTATATAGCATTCTTGTAAGTACGATTTCACAATTTACTAATAAATGCTCACATCAAACTGTCCACACGAGTCATAGTCACTTACTTATTTATAATTCAAGCTACAGAGCTCCAAATTAAGATCCATAAATTTCCTCTGAAACTAGACTCAAATATCTTTCCACCATAAAATTTTCATAATTTTTGGTTTAGCCAATTAGTACAGTTTATTCATTAAATTTCCTCTAATTCACTTTTTGACAATTCTAACCTCTCTTCACTAAAAATTAATTATTTCACAGTACAGAACTTGGATAATGTTCTTGTTGATTTATCTTGAAAATAGACTCATTAGTGATTTTAAAAATATAAGTTTGAGCCTCTAATTATTTTTCTCCAATTTTTTTTGATTTTCCAAAGTTAGAACAGGGGATCATGTAATCATTCTGAACCAGTCTCACAAAAACATAAATATATCAAAATATAGAACTCCTTTGCTTTCTCTGTTTCTTTTATATGAAAATAGACTAATTAAGCTTTAATTTGATATCTCATTTAGTCTCTGATTCAATTTATACTATTTTTGATGAGTTTTCAAATTCACATCACTGCTACTGTCCAAAACAGTTTTATTGCTAATTCACTCTTTTACATTTTCTTTGTATTAACCTCATTTTAACATACATATCACAAATCATTTTCACCACATTTCATACATCACAAGTATAGGCCCATGATCACAAGGTCACCATAAAATCATCCTCACGTATAACTTACTTGTTTATAACCTTACCACATCCCGGTCACTTAATGTACACATCATTTACATAACTAAGTTCCTGCACTTATTCATCACAAAACTCACAAAGCAATACATAGAGAGTCTCCCATTGAACACTTCGGATCTATCCTCGATACTTGGTGGTTTCAGCACATAGCTCCACCCATCATATAGTTCGACTCTCTTGTACACATGGTGAACACTTAGTACCACCCATGTGGCCTAGCAAGTTTATCTCGTAACTCTCTTGTCTACATGGTGTCCTTCACCTGGAACCACGCATGCGACCTAGCTACATATATCCCGTAGCTCTCTTGTCTACATGGTGTACACATAGTATCACCCATGTGACCTAGCTACATCATAATGTCTTGTAGCTCTCTTGTACACATGATGTGCACTCAGCACCATACATGTGACCTAGCTACATACCATCTGTATCATCCAATCTTTCCGAAGGTTCAACCAGGATTTCTCTCTCTTTCCCAACAATTTCACCAATCAAGTAATTATCAACAAACATATTTCCAATAGTATTATAAAATATCATAATACAAGTAAAATTGATGTATTACTTACATATAAACTTACATCTCATTTAATATCAAGGCAATAACATTAAATTACACATTGCCTTATTAAAAATCATATGAACTTACAATTTCCCATAATATCCATAATCATAGAAATCACATTTATGTATGATAATTCAATGCACTTCATGTACCATAAACATATTTTTAAATCAATTCATAAACTGGGCACCATAAACATTTAATTTACATAATTAAATTAATTCAATAAATTTAACTTTCAAATATAAATTACAGCATTATTGCTGTATTATTATCACACCAACTTACATACTTTCAACACCTCGGCAATCATAGTAAATATATCAATTTTACATTAAACATGCATAAATTTATGCTTATTATACCTATGAACTTACCTCGATACTAAAACGGTCATTTTACCAACTTTCCCAATTTTCGATTTTTCTTTCATTCTAGGTTCAAATCTCATTTTTCGGGATCTAAAACATCATATTTTACTTATTTAATTAATTTAATATTCAAAAGAGTCCTTAACTCAAACTTTGGAAAAATTACAATTTTGCCCCTAAACTTTTGCATATTTACACTTTTACCCTTAGGCTCAGGAATTAAACTTCATCCTTTATTCTTATGTTTTATGACATGCTGATCACTTTTACCTTCTATGGAAACATCAAATTCTCACTCTAACATATACTTATGACTATTAGGTATTTTACTCATTAAGCCCTTTTACTCGTTTTCACTCAAAACCGAGTAGCACAAGTTGTCTAACATAAAACCTCATATTCTATCATAAAAAATCAAAATAAACACATTTCACCTATGGTTATTTTTTTGAATATGAACCCTAACTTAAATTATTGCTAGAATAAGCTTAATCAAATTATCGGGATTCCAAAAACGTAAAGAACTTGAAAAATAGGGTTAGAACGGACTTACTATTGAGCTTGGAAAGCTTAAAAACCCTAGCCATGGCTTCCCCCATGCTAATTTCAGCCTCCATGAAAAAGATGAGTCAAATTTGGCTTTATTTTCCCTTTTTATTTCTTTTAATTACCAAATGACCAAAATGCCCTTCCTTACTAAACTTTCAAAAATTCCATCCATGTCCAATTTTTGCCCATAACTTAGAAATTGGTCAAATTTCTATTTAATACCTCCTAATTAATATTTCAAAGCAATTTCATACTAGAAACTTCTAGAATGCAATTTGTAACTTATTCAATTTAGTCCCTAACTTCAAATTGAGCACTTTATGCATAGAATTTCTTCACGAAATTTTCACACAATCATGAAATCATATCATAGACCTCAAAATAATCATAAAATAATTATTTCTATCTCGAATTTTATGGTCCCGAAACCTCTGTTCCAACTAGACCCAATTTTGGGCTATTACATAGAATGACTTTCCTTTTAACCCATTTTCCCCAATTAACAATATCCTTCCACGATTTCCTTCCTAGTTGCCCAACCATGTTTACTACCTCAATGGACTATCTTCGTTGCCATAGTCAAGCCACGGTCTTTCAAAGTGTACTCATTTTAATGTCCTGGCGAGCTCTATTGGTTGCCATAGCCGAGGCTATGGTCTTACACCTCAAAAATCCTGTGTTTACTGTTCCAACAGGCTATTCCTTGTTTAATGTCTCGTTAGACTATCTCGTGTTTAACGTCCTGTTGGACTACCTCGTGTTTAACATCATATCAGACTACCTCATGTTTAACGTCTCGTCGGACTACTTCCTGTTTAACGTCCTATCAGACTATCTATGATAACATTTTTCAGCTATGGTCTTATATAATTTAACCCCATGTTTACCATCCCGACGGATTACTAGGATGTCAAACCGTTTTTCAGCCATGATTTTACTCATTTATATCATGATGTCATAGCATCTTTCAGCTATGGTCTTACTCATCTTAATCATGATGTCATAGCACCTTTCAGCTATGGTCTTACTCATTTTAGGCGTATAGCCTTCGATTGGTTCCATGGCCTAGCCATGATATTTTATTCACCCTCTCTATCACATTCTATCCATTTCGCCATTCCTGTACCTTAATGCTCGAACATCGCAGTGCACCCTTCGTAAGTCCCAGAGCTTTGCCCCTCATGGTTTGCATTTAGCAATACCATATGGTGGTATCTAACAGAATCATTCCTTTTTCTCATTTATAACTTCTTCTAATCCTTTTTTTTCTATATATATTTTCCCCTTATCATGCATACTAAACTAAAATGAAGGATACTTAAAAATTAGGAAAACATGCATCATACTTTGGCAGTTCTAGGTTTGAGTATAGAAACTCAACTGATACTTCTTTGCCTCTCCCCTTGCTTAGCCTTTCCGAATGCCAGAGCTTCCATTCTCTTAGCAACTAAGCACATCAACTAGTTCATGAGTTAAACTTAGTAATCCCAGTCTAAAACTTAGTTTTCCAAAAACATGCATAATCCTTAAAATGGTTTCTGGAAACTCTTAACTTTGTTTTTCTAAGTCTTACGTACACTGAAGGGCTCAGAACCTTACAAGCTTACTAGTTTCTCTACTTTCCCGATTTAAACCTCACAATCGTCGCTCCATGCAGAGCTTCTTAATACCATTGCTTCCTCGGAGATGGAAGATGAAGAAGAGGAAAGAATGAAATAGGCTAAGAGGAATTCATCTGAGGATTCATTTCTTAGCTATTTATAATTCGTCCTATGTGGTCTCCAACCGTAAATCAACTATTCATCCATAATTATTTTGTCTCCCACTAAGAGACTAACTGGTTATATCTTAACTGGACCAAGATTAGTTTTCAACCATATTCTATTTCGTTCCTAACTTTTCTTAATTTTTTAATAGAGATCGCTAGCTTTTGATCCTTTTCAATTTAACCCCTAAAGTTCTATATTTAAAGAATTTCTGGTGTGACAACTTTTATATGGTGAAATTGTTTTATCTCACTTGCAATAACACTTTTGTCAAAGATATGAATTACGTAATTTTGTTGAGAGCTAATTCATTAGTGTTGTCAGGTCTAAATTAAAGAAGACCACCAATAAAGAAAGATTAGTTGAGTTTGAAGTTGTAATTTCTTAAATTCCAAGTATACATTTTGACTGTTCATCGTCTAACTTTATTTACCTGCAAATGTCATGTTCAATTCTAATTTTATCGAAGAAAAACTATGCATAATTATAATTTTATTGAACATACACTTTGTTCAATTAATTCATATATTCAACTTTTGTTTAAAATTTAAATTGTAACACTACAATCTTTCTATTATTCCAAAATACAAACTATAAGCTTCAAGAAAAAAAATATAATTTATCAAAAATAAATTTATAAATATGATTTAAATAATAAATTTATCATTATAATTTTTTTATTTTCAACTCAAATTCAGATAAAAGAATATCATAATAAAGTAAATTTTTATTTAAATATTTTGTTCCTTTTAATTTTGCTGAGGAGAGGCTAATTTTATCGAAAGAAATATATCAAGTGTCATCCATCTGACACTAGTAAATCCCTCAAAGAATTGAAATTGTTTTCAATAAAAGTTTTATCTCGCATTCTGTAAATTTATTGTCTTTTCAAACATTTAAATTTTAATTAAATCAATAGATAAAATCTCTAATAAAAATAATACTAAATTTATTGAGGAATGTATATACTTTCATGAACAACATTTTACAAACTTCTAGCCATCAATACTTCTCTCAACAAATTTCTTCATCTACCATATTTTAATACTGAAAATCTCACTAGCTTTTAAAACTGTTAGTTTTTTTCCCCTAAAGACAATTATAATTTATTAAGGATAAAAGAGTCTAAAAACAGCAAAAATAAAAAAGAGAAACATTAATTACAAGTTAAAAAAAGAAGCCAATTATTAAGATTCCCATCCTTTCTTTTTAATTATTTTTTCCCTTTATTGAACAAAAGAGTTATTATGAAGGAATAGCAAATGTTTACTGCAAAGTTGAAAAGTTGGGGAAAGGATTGAATCATGAAAGACATACCAAATTTCAGCCATATTAATATTCGATAGTTTCACAATTAAATTCAGAATTAAAAGGGGTTAAATTCATAAAAAAAACAATTTTTTTTCAATATTATTTTTTTATTCATAAAATTTAAACTTAATTATTGATACAATAAAGTGAATTAATATATAGGTAATCTTATGTCCTTTCACTTTTAGAAAAGTTGTCCACAAAAAATATTATGATATTTTTATGTTTAATATAATTATTCAGATTTGGTTATATCAATAATTTATATCAGCTTTTCAAAAAATATATATCATAAAAATTTCAATATATTTATATTTTAGTTTTCTTTTTTTATATAGATTATATAAAAAAAACAAATACTAATAAGTCTTAAACAAGGTTGTCGGAATCAAATGAAACTAATTAGTTGAAGTGGTTAAATCAGAAACTAATAAGTTGGATAATTCAACCAGAAAGATAAAAAAAAAAAAGTAAATCGAGCAATTTAAAAAATTTATTAGAATTGAATTGAAACTAATTTAAATATTTATTTTTTGTTAGAATTTATAAAATGAATGTGCATCTATTATTATTTGATTATGTGTTAATTTTTTATTTATTATAATCAAATTTAAATAAAAAATTGAAAATTAAACTAGTCGAAGTTTTCTCAATTGTTTGAAAAACCAGTTTTGCTTAATTAAACAAATGAAATGATCTCTTTTCCCTATTTCTTTTTTTCATAAAGGCAAAGAGAAGTTCACATGCAAGAGATGTGTGGCCAGCACTTCACATATATAAGATTATTTCATTATTGGACTAATTTTAGTTTTGATTATTTTTAAGTTCTTTTACTTGGATTTTTAAAAAAAAATAAAATCCGTAGAAACTTAAGAAATAAAAAAATAAATTCCCTATCCATTATTTTTATTAAGATAAAATATATATTTTTGTTTAGAGATTTCTTTGAAAAATAAAATAAAATAAAATAAAATATTGATTTCTTTTATATTTATCCGTTAAAACTCTCCTCAACCTTACCTGGATCAATCAAAGAAAAAAAAAATCATTAAGAAAGCTGATAGCAGGTATGAGTAGCTTTTCATCTTCTTTCTTTCTTTATCAGCCCATTTTCCTGTTATCAGTAAAACTGAAGCTAAAAGGGTTGATTGATTGATTCTCTTAAACTTCAATTCAATCCATCAACATAAATAGATAGAGTCCATAATTATTCCATCAAAAGGATCCAACATCAAGAGCATTAATATGTTGGATAAAACTGCTACTGTTTCTGCACTTCCATTCTCCTCTGATCTTCTCAGTCTCACTCCTCTTGATAATGGCAAAAGAAAAAGAAAGCCACCCGGTACCCCAGGTATATACTAAACCTTATGTGTGTAGAATTAATACCCTTTCTTTCTGGGTTGTTTTTAATTTGTTTTCTTAATTATAGTGTTGATCTTTTTTTTTTTTAATATATAGATCCAGAAGCAGAAGTGGTTTCTTTATCTCCGCAAACATTGCTTGAATCGGACAGGTATGTATGTGAGATCTGCAACCAAGGGTTTCAACGAGACCAGAACCTTCAAATGCATAGGAGAAGGCACAAAGTGCCATGGAAGTTGGTGAAAAGTGAAACACAAGAGGTGGTGAAGAAGAAGGTATATGTGTGCCCCGAGCCAAGTTGCTTGCACCACAACCCTTGCCATGCCCTGGGAGATCTGGTTGGGATAAAGAAGCATTTCAGAAGAAAGCATAGCCTTAACAAACAGTGGGTTTGTGATAAGTGCTTTAAAGGCTATGCCGTTCAGTCTGATTATAAGGCTCATCTCAAGACTTGTGGTACCAAAGGTCATTCCTGTGACTGTGGCCGTGTTTTTTCCAGGTTGGTCTGTTGAACCCCCCCTCCCCCCAAAAAAAAAGTTTTTTTTTCTTTCCTTTCTGATTCAAACCCTAAAAATACTCGTAAAAACTTATCCTAATAAAGAAACTCCTCCCCCCCCCCCCAAAATTCTTTATTTATTTTATTTTTATTCTTTAAAGTTTTATACTGTTAACTATTCTTTCGTGATATCCTTTCCTGAAAGTACTATAACAAATCTATTTAATAAAAAAAATGAATAATTTACTGATTCCATCTACAGTTCAAAATGACCTCGTGTTTCAATTTGCAGACACACAAAGACCCCAGACCCCAGTTCATTTCTTTTGTTTAATTTAGTATTTATTTCTCCCCTCCAGCCCTACATGAACTAGAATACAATTGCTTCCTGGACATTCCTATTATCCAAAGTCCAAAAACACCATGAAGAATCAAAATCCTCGTTGAGCATGCTCTCTTTTCGAAATCATTCTTTTTATTCTTTGTCGTTTCAGGGTGGAGAGTTTCATTGAGCACCAAGATATTTGCAGTGTTAGAGGAATTCAACATCAATTCCAGGCGTTGCAGTCTCGACTGACTTCAAGCACCACTCCGTCGATCGATGCAAACTTTAGGTTATCCCCACCATTGCCGATACCAAAATCAACTGGGACTCTTGAACTTCAGCTTCTACCATCATCAAGCACTCACTCGTGGTCATGGAGGAACTCAGATAGCGCGAGTCTTTTAAAACTATCTATAGGGTCAACTGAAGGTAATGGGCGTGAAACAGCAATGGAAGCGACTAGGTTGAAAGAGTTTGCAAGTGAGCAGCTGAAGTTAGCCATGAGGGAGAAAACACATGCTGAAAAGGCTAGGGAGGAAGCGAAAAGGGAGATTGAGATGGCAGAGCTTGAGTTTGCAAGTGCTAAGAGGATAAAGCAACAAGCGGAAAATGAACTTGAGAAAGCTCTAGTGTTGAAACATCAAGCCACAAAGAAGATAACTGCAACCATCATGCAGATCACTTGTCAAGCTTGTAAGAATCGATTCATAACATCAATGGCAGCGGTTCCTGCAGCTGATGAAACCTCGCTTGCAATGAGTTATATGTCGTCAGCCACAACAGAAGGGGAAGGAGAGTGATTATATAAATTTTTTCACGCCATGGAAGAAAAAGGTTGTAAGTCAGCGCTTGAATCTCTTCGTTTTTGGATGTACATGTTGAGCTTTTTCTTTGCTTTGCTTTGGCGGTATTTGTAAACAGTTCCTGAATTGATTTAACGGAAAAAGGTAGATGGTGCAATTTAATGGAATGCAGTGAAATGATTCCCATATGACAAACAATGATCACGCTTTGGGATTCCCTCTATGGCTCTATCTTTCCTACACCCGCACAAGGATACCATGTGTATCAGTGTATATATGTTTTCACTAGAGATGTATTCGAAATTTTTAGCTTCGTAATTGCCAATTTCCTTTTTATCTTTTTATCTTTCGATTTCAATAGTTACCAATAGTTACCAATTGCCAATTTTTAGCTTCGTAATTGCCAATTGTATATTGTATTTAAGGAATCTCTTTTTATCTTTCGATTTCAATAGTTACCAATAAGGTATTATATTATAGAAAATATTGATTTAAGTTTGGGCACGTTAAGACTTTAATTGAGATTCATAAAATTATAAAGTTGAAAGAATTTATTATTATTTTGTTTTATAAAAAAAATTAAAGTTAAAATTTTAAAGAATAATTTAAGACTTTTTTATAAGGAGGAATCCATTTACACTTATGGTTTTATACCCATTTGTAATTTTTAACAATCCAATCTTTAAAATTATTAATATATTTGCATTTGTTATATATGTAAATTTTGAATCGATTTCATATCTTTATCATATTAATTGATTATATTAATATATTTAACAGTTGAAATATTATTACATTAAACAAATAATTAGAAACTTTTAATTTTTACCAAATTTAACATACATATTCTACATGAACAAAGAATAAAATATGATGGTTAGATTATTAAAATATTAATTGTATAAAAAATTATTAAATTCTATATAATCCAATTATTATCTAAAAAAACCCTTCAAAGAAGAGTAATATGTAGAATTATTTGGAAAAAGTTATAAATTTATGTTAGTTTAAAAAGGAGCAAAGCATGTTGAAATGAAGGAAAAAAGGATTATGAAAGTGAGGTGCATTGAGTTTGGGATTTACATTTATCGGGACCATTGATTTCAGCTAGAAAATAGGAAGCAACCATTCAATTCAAGGATACTGACACATATAAATTCAACCCAAATTCAATGTTAGGGAAAGGAATGTCGTTTTCACTTTTCATTGCATTTGTATGCTTTATAAAATAAAAATAATACCAAAAAGAACACCATGTTTTTCAGTGCCATAGTTGAAATGGTTAATTGCAGGCAATAGTCCTTCTCAAATTCTCTCTCACACTTTATCAGAATCAGAAGTTAATTGGAAGGTTTCAAATATTTCAGACTTTTCAAAAAAAATTTACCTGTTTAATTACATAATTGTAAGAAAAAAAAGGTCTAATTTTTAATGGAATTAGTGGGGATGTTGAATCTCTAACCAAACTTTCATCAATCAAATTTATCAGTTTTTTTTAAAGTAAAATTTATCAAAGTTTTAAATACACTAGCTGTAGAAGTGTTTATGGGTCGGGACAAGTCCAATTAAAATCTTAGACTTGTTTTTTAGGTTCGGACCAGCCCGAAAAATGGATCTAAAATTTTGCTCAAGTTCAGCTTAGATAAAATTGTTAAAACTCAGACTCGGCCCGGCCTGCCTGTACTAACTTTTTTATATTATTATTTTTATATAAATTTTTTAAAAATATATAATACATAAAAAATATTAAAAATATTAAAATAAATGTTTTCAAACAAATTGAAATTAAATTTTTTAAAAAATATTTACTTAAATAACTAAGATAAGTACAACTTAACAAACAAATACCTCTAAAAAAACAAAAGATATACAATATCCAATAATAACAACATAATAGTGAAATAATAGCAAACTAGTGAATAAACAACAAGAAAATAGCAACAAAATAGTAAAGAATAGATGTGATCATGGGCCGGGACGGGTTGGGTTCGGGTCGAGCTCAACTAAAAATTTAGGCCCATTCATTGGGCTCGGGTCGGGCTGGGCCCAAAAAATAGGCTTAAAATTTTGCCCAAGCCCAACCCAAATAAAAATACTAAAACCCGGGTCCGGCCCGGCCCGGCCCACCCGTATTTATTTTTATATTATTTTATATAATTTTTAAATATATATAATATATCAAAAATACTAAAAAAATCAAAATAAATATTTTCCAACAAATTGAAAATAAATTTTAAAAAATATGTAGACTTAAATAAAATTA
This sequence comes from Gossypium hirsutum, assembly GCF_007990345.1. NCBI lineage: Eukaryota > Viridiplantae > Streptophyta > Magnoliopsida > Malvales > Malvaceae > Gossypium > Gossypium hirsutum. The sequence goes on along the minus strand of NC_053435.1, from coordinate 92,661,016 downwards.
AGATAGATGCAACTTAACAAGCAAATACCTCTAAAATAATAATAAAATTAACAAATGCCTTTAAAATAATAACAAAATTAATAATAAAATAAGTTTTATACAATATCCAAATAATAACAACAAAATAGGAGCAACTAATAGTAATATGGTAGCAAAATAGAGAGAAAACAACAAGAAAATAACATTCAAAAACAAAAAAAAATAGCAAATTTTTTTTTTCATTTAGTGAATTCAGGTCGGGCAGGGCCCGGGCCAAAAATACCTTACCCGAGGCCCAACCCATTTTTTAAATGGGCTCCTTTTTTGTCCAAGCCTATTTTTCGAGCCTATATTTTTGCCCAAACCCTCCCACATTTCGGGCGGGCCTTCGGGCCATGTAACACCCCTCGCCCGTATCCCTCGCCGGAACAGGGTTCGAGGTGTTGCCCGACTTAAACTCAGTCAATCACACAAAAACAGTGCCGAAAAATTTCAATCAATTTAAAATTTTTCTTTTCACATGCAATCTGTCCCATATATGGGCTTACGAGGCCCAAAACATCACTAGCCAACACCTTTGGCTAAATTATAATATCACATACTCAACATTAAAACCCTATACATGCCATAGACTCGAAATACTAGGATTTACTTACACCAATAGCGTGAGCTCGACAGTGTGATAATATCTCCGACGAACTCCAACCCGAGCAGGTAATCGAAGTCAACAATATATAAAACAGAGGAATGTAACAACGGAGTAAGCTTTCATAAGCTTAGTAAGTCTTAAGCAATGCAAACAAATAAACGCAATTATACTTCGATTATTCAATTTCTTAAGTGGCCATATTCTAGGTATATTGCCATCTGGTCGAATACACACAAACACATAATGCACGTTCAGCATTCTTATCGCACTTAATCTGAATTCGTATAACATAATTAAATCGAATACTTTCACATACTTTCACACCCTGACCCGGTGTATCATGATCATAAATACAGTTATAACATTTATTCACGTATGTATCACAATGCACGCTTATGATTCATTGCAGATCAAACTCACATATGAGTACATAATGCGTACCTGGCCCACTTAACGTACTGAATGTATTCATTTGTCAACCTAACACGAGGTACCTTATCATGGATTTTTCTCAAATCACCAGCATTTCGCCTGTTAGGCTCGAGGCCCGATATCAGTTCACCGGCATTATAGCCTGCTAGGCTCAAAGGCCCGAATAGTATCTCACCAGCATTATAGTTTGCTAAGCTCAAAGGCCCGAATAATCAAGTCAACAAGTTCCATATAACATATTCATATCAATTAAGTACTAACATCATTCGAACGTATATAATTATACATCTCAAACACTTTTCTTTCATCTCATTTTCACACTTAGCATTTGATAGCTTATGCATAACATTTCACTCGCATTCATTTCAAACTTATAATTCGATTATAAAAGCATATTGCATTTTTACCAACATGTTATACTTGCCATTAGGCCATATAAGCATGATACAATACACTATCATTTCATCTTTAACATTCGGCTAAACCCTTATCTTACAAGGAACACCGAATTCACATAACATATCATTTCACCTGCATACGCCTACTAGGCACGAAGGCCCGAATACACATCACCGGCACGAAGCCTGCTAGGCACGAAGGCCCGAATACACATCACCGGCACTAAGCCTGCTAGGCACGAAGGCCTGAATACACATCACCGGCACTAAGCCTGCTAGGCACGAAGGCCCGAATATAATACCAGCACTAGGCCTGCGGGATTTATCCCGGATATAATACCAGCACGAAGCCTGCAGGATTTAACCCGAATACACATCAAATATCATGTATATTTAATCATATATTAATACATCTCATTCAACATATCACATTCGTAGTCATTTGCAACATTCGGGTATAAGATCCATATGAACACCATCGTTTACATTTCGGTTCAAAAGTCATTCATAAATATCACATATCCATTTCACCATTCAAACTTAACCTATAGTGACCATTCGACTATAAGTCATATACATAATTTATTTATTGCACAACTTAATTCAAGTAGAACCAAAAGGTCACGATTCATTTAATATATACATATTGCTCACTGATTCACACACAACCTTTCAAATTAGCAATTATAAGATGGTTCTGCACATAGCCCATCCTTATCGATAATTTACGATGGTTTTACCCTTACTCACATATATGTCATAGGCATTTTTACCTATGCTTCGCAATTCACATTCATGATTCAATTCCAATCGATTTAACATGCATAAGTACATATCACATACCTTAATAATTTACTTTACGGAACGAATCCACATATCGTATTAGCCCATAGTCTTATAGCACCACACTTTTAATAGTTTACCTCATCGAAGTTCACATTTAATCACTTTAGTGCCAAGCCATATTCGGCTACCACAAAGGACTAATAATAATATTTTATACACATCATGGTTTCCTTTAGGTATTTAATAATCACAAATCGTGATATCTCCACCAGCACATATACGGCACAGTTTATTCATTGTAACACTCATTTAGTGCATCAAATTTCCAAATCCAATTCAACTTAAGCATAATAGCCATAATCGGCTTATAGCCTTAAATCATTTCATATTCGGCACATTAACTAAATAAAATTTACATTCCCTTTTCCATATTAATTTAACTCTTGGGCATATAAAAAGGAATCAAGCTTAAACACTTAAGAACTTACCTTGAATGCTGCTGAACGATTACAATGGCTATTCGATTACTTTCTCTTTTCCCTTATCCGAATTTTGCCCCTCTATGCTCTTGAGCTTAAATTCAAAGATTTTAAACTAGTCATTATTCGACTATTCGAGCATCACTTTCAAAATATAATATATACATATATATATTCGACTTTCACACCTACTGATCATAGTAAGCTTATAAGAAATCAATAAGCAACTCGTTAACAAATTTTTGTCAATGTTTACCACATAATCATAATTTCACTGCAAGCTATCTTCCTGAGCAACAGTCACTAAATCATTTATAAATGGAGCTACGAAACTCCAAATCAAGTGCCATTAATTTTCCATGAAGATAGACTCATATATCGTTCATCCATAAAATTTTCAGAATTTTTGGTTTGGCCAATCAATACCAGATTTTTCTTAAAGTTTCCCCTGTTTCACTATTTGACTAATCTGACCACTCCTCACTACGAATCAAATTTCTCATTGTACAGAATTCAAAATATGTTCTCGTTTATTTCATTTGAAACTAGACTCATTAAGGAGTCTAAGAATATAAATTTCATCTTATGAACATTTTTGTACAATTTATAATGATTTTATAAAGACAAAACAGAGGATCTAGAAGTCATTCTGACCCTGTCCCACACCACTTCAAATATCTCATTATCGGAAATTCTTTTGCTTACACGGTTTGTTTTATAAGAAACTAGACTCATTATTTAATTACATAATTTATTCAGCTTCTAACTCATCTCCCACAATTTATGGTGATTTTTCAAAATCACGTTGCTGCTGCTGTCCCAAACAGATTTATTACCAAATCACTCTTTCACACATACCTTGCATGCATGTTATTTAAACATGCATATCACCAATCAATCATCACATATCTATAATTTTACTTAAGCATAATCTTCATTTCATCATTTTAAAGCGCAACATGTTAGCCGATTTTTCCCTTAGCATCTAAGGTACATGCATGCTCATTTGCTTGGCTCAACTTCACCTATCTTCCATTTTTCATCAAAAGGACATGAAACAACAACCATTTCCTTCATTTTAATTCATGACTGAATGCTCACAACACAACCAAAAATCAAAATATGCTACATGAGTTAAGGTAGAATCAAGAAGAACTCATGAGCATCAAGATAGAAGCAAACTACCATGAACTTACCTTGGATTTTTCTTTCCCAAGTGACCGAACATTCAAGAGCTCTTTTCCTCTCCTTTCTCTTCTATTTTCAGCTTTCATGAACAAGAATGAACAAAAACCTTCCTTTTCTTCCTTTTTGTTATTCTATTACTAAACATTTTATGACACAAAATAACATTTATTATTTGTGCCATACTTATGTCATAACTTCAATAAAAAAATTTGCACATGTTGTCTACCATTAACACCATGGCCGGCCACTACACATAAAATGGGGAGTTTGACATGCAAATCCTCCTATTTTGCACTACCATTTATTAGGCCACTACATATTAGCCTATAGCATTTTCAAAAATTTTCACATAGGTCCTATTTCATAATTTCACTCACAAATGGCAGAATCAAAGCATGGGATTTTCACACATGCACTTTCACATGAAATAAACACATAATATAACATTTGATTATTTTTGGGACTCGGTGTTGTGATCCCAAAACTACTTTCTGACTAGGGCCAAATTAGGGCTGTCACAGGCCGGGCCAGGTAGCCCGACCCATGAGCAGGTCTAGTAAAGAACAACAAGAAAACAATAAAAAAAATTCAATTTTTTTTTTGCAATTTGAGCTGGGTTGGACCGGGCTCAGGCCAAAAAAGCCTTACTCGAGGTCCAACCCATTTTTTAAACAAGTCTTATTTTTTGTCTAAGCCCATTTTTCAAACCTATAATTTTACCCAAATCTTCTACTTTTCGGGCGGACCTTTTAACCAGGTGGCATAGCCCATGATCAGATATAATTAACAATTAACAAAACTAAAATAATTTCGTATAATTTTATCGATTTTGTTTAACTAAACAAAAATTATCAAATTAAAAACTATGAAAATAAAATTAATGCATGCTAAAGTCTAAAAGAAATAAAAAGGACAAAAATTTCAAACCAATAACTAAAATAGCATTCAAATAACCTAATTAAATTAATTGATTATCAATTTTTTTTAAATCATTTCCATTAATTAAATCTATTTTTTCAAAAAATCAACCTCCTCAATTATTGACATTGTCTGTGATTAAATTTTTTGACTAGATACATTGTGTTTTTTTTTTCTCTATGCTATTTTGGTACTTATCTCTGCTCAGCAACCTCTGTAATTTAACGATGTAGATATCTTTTATCTCTCAATAGTTCTTTGCAATTTTCTATAACTTCTGTACTTTTGTAACTTTCTACAAATATATGATGTTAGTTTTCTCCGGTTCCTCTTAGCTCCTTAAAACTTTGGTTTTTTTTGTCATGTACAACTCATAATCTTACTCTACTCATAATTTTACAAACAAGATTCTTTGGCAACGATTTTGCAACATAAATTATGTTGTGACAATTCTATGACACCGTGATTCTACAACTAGTACTCTATAGCTGTGATTCTATAACTTAAATTTCATAGGCCCAAGAATGCAATCTTTATATCAGGTTTAGTTTCTTCCAACTCCCTACAGCTTCTCATAATCCGCTTTGTTATCATCTTGTAGCTTCATGCAACATTGGCTTTTTGTCGTATACATATTATCTGTCGAGATCATTTTTAAATCGGGTTTTTGAAAATGATAATCGACTTTAAAAACGAAAACGGGAGTCACCACCAATCTTTTTAGGTGTGATTGGATTACCTTTAAAACATTTTGTTTTAAAATCATTGGTTTTGGTCTATGGAATAAAAAGAACGGGTTCGAGAGTCAGTTACGTACGAGGAAGGATTAGCACCCTCGTAACGCCCAAAAATTGGTACCTAATTAATTATCAAATGTCTTTAAGGTCGGAAATTAAAAATTTTAAGATGCAATCCTCTTTTAATATTTTTGATTTTTTGAAAATTAGGGTTCACTTATATCAAATAAATCAAAATATTACATCCAATAAGTTAGGACACAATATTTTTAAGATATTTGACACTAAGTTAGCCTTTTTGGAAATCCTTATCTCGAAACGACAAAACGCCACATCCAGTAAGTTAGGACACAACGCTTTAAAATTTCAAGACAGTTGCTCGTATTTTGAAAATTTTAAAAACTTAGAAGGGTACTTGACAATTCGAACTCAACGAGAAAAATTGTAACCCAATAAGTTAGGACACTACTTTTCTCGAAGCTTCCAAACACCAAGCATTGCCTTTTTATTTTTGAAAACTTTGGAATCTTGTTTTTTTAATTAATGCATGAGGAATCACATTATCATTATAGAATAGAATACTGCAATAATAAGTGAATAAAACATGCATATAAACGGTACAATGGCAATAATACAAAGATCATATACTAGATACGTACATGTTTAAAATTACATGACATCATATATACAAAAATATACATAGCATAAATTGAAGATGAATAAGCAAAACATACAAACATACATAGTAATAATTAAGAAATGATGCATGATACACAATAAAAAAAATAGTAATATAATATCAATGTACATGTTCATAAAATATAACATCAAATAATATTTATAAAATAACATTTAATACATAAATGATATATACAATATAAAAATATATAAAAGAATTAGTATATATAGAAATATAAAATAAAGTGAGTAATTGTTAACGAAATATACTTATAATACAAATAAAAATATGATATTTAATGATAATTTTAAAATAGTATTTAATATACAATATATAATAACAAAAAAAATTACAAAAGAATAATAATTATATAAAAATAAAAATATATTGGTTTTTAAAAAAATAATATATAAAATAAAAAGTATGTAAAAGAATGTATAAAATAATAAAATAATTATATAATATATATATAAATATAAGTTTAGAATAATATGAAATAAGTAATTAATGATGAAATATATGTATTATACAAATTATCATGTTATAATATCTTCAAAATATGTAATAATAGAATATAAGAAAAATAATTATTAACATATAAATAAAAATAAGTGTATAATACAAGTTAAAACTTTTAATGATAATAACATATAGATAAAAAATAATAGTATAAGAAATGACATAATAATATAAAATAATTACAATATAATATGAAAGTATATATGCAAAAAAAATAATACATAATATATATAAATAATTAATAAATATATAATACAAGTAAAAACATAATAATATATAAGTAATAATGTAAAATAATAATAATTTGTGAAAAACAATATACAATAGATAATAATAATATAAATAATATATAATAAAATAATTATAATAAATAATATAAAAATAAGGTTAAAAAAATGAAACAAATAACAATATCAAAATTATATATATATATATAATAGAAATAAATATATAGGGTTAGATTTGAAGTTCAATAAAATTTCAGGGGCGAATTTAAAAAAATAAAGCTGAATTAAGGTCTTAATTAAAACACGCGTAAATCGAAAGGGACTCATTGGGAAAATCGCCCTATTCCCAAAACGGTAGCGTTTTAATCCAGGTCTTAAAACAGCTATTGCAGGGACTAAATTAAAACCAAAACAAAATAATAGGGCCAAATCATAAATAAAATAAAGTGTAATTATAAACACAAAGAAAAGTGGAAGGACCGATTGAGTAAATAACCCAATCCTCAAAAACACGCGGATCCTCTCCGGGTAATCGGGTCAACGCGCGGATCCTGTGCCCAGAAACGACGTCGTTTTATACTTATTGGATTAAGCCAAAACGGCGTCGTTTCATTTATGCTATATAAGTCACATTTAAAGCTTTAAAATCATTTTTTACACAGGTCTTAAAAAAAAACTTAAAACACTCTGCAGAGGGGAAGAGAGACCCCGACTCTGGCTTTAGACCACTGGGTTGCATTCGCGCACGCGCTTCACGCGCCGTTGTTTTGCGATGATCTGAAGGTTAAAACCTTCATCCTCTCAAGCAAAACCCAGGTAATCCCTTTTCCTTTTAAACATCAGCAGTTTTTTGCTAAAACAATTCATATATATGCGTTCAAAAATAAAAAACAAGATACAGGATTAAATCACCTTTTTTAGAAACTGTTTGTATTTCTCTGAATGAATATATATAAGTATATTTCTATTCTGTCAAAAATCCGGTCCCTTGTACAATGAAAGCATTCGGGCTTTATAGCCACTGTTGTTATTACATATTTTTGGAAAGAAATCTTTCCTTCCATATTTGTCTTGTTTGCTGCTGTGGTTCTTTCCTTCTTTTATAGGTATCAACGAAGAATCTGGCAGCAAATGTGCTGGTGTGGATTCGCGCGCTGATTACGGAGGTAGAGTCCCGGCGCTGATGGAGGATCACGTGAGCAAACGGGTCTATTGGGATGGCTTCTGGAATCTTCTGTTTGCGGCGTGAGGAGAAAGAGTTAGGGTTGGAAACCCTAGCTGATAATTTTAAGTTTTGGGCCTCTGTTATTTGGGTTTGGCTTAGTCCTGGGCTAGGTAGGGTGTAACCGGTTTGTTTAGGTGTGTGTATAACGGGTCTGGGCCATTTTGGGCCAGTAGTGTTTTAGGACTTCGGTTTGATGTGGGGTTTGGGTCTGCCGGGTAGTGTTGGTATTTGGGTTTGTAGTGTAATGGGTTTATGGGGCATAGGTTCATTGGGCTTTGTACATGAACTTTTTGAATGGACTTTTAAAATAAATATTTATTCATTTATTTTTTGTTTTGCCTTTTTAAAGCCCGGTCAAATTTGGGCTATTACAGCTGCCCCTCTTTGCTCATTGCTGTGTAACAGGAATCGAGCAAAGACTTAAAAAGACTAAATTTGACCAGTCTTATGAAATCATGGTGTTCGATCTGCTTCTTGTAAACTTGTGACTGTCATGTTGATGTTTTCGATCTGCTCTCCGCCGAACACAGAGACGCCAAATCTGCTTCCTCGATTTGTTCTCTGACAATACAGAGATACCAAATCATCTTAGATTTGCTTCAACGTAAGCACGTGAAAGCCAAATCAGCTATGTCTTTGATTTGTTCCTTGTAAGCACAAGGATGCCAAATCATCTTGGATCTACTTCAGTGAGATCATCTGAAGGTGAGATCTGCTATGTATCTACTCTCCGTCGAAATGGAGATGCCAGACTTCGATTTGTTCTCTGACAATACAGAGATGCCAAATCATCTTAGATTTGCTTCAACGTAAATACGTGAAAGTCAAATCAGCTATGTCTTCGATTTTTTCCTTGTAAGTATAAGGATGCCAAACCATCTTGGATCTGTTTCAGTACAAGCATCTGAAGGCCAGATCTGTTATGCTGCGGCCTATTACCCCACTACTTAGGGGATTAATGCGCGTCATCTTTGATAACCTGTAGAATGATTATGCCTGCTAATTGGGATGCTATGATCGAAGTGAGTCGAATGTTCCTAATTAAACATGTTATGATGCAAAATGTTGTGAACATGACCCTTATCCTAGATGTCACCACTCATTCTTTCATTTGTCTTTTCTTTTCTCAAAGTATCATTCTTGCTCAGCCTGTAGGCCTGTTCCCTTCCTCCAATGCTACAATCCACTGAGGATGTCTGTAAGACAATCTTTTATTAAAGTTGAATCGTTGGTTTTGTCCATTTTCCTTTTAGACTGGAAGAAAGAAATCCCTCGAGTTTCTTTACCCCTTACTTACGTGAATTTCTCAAACAATTATCCTGTTTTAGTTTCTTGTATTATCGAGAAATTCCAGTGTAATGCGCAAAACTTCGTTTGTGAACATATTTAGTTCGTCTATCATTATTTCAATGCAACATACTTAAAGAACAATGGAAGATGAATAAACTCTAAGAATAATTGGATTTGAATGAATTATCAAAAAAGATACAAAGGAAATTAATCTGAAAGCCTATCTTTGAGAAGAGAAAAAAAATCTAAAGATAGCAAACAGGCCAAAATTAGATGCCCTAGATATCGCCGCTTGAGCACTTATACATCAACTTCATGAAGGCATGTGTTTAGAAGATTCAAAGTACTCTGTCGATGCCCCAGTATGCAACGTTCTTCATTCTTTGTTGAGCAAGATTACCGGATGCTTCAAAATTCGAGTCGCCCTTTCGAGTTTTCAACTCAAAACCCTTTTGGTCACAAGGCGCCCTTTGCGGGTTTTCACCTTGGCCTCTCTATTTTTTTTATTTTTTTTATTTTCGAAACCTCAAAGCGCCCTTTGTGGGTTTTCACCTTAGATTCTCCTCTCCTTTAGACAAAGTATTTTTTAACTGAGCCTGAGTTCACTGGATTGGGTAAACTTTTCCCATCTATTTCCGTTAAGATCAATGCACCGCCAGAAAAAGCTTTCTTCACGACGTACGGCCCCTCCCAATTCGGCATTCATTTCCCCCTAAAGTTTTTTTGAATAGGAAGGATCTTTTTCAGTACAAGGTCTCCTTCGTGGAACTCTCTTGGTCGAACTTTCTTGTTATAAGCTAGCATCATTCGCTTCTGATACATCTGACCATGTCGAATGGCTCTTAGCCTCTTTTCCTCAATCAAGTTCAACTGGTCATATCGGGATTGAACCCATTCAGCTTTATCTAACCTTATCTCCGTCAAAATTCAAAGAGAAGGTATTTCTACTTCAATAGGTAACACTGCTTCCATCCCATAAACTAACGAGAATGGGGTTGCCCCAGTAGAGGTTTTGACAGATGTTCGATAGGCCAGGAGTGCAAACGGTAACTTTTCATTCCAATCTCTATAGGTCTCAGTCATCTTCCCCACTATTTTCTTAATGTTCTTGTTGGCAGCCTCCACTGCCCCATTTATTTTTGGACGATAAGGAGAAGAATTGTGATGCTTGATCTTGAACTGGTCGCAAACCTCTGCTATTGTTTTGTTGTTCAAGTTCAATTCATTATCGGATATGATCCTTTCAGGCATTCCATACCGACAAATGATCTCTTTCTTTAAGAATCGACTCACAGCTGACTTAGTAACATTCGCATAAGAAGCGGCCTCTACCCATTTTGTAAAGTAGTCAATTACCACGAAGATAAACCGATGTCCATTCGAAGCTTTCGGTGATATTGGTCCAATGATATCCATGCCCCATATGGAGAAGGGCCATAGAGAGGTCATAACATGCAAAGGTGAAGGTGGTACATGAATTTTGTCCCCATAAATCTGACACTTATGGCATTTCTTGGTATAGTTGATACAGTCCCCTTCCATAGTGGCCCAATAATAGCCAAACCTCATGATTTGCCTTGCCATCGTGAACCCATTTGCATGCGTCCCACATACACCTTCATGAACTTCTTCTAAAATTAGCTTAGCTTCCATAGCATCGACATATCTCAAAAGTACTTGGTCTTTCCTTCTCTTGTACAGGATATCCCCGTCCAAGACATAGTCGCAAGCTAACCTTCTCAAAGTTTGTTTGTCATTTTCATTGGCCTGTTCAGGGTATTTACGATCTCTTACATATCGTACTATATCCTGATACCAAGGGTTATCATCCTTTTCTTCCTTCTCAATGTTACAACAATGAGCTGGAACCTCATAGACACTCATTTGAATTGGTCTCATCTCTTCCTCTTTATTTGCCTTAATTATTGAGGCCAAGGTTGCAAGAGCATCTGCTATTTTATTTTCGTCTCGTAGGAGAAAATTAAAGGTGATGTCATCGAACTCCTTAAGTAACCCCAAAACTACCTTTCGATAATTGATCAATTTAGAGTCCCTTGTCTCTCATTCACCTCTAAGCTGATAAATTACCAACGCAGAATCTCCATATACTTCAAGGATTTTTATACCCCGCTCTATAGCTGCTTGCAGTCCCATAATGCACGCTTCATACTCAGCCATATTGTTCGTGCAATCAAAGTCCAACTTGCACGTGAACGAGTAATGATCGCCATTTGGAGATACCAAGACTGCCCCAATTCCATTTCCAACTGCATTAGAAGCCCCATCAAAATTTAGCTTCCAAGGAGAATCTTCAGTCGTTGCTATACACATTAACTCCTCATTTGGAAAATCAAAGTTCAATGGCTCATAATCCTCTAGAGCCCTACTGGCCAAGAAGTCTGCTATCGCACTTCCTTTTATAGCCTTCTGACTTATGTAGACTATATCGAACTCTGAAAGCAAAATTTGCCATCTCGCCATTCTCCCATTTAGAGCTGTTGACTCCATCATGTATTTCAATGGATCAAGCTTTGAGATGAGCCAAGTAGTATGGTATAGCATGTACTGTCTTAATCTTCGAGTTGTCCAAATCAGCGTACAGCACAACTTTTCAATTGGTGGATATCTCATTTCACAGTCAGTGAATTTCTTACTGAGATAATAAATTGCCTTTTCCTTTTTCCCTAATTCGTCATGCTGACCAAGCACACATCCCATAGAAATACTGAACACTGACAAGTGCAATATTAACGGTTTATCTGGGCTTGGTGGAGATAATACCGGAGCATTCAACAAATACTGCTTGACCTTTTCAAAAGCATTCTGACATTCCTCATCCCAAGTACCTTGATTGTACTTTCTGAGGAGGCGAAAGATAGGATCGCATTTCTCGGTCAGTTGTGAAATGAATCAAGCGATGTAATCCTCGAACTTCCTTCTGAGTACGTGGTGGAGGCAAATCTTGTATTGCCCTGACTTTTTCTGAATCAACTTCTATTCCCTTTTCACTGACTACGAAACCCAATAGTTTTCCCGATCTAGCTCCAAAGGTACACTTTGCTGGATTAAGCTTCAATAGAAATTTTCTCAATCTCAAGAACAATCTTCTCAAGACCTCAATATGCTCTTTCTCTGTTCGTGACTTGGCGATCATATAATCAACGTATACCTCAATATCCTTATGCATCATGTCGTGGAATAAGTTTACCATGTCTCGTTGGTATGTTGCCCCTGCATTCTTTAGTCCAAATGGCATTACTTTGTAGCAGAAGGTGCCCCACAAGGTTATGAAGGTAGTTTTATCCATGTCCTCTGGATGCATCTTTATCTGATTGTATCCTGAGAAACCATCCATGAAGGAAAACAATGAATATCCTGCTGTGTTGTCCACCAAAGTGTCTATGTGTGGTAGAGGGAAATTATCTTTGGGGCTAGCTTTATTTAAATCTCTATAATCAACACACATTCGTACCTTCCCATCTTTCTTAGGAACTGGTACAATGTTAGCTACCCATTCGGAGTACTTCACTTCCTGCAAGAATCCTGCATCGAACTGCTTCTTGACTTCATCCTTTATTTTCAGAACAATATCTGGCCTCATTCTTCGTAACTTCTGTTGGACTGGCTTACAATCCTGTCTTATCGAAAGACGGTGTACTACAATGTCAGTACTCAATCCGGGCATATCCTGATATGACTAGGTGAAGATATCCTTGAACTCTTGAAGCAACTTAACCAGACCATGCCTTGTGTCATCGGTAATCAGTGTTCCAATTTTCAACTCATTCCCTTTCTCTAGGGCTATATTCTCTATTGCCTCTTTCTCATGTGGCATGATTTGTTTCTCCTCCTGCTTTACCATTCCTAACAGATCAAGAGATACGCCACAATCTTGAACATCTTCAAAATCCTGAGGTTCCTCTAAACACATGTCTTGTTCGCAAGAGAAATCAGGAGTTGCAGTATCAGTGCTCATATCATTGATATCTAGGGACCTATGGGGGTACGAAAGAATATACAAAGAATGAATGAATCTAAGAATGATTATTTATGTGCTATGAATAAAAGAATAAGAATTGCCAAAATTTAAAGGAATATTGGTTGATAAAAATGATACAATACTCGTTTAAATTGATAAAATTTATGTTTTATTTAAATAATAATAGATGAACATAAGTCTATTTTCACAACCGTAATCTTACTACTCCTAGGCCCTAGAGTAACAGACATGTTTCGAGAATTACTCTGAAAAATTCCTAAAGACTACAGGAAGGTCCTCCGCAGTCCAATTGTTCAGAGAGCTCCCCGATTCGTAAGGGCGAATGCCCTCGAGGCTTCCTTGCTTCAATCCCTCATCGTGTACAACATTAATTGGATGACTTTCTTCTACCAGTAATCCTCCTGACTTAAAGGATTTGGATATAGGTGGGGATGTCATCGGTTCCCACTCCACTTCTCCTCCGTTCAAACGCGCATTTCTTCTCACTTGGCGCCTCTCAATTCTTGCCTCTTGTGATTATGGTCTGGCTTGAAGCCCAAACCAAAGCGATCCTTCTTCTCAATCAGTTTTGGGATTTGAATCCCTCCTTGCAACCGTCTTCCTAATCCTTTTCCTGGCAATGCCCCCTTCCCCATCATCATTTGCAGGGCCATCCTTGTGGCTCTAGACATTTTGGGTATCGGCACCTCACTTCCTTCTAAAATGAAGGTTGCGTTAATGATTTCTAAAGAGCGAAAAGAACACTCAATAGTCTCTTCATTCGCCTCGACGTAAGGGGCCTTGCTAGTGACTGCTGCTATAATGTATTCCTCTGCATTAATGGTTATTAACCGTCCATCTGTCACTAACTTTAATTTTTGGTGCAATGAGGAGGGCACTGCTCCTGCCGAGTGTATCCATGGTCTCCCCAATAAACAATTATAGGAGGGCTTGATATCCATTACCAAGAAATCAACTTCATATGTACTCAACCCAATTTCCAAAGGGATGTCGATTCGTCCCATCACTTTCCTTTCAGTTCCATCAAAAGCTCTTACCACATTTGACATGTTTTCATATGCGAACTGTCAATGTGGATAATGGAAGGACGTTCAAAGCAGACCCATTATCAACGAGTATACTTGGCAGCGTGTATCCCTTGCACCTAGTGGTGATGTGTAAGGCCTTGGTTGACCCTATGCCCCCAGGTGGAATTTCATCATCATTGAAGTAGATGAAATTGTCGGCACTGATGTTATTTACCAACCGGTCTAACTTGTTAACGGATATGTCGTGGGTTACATATGTTTCGTTAAGCACCTTCAATAATGCATCCCGATATACCTCAGAACTCAGAAGTAGGGCTAATACTGATATACGCGCTGGCTGCTTACACAACTGCTCGACCACACTATACTCGCTATGCTTAAGGAACTTTAGGAACTCCTTAGCCTCCTCCTCCTTCACCGGCTCATTGATGGGTACTTCTGTCTCTTTCTCTTTCTCAACCTCGACACCTTTTGTCTTTGTGGGTTCGACGCCTCCTGTATCATAACGTTTCCCACTCCGCGTATGGGAACCTTCATTTTGCACGCCCCTAGACGCACTGGCTATACTCTCCTCTTCAGGTACTGTTACACTGCAATCATAACTCCATAGCACCATCTTGCCATCCTTGTAAGGGAAAGGATTGAGTTTATGGATGACAACCCTAGGCCCGGTTTGCGCCTCCACTTGTAACGCCCCTAACCCGAATACGTTACCAGAATAGAGTTATGGAGCATTACCGGAGTTACCGATTCATTTATCAGATATTTCATTAATCCGATATCTTTTCTTTTCCACGTTCAAGTCTCGTATTCAAGTCATCCGGATCTTTATAAAGAAATTTGATCGTCGTTTTCATTTATTTCATGTTATAATACATTCAACTAATGCTCTAAACAAAATTATCATTTTACCCCTAAACTTTTAATTAATGACGATTTCATCCTTAGGTTAAAATAAAATAAAATTCTTGCAATTTAATCCTTATTTCCAGCCGTTATTCTCACACAAATTGTTAGCAACCTATGAATTCTATAAAATGTCAGAATTTTCCATAATTTCAACACTTTTCAATTTAATCCTTAAAACATGTTTTTCCTTGATCTTGAGCTAAATTAATAATTTCATTCAATTTTGTAATTTAAAAAATAAAATAATTCATTTCATGCAAATTGGACATTTCTAACACTTTTTTTACAAAATTACCCATAAAATTTTACTTTTATTCAATTTAGTCCATGAGCCTAAAACATACAAATTAGCCATGCTAGCTGAATATCCATACATATTTTCCTCCTCCTCCTCTCCATTCCACATCCTTAATTTATATAACATGCAACAAGTAACATTATCAATAATTTCACTATTTACTTATGTATATTCAAAATTGTCCATTTGCATCATAGTCACTAAATTATTTATATCTTAAGCGACAGAACTCGAAATTAAGATCCGCTAAATTTCACTGAAACTAGACTTACTTATCTTATTACCATAAAATTTTAAGAATTTTTGGTTTAGCCAATAAGTACAGTTTATTCTTTAAAGTTTCCCCTGTTCTGCTGTCTGACAGTTCCGACCATTCTTCACTAAGAATTAATTATCTAATCGTACGAGATTCGGATGATGTTCCCGCTTATTTCTATTGAAAATAGACTCTTTAAGGATTTTAAACATATAAATTTAATCCCTTAATTATTTTTCTCCAATTTTTTTATGATTTTCCAAAGTCAGAACAGGGGAACCCGAAATCATTCTGACATTGTCTCACAAAACTTATTATATCTCATGATTTACAATGGATTCTTCTATAAGAAACTAGACTCAATAAGCTTTAATTTCATATTTTATTCATCCTCTAATTAGATTTATACAATTTTTGGAGATTTTTCAAAGTTAGACTATTATTGCTGTTCAAAACTGTTTTAGTGCAAAATGTTGATTTTCATTTTGCCCCAAATTTCACAGTTCATACAATTCAGTCCTTACTTAATTAACCCCTCAATTAAACTAATTTTCTCAATTAACACTTTTCCTAGACATTATAAGTTATTTCATAACTATTGAAATTCAAAATTTCCACATAAAACTCTAACTTCAAACTCTTTTACAATTTAGGTCCCAAACATTCACTTTCTATTCAATTCTTTCAATAAAATCAACATATAAACAATTTAAAGCTCTAATTCTATGTCAAATCATCATATACTTCCAGCACCTATTCATAGAAACTTTCAATTTCTTTCATAGAATTAAGAACTAATGAATTCAACAAATGGACGTAGTTGTCAAAGTCACAAAACCACAAAAATTTCAAGAAATAATCAAGAATTGAACTTACTTGCAGTAAAAATATGAAAACCCAGCTTAAGGGAACTCTTCCATGGTGTTTTTGCTGATGGGAGTGCAGAAAAATAAAGAGAAATCTAGATAATTCCACTTTAGTCCTAGCTTTATTAAGTAAATTTTGCAATTTTTCAATTTTGCCCTTAATTTCCCTTATTTTCTTGATGATTTCATGCTCTTGCCGTCCAGACCAAATAGACCTTGGGTCTATTTTCCTTTTAAACCCTCTTTCTTTTATCATTTAAGCTATTTAATCATTTCCCACAATTTTACATTTGATACAATTTAGTCCTTTTTGTTCAATTAGCTATCAGTACTTTAAAATTTCTTGACGAAACTTTAATACTAACTTATTAACACTCCATAAATATTTATAAAAATATTTATGGCTCGATTTAAAATTCCCGAGGTCTCGATACCTCGTTTTCAATTTTAATTATTTTAATATATATATTTTTAGTACATTTCACTATTTCAAAATTTTTCCTAATTTCACATTTAACTTATACTCACTAAATTAATAATATTTCCTACTCATTTTTTGGATTTAGTGATCTCGAATCACTGTTCCGACACCACTGAAAATTAGGCTGTTACAACTCTCCCCCCCTTTAGGGATTTTCGTCTCCGAAAATCTTACCAGAAGAAGTTGCTTTCAACACTCATAAAACACCTTTACTAACTTCTCAGAATCACAATTTGATTTAACCTCGAATATCTTTTTCCATTCACATTTGAACTCTAGAACACAATGTTGGAACATATTGTCAAAATTCTAAATTACCCTCTCAGGTATACATATACTCAGCTGATCTGTCAAATAAAAACTCTGTACCTACTGAAATGATCATACAGATCTTTCTTTGTCAAATGAACAACCATAAACTAAATAACATTTTCCTTTCCGATGTTAATGACAATCCCAATTCGAAATCTATAGTCATTCTATCACATAACACACTAGTATTATCATTGACTGCAATAATCCTAAATGTTCTTAATGTTCGGCTTACTTGCTAACAAATAGAAATCTGAACATGAACTCAAAGATATTATGTAATGCTCGTGCAATCACTAGTACATCTAACTCACAAGAAGATAATAAAGATCTTGATAATTTCTCAAAGAAAGCCAGAAGAAAAACACTGCTTACCGACTCTGGACTTCCATCATAACAGAGATAATATATTTCCCGCATGTATAAAACAAAATCATAATCAGTAGAAACATAAGAATAGTCTCACATAAATTTTTACCATTAACTTCATTTCCAACATATTAAAATAGAATTCCAAGAAGATAAAGAAATGATGATCATAAACCGACCAGACCAATAGGGCTTTCGTCTAACATCATAATTAACTAGCATTCTCAAAACGTCAGAACTCCACCAGAGACTGAACAACCACACACATATCTCTGAGGATAAAAGAATATATAGAATATTCAGAAAAGATGATCATATTCGTTTCAACTATAACAATCACACACAGACATCTTTACTACTCAATTATCATTTTTTTTACTAATTCTGTCATCATGAACCCCGCATCATTCCATTCACTAACGAAAACCAATTCGGGAAAAATTTCAGCAAACACATACTTCAGACATCGTATCTGGATAAGTCAACTAGCCGAGGTTAACTTTTTCTTTAACCATGACATTACGTAATCTGAATGATCTTTAGAATAATCTGATATCTTTTTTTTCAAAACTGTATTCACTTGTCAAATTATTTTCAACTCTGTCTGCATTATTAATTATTCAATTACTGTACTCATTAGTTTCACATTTGTGAACTTATTCAACATTTTTTTTTGTAAATTTTCATTATAAAATACTACATTGGTAAGAGGGTGAGGTCGTAAAGCCTCTAACTGAGTTCTCATAAATACACACATATAACTTAGCGTTTATCATCAACATCATATCATCACAATTACATAATTCACTTCAAGCAAATTAACATACATGATTATGTTACACGAACTTTTCAATTATCCATTTCAAACTAGTGTACTTAAACATACATTCCATGAATTTTGAGTAAATTTACTCATAGCATTTACTTAACCAAACAAGTCAGACACATAATATCATATGAATGCCACACAAACATAGATAAGTTTATCACAATATAAACTTTCATTTCATTCACGTTTCATTATTTCTCAACTTTTGATTATCTCATTTCGTACATTGTCACATACATATCATGAACTCCTATTCTTACATTTCTAAGTTCCTTCTCATCATAAACACATTTCAAATATCTCAATATCACTAACTCATACTTCTCTTACCATATACATAATTTAAATTTAACATTTAATAATAAATAATTTGAATTATAGTAATACAATCGTACGTTGAGTATGTTTGTACTCAGTGGTATTACCATAATTCAAATTATAAATACTATAATAAATAATAGACATCAAACATGTAACAATATAAGTCATATGTGTTAATTATGCTTTAATTTCATATCTTGGCAATAGTCTTTCATCAAATGGCATCATATATCATCTATATTATCTTTAATCAATTCATGAACCTTTGGTTCAAGCTTTCAATCTCATATCTCTATTTCAATTCATAATTCACATTTCTTTTCATAATTCCACTTTTTCACACTTTCAATAGTTTAATCGATCAAATTCATTCGATTTTCTCATTTCATTTACTCAACCCTATTAACATAACTCGGACTCAGACGGATACACGGATCCAACCAAACACATCAGTAAGGCACATTGTGCCTAAGACGGTACATAGTACCTGATCAGAATACGACACATAAGTGCCTGAAACGACACACGAGGTGCCCACTGCAATACACAAGGTGCCTGAAATACGACACATAAAGTGCCTGATCAGTAAAGCCGACAAATCCCGTACACTTCCAGTTCCTATGGCATGCCAATTATATCCGACTAGTCTGACAAGTTAATAGGGAATTCAATTCTCATTTCAATTTCACTTAATATTCATATTTACCCCTATTAACAAGACTCGGACTTTGGCAGATACACGGATTCCATCCAAACACACCAAAATGTCCAACCAAAACACACCAGTATAATCCTCCAAAACACACCAGTATCATATAATCCTCCCAAACACACCAGAATAATATAATCCATCCAAAACACACCAGAATAGCACAAAGTGCCTCTTCGGATAAATCCGAAGGATATAAACATCAGCATATCCAAATCTCATCTCCAAATCCCTTCTCAAAATCCTATGGCATGCCAACTATATCCGACTCAGTCCGGTACAGTTAATAGGGTATTCAATTCACTTTCCAGTTTCCAATCAATACACATTTCAATTAATCATATATTCATATCAATTTCATCACATTCCCAGTCAATAAAATTTTCAAATATAACATATATCCAAAATTCTATTTCCACATCAATCACATATATCCATATAAATTTAATTCAATATTGATACTTACCTTAAAATTTTACTTACTATACACATAAATTTAAATATAACATTTATTCATACCTTTATGAGTTCCAACTCATCATAATCTACTTTTGCTCACATATTTGAGTATCGCTTTCAACATTATCATAATTAGCTCGGTTGGGAAAGTATCTCTATCTTTAAGTAAAATAAATCTCATCCGAGCTAGAAGATATTAAATTATCTTATCACAAGTTATATAATGGCATGTATTTATAGACTTCACATATGCTACGTTCGGTCCGAGAACCGACTAAACCTTAGCTCTGATACCAATAAATGTAACGCCCCTAACCCGAATCCGTCACCGGAATAGAGTTACGGAGCATTATCGGAGTTACCGATTCATTTATCAAATATTTCATTAATCCGATATCTTTTCTTTTTCACGTTCAAGTCTCGTATTCAAGTTATCTAGATCTTTATAAAGAAATTTGATCGTCGTTTTCATTTATTTCATGTTATAATACATTCAGCTAATGCTCTAAACAAAATTATCATTTTACCCCTAAACTTTTAATTAATGACGATTTCATCCTTAGGTTAAAATAAAATAAAATTATTGAAATTTAATCCTTATTTCCAGCCGTTATGCTCACACAAATTGATAACAACCTATGAATTCTATAAAATGTCAGAATTTTCCATAATTTCAACACTTTTCAATTTAATCCTTAAAACATGTTTTTCCCTAATCTTGATATAAATTAATAATTTCATTCAATTTTGTAATTTAAATAATAAAATAATCCATTTCATGCAAATTGGTCATTTCTAACATTTTTTTATAAAATTGCCCATAAAATTTTACTTTTATTCAATTTAGTCCATGAGCCTAAAACATACAAATTAGCCATGCTAGCTGAATATTCATACATATTTTCCTCCTCCTCCTCTCCATTCCACATCCTTAATTTATATAACATGCAACAAGTAACATTATCAATAATTTCACTATTTACTTATGTATATTCAAAACTGTCCATTTGCGTCATAGTCACTAAATTATTTATATCTTAAGCTACAGAACTCGAAATTAAGATCCGCTAAATTTCCCTAAAACTAGACTTACTTATCTTATTACCATAAAATTTTCAGAATTTTTGGTTTAGCCAATAAGTACATTTTATTCTTTAAAGTTGCCCTTGTTCTGCTGTCTGACAGTTCCGACCGTTCTTCACTAAGAATTAATTATCTCATCGTACGAGATTCGGATGATGTTCCCGCTTATTTCTATTGAAAATAGACTCTTTAAGGATTTTAAAAATATAAATTTAATCCCTTAATTATTTTTTTCCAATTTTTTATGATTTTCCAAAGTTAGAACAGGGGAACCCGTAATCATTCTGACATTATCTCACAAAACTTATTATATCTCATGATTTACAATGGATTCTTCTATAAGAAACTAGACTCAATAAGCTTTAATTTCATATTTTATTCATCCTCTAATTAGATTTATACAATTTTTGGAGATTTTTCAAAGTTAGACTATTGCTGCTGTCCAAAACTGTTTTAGTGCAAAATGTTGATTTTCATTTTGCCCCAAATTTCACAGTTCATACAATTCAGTCCTTACTTAATTAACCCCTCAATTAAACTAATTTTCTCAATTAATACTTTTCCTAGGCATTATAAGTTATTTCATAACTATTGAAATTCAGAATTTCCACATAAAACTCTAACTTCAAACTCTTTTACAATTTAGGTCCCAAATATTCACTTTCTATTCAATTCTTTCAATAAAATCAGCATATAAACAATTTAAAGCTCTAATTCTATGTCAAATCATCATATACTTCCAGCACATATTCATAGAAACTTTCAATTTCTTTCATAGAATCAAGAACTAATGAATTGAACAAATGGACGTAGTTGTAAAAGTCACAAAACCACAAAAATTTCAAGAAATAATCAAGAATTGAACTTACTTGCAGTAAAAATATGAAAAACCAGCTTAAGGGAACTCTTCCATGGTGTTTTTGCTGATGAGAGTGCAGAAAAATAAAGAGAAATCTAGATAATTCCACTTTAGTCCTAGCTTTATTAAGTAAATTTTGCAATTTTTCAATTTTGCCCTTAATTTCCCTTATTTTCTTGATGATTTCATGCTCTTGCCGTCCAGACCAAATAGACCTTGGGTCTATTTTCCTTTTAAATCCTCTTTCTTTTATCATTTAAGCTATTTAATCATTTCCCACAATTTTACATTTGATACAATTTAGTCCTTTTTGTTCAATTAGCTATCAGTACTTTAAAATTTCTTGACGAAACTTTAATACTAACTTATTAACACTCCATAAATATTTATAAAAATATTTATGGCTCGATTTAAAATTCCTGAGGTCTCGATACCTCGTTTTCAATTTTAATTATTTTAATATATATATTTTTAGTACATTTCACTATTTCAAAATTTTTCCTAATTTCACATTTAACTTATACTCACTAAATTAATAATATTTCCTACTCATTTTTTGGATTTAGTGATCTCGAATCACTGTTCCAACACCACTGAAAATTAGGCTGTTACAACTCTCCCCCCCCTTTAGGGATTTTCGTCCCCGAAAATCTTACCAGAAGAAGTTGCTTTCAACACTCATAAAACACCTTTACTAACTTCTCAGAATCACAATTTGATTTAACCTCGAATATCTTTTTCCATTCACCTTTGAACTCTAGAACACAATGTTGGAACATATTGTCAAAATTCTAAATTACCCTCTCAGGTATACATATACTCAGCTGATCTGTCAAATGAAAACTCTGTACCTACTGAAATGATCATACAGATCTTTCTTTGTCAAATGAACAACCATAAACTAAATAACATTTTCCTTTCCGATGTTAATGACAATCCCAATTCGAAATCTATAGTCATTCTATCACATAACACACTAGTATTATCATTGACTGCAATAATCCTAAATGTTCTTAATGTTCGGCTTACTTGCTAACAAATAGACATCTGAACATGAACTCAAAGATATTATGTAATGCTCGTGCAATCACTAGTACATCTAACTCACAAGAAGATAATAAAGATCTTGATAATTTCTCAAAGAAAGCCAGAAGAAAAACACTGCTTACCGACTCTGGACTTCCATCATAACAGAGATAATATATTTCCCGCATGTATAAAACAAAATCATAATCAGTAGAAACATAAGAATAGTCTCACATAAATTTTTACCATTAACTTCATTTCCAACATATTAAAATAGAATTCCAAGAAGATGAAGAAATGACGATCATAAACCGACCAGACCAATAGGGCTTTCGTCTAACATCATAATTAACTAGCATTCTCAAAACATCAGAACTCCACCAGAGACTGAACAACCACACACATATCTCTGAGGATAAAAGAATATATAGAATATCCAGAAAAGATGATCATATTCATTTCAACTATAACTATCACACACAGACATCTTTACTACTCAATTATCATTTTTTTTTACTAATTCTGTCATCATGAACCCCGCATCATTCCATTCACTAACGAAAACCAATTCGGGAAAAATTTCAGCAAACACATACTTCAGACATCGTATCTGGATAAGTCAACTAGCCGAGGTTAACTTTTTCTTTAACCATGACATTACGTAATCTGAATCATCTTTAGAATAATCTAATATCTTTTTTTTTTCAAAACTGTATTCACTTGTCAAATTATTTTCAACTCTGTCTGCATTATTAATTATTCCATTACTGTACTCATTAGTTTCACATTTGTGAACTTATTCAACATTTTTTTTTGTAAATTTTCATTATAAAATACTACATTGGTAAGAGGGTGAGGTCGTAAAGCCTCTAACTGAGTTCTCATAAATACACACATATAACTTAGCGTTTATCATCAACATCATATCATCACAATTACATAATTCACTTCAAGCAAATTAACATACATGATTATGTTACACGAACTTTTCAATTATCCATTTCAAACTAGTCTACTTAAACATACATTCCATGAATTTTGAGTAAATTTACTCATAGCATTTACTTAACCAAACAAGTCAGACACATAATATCATATGAATGCCACACAAACATAGATAAGTTTATCACAATATAAACTTTCATTTCATTCACGTTTCATTATTTCTCAACTTTTGATTATCTCATTTCGTACATTGTCACATACATATCATGAACTTCTATTCTTACATTTCTAAGTTCCTTCTCATCATAAACACATTTCAAATATCTCAATATCACTAACTCATACTTCTCTTACCATATACATAATTTAAATTTAACATTTAATAATAAATAATTTAAATTATAGTAATACAATCGTACGTTGAGTATGTTTATACTCAGTGGTATTACCATAATTCAAATTATAAATACTATAATAAATAATAGACATCAAACATGTAACAATATAAGTCATATGTATTAATTATGCTTTAATTTCATATCTTGGCAATAGTCTTTCATCAAATGGCATCATATATCATCTATATTATCTTTAATCAATTCATGAACCTTTGGTTCAAGCTTTCAATCTCATATCTCTATTTCAATTCATAATTCACATTTCTTTTCATAATTCCACTTTTTCACACTTTCAATAGTTTAATCGATCAAATTCATTCGATTTTCTCATTTCATTTACTCAACCCTATTAACATAACTCGGACTCAGACGGATATACGGATCCAACCAAACACATCAGTAAGGCACATTGTGCCTAAGACGGTACATAGTACTTGATCAGAATACGACACATAAGTGCCTGAAACGACACACGAGGTGCCTATTGCGACACACAAGGTGCCTGAAATACGACACATAAAGTGCCTGATCAGTAAAGCCGACAAATCCCGTACACTTCCAGTTCCTATGGCATGCCAATTATATCCGACTAGTCTGACAAGTTAATAGGGAATTCAATTCTCATTTCAATTTCACTTACTATTCATATTTACCCCTATTAACAAGACTCGGACTTTGGCAGATACACAGATTCCATCCAAACACACCAAAATGTCCAACCAAAACACACCAGTATAATCCTCCAAAACACACCAGTATCATATAATCCTCCCAAACACACCAGAATAATATAATCCATCCAAAACACACCAGAATAGCACAAAGTGCCTCTTCGGATAAATCCGAATGATATAAACATCAGCATATCCAAATCTCATCTCCAAATCCCTTCTCAAAATCCTATGGCATGCCAACTATATCCGACTCAGTCCGGTACAGTTAATAGGGTATTCAATTCACTTTCCAGTTTCCAATCAATACACATTTCAATTAATCACATATTCATATCAATTTCATCACATTCCCAGTCAATAAAATTTTCAAATATAACATATATCCAAAATTCTATTTCCACATCAATCACATATATCCATATAAATTTAATTCAATATTGATACTTACCTTAAAATTTTACTTACTATACACATAAATTTAAATATAACATTTATTCATACCTTTATGAGTTCCAACTCATCATAATCTACTTTTGCTCACATATTTGAGTATCGCTTTCAACATTATCATAATTAGCTCGGTTGGGAAAGTATCTCTATCTTTAAGTAAAATAAATCTCATCAGAGCTAGAAGATATTAAATTATCTTATCACAAGTTATATAATGGCATGTATTTCTAGACTTCACATATGCTACGTTCGGTCTGAGAACCGACTAAACCTTAGCTCTGATACCAATAAATGTAACGCCCCTAACCCGAATCCGTCACCGGAATAGAGTTACGGAGCATTATCGGAGTTATCGATTCATTTATCAAATATTTCATTAATCCGATATCTTTTCTTTTCCACGTTCAAGTCTCGTATTCAAGTTATCTGGATCTTTATAAAGAAATTTGATCGTCGTTTTCATTTATTTCATGTTATAATACATTCAGCTAATGCTCTAAACAAAATTATCATTTTACCCCTAAACTTTTAATTAATGACGATTTCATCCTTAGGTTAAAATAAAATAAAATTATTGCAATTTAATCCTTATTTCCAGCCGTTATGCTCACACAAATTGATAACAACCGATGAATTCTATAAAATGTCAGAATTTTCCATAATTTCAACACTTTTCAATTTAATCCTTAAAACATGTTTTTCCCTGATCTTGATCTAAATTAATAATTTCATTCAATTTTGTAATTTAAATAATAAAATAATCCATTTCATGCAAATTGGTCATTTCTAACATTTTTTTTATAAAATTGCCCATAAAATTTTACTTTTATTCAATTTAGTCCATGAGCCTAAAACATACAAATTAGCCATGCTAGCTGAATATGCATACATATTTTCCTCCTCCTCCTCTCCATTCCACATCCTTAATTTATATAACATGCAACAAGTAACATTATCAATAATTTCACTATTTACTTATGTATATTCAAAACTGTCCATTTGCGTCATAGTCACTAAATTATTTATATCTTAAGCTACAGAACTCGAAATTAAGATCCGCTAAATTTCCCTAAAACTAGACTTACTTATCTTATTACCATAAAATTTTCAGAATTTTTGGTTTAGCCAATAAGTACATTTTATTCTTTAAAGTTGCCCCTGTTCTGCTGTCTGACAGTTCCGACCGTTCTTCACTAAGAATTAATTATCTCATCGTACGAGATTCGGATGATGTTCCCGCTTATTTCTATTGAAAATAGACTCTTTAAGGATTTTAAAAATATAAATTTAATCCCTTAATTATTTTTTTCCAATTTTTTATGATTTTCCAAAGTCAGAACAGGGGAACCCGTAATCATTCTGACATTGTCTCACAAAACTTATTATATCTCATGATTTACAATGGATTCTTCTATAAGAAACTAGACTCAATAAGCTTTAATTTCATATTTTATTCATCCTCTAATTAGATTTATACAATTTTTGGAGATTTTTCAAAGTTAGACTATTGCTGCTGTCCAAAACTGTTTTAGTGCAAAATGTTGATTTTCATTTTGCCCCAAATTTCACAGTTCATACAATTCAGTCCTTACTTAATTAACCCCTCAATTAAACTAATTTTCTCAATTAATACTTTTCCTAGGCATTATAAGTTATTTCATAACTATTGAAATTCAGAATTTCCACATAAAACTCTAACTTCAAACTCTTTTACAATTTAGGTCCCAAATATTCACTTTCTATTCAATTCTTTCAATAAAATCAGCATATAAACAATTTAAAGCTCTAATTCTATGTCAAATCATCATATACTTCCAGCACATATTCATAGAAACTTTCAATTTCTTTCATAGAATCAAGAACTAATGAATTGAACAAATGGACGTAGTTGTAAAAGTCACAAAACCACAAAAATTTCAAGAAATAATCAAGAATTGAACTTACTTGCAGTAAAAATATGAAAAACCAGCTTAAGGGAACTCTTCCATGGTGTTTTTGCTGATGAGAGTGCAGAAAAATAAAGAGAAATCTAGATAATTCCACTTTAGTCCTAGCTTTATTAAGTAAATTTTGCAATTTTTCAATTTTGCCCTTAATTTCCCTTATTTTCTTGATGATTTCATGCTCTTGCCGTCCAGACCAAATAGACCTTGGGTCTATTTTCCTTTTAAACCCTCTTTCTTTTATCATTTAAGCTATTTAATCATTTCCCACAATTTTACATTTGATACAATTTAGTCCTTTTTGTTCAATTAGCTATCAGTACTTTAAAATTTCTTGACGAAACTTTAATACTAACTTATTAACACTCCATAAATATTTATAAAAATATTTATGGCTCGATTTAAAATTCCCGAGGTCTCGATACCTCGTTTTCAATTTTAATTATTTTATTATATATATTTTTAGTACATTTCACTATTTCAAAATTTTTCCTAATTTCACATTTAACTTGTTTTTTTAATTAATGCATGAGGAATCACATTATCATTATAGAATAGAATACTGCAATAATAAGTGAATAAAACATGCATCTAAACGGTACAATGGCAATAATACAAAGATCATATACTAGATACGTACATGTTTAAAATTACATGACATCATATATACAAAAATATACATAGCATATATTGAAGATGAATAAGCAAAACATACAAACATACATAGTAATAATTAAGAAATGATGCATGATACACAATAAAAAAAATAGTAATATAATATCAATGTACATGTTCATAAAATATAACATCAAATAATATTTATAAAATAACATTTAATACATAAATGATATATACAATATAAAAATATATAAAAGAATTAGTATATATAAAAATATAAAATAAAGTGAGTAATTGTTAACGAAATATACTTATAATACAAATAAAAATATGATATTTAATGATAATTTTAAAATAGTATTTAATATACAATATATAATAACAAAAAAATTACAAAAGAATAATAATTATATAAAAATAAAAATATATTGGTTTTTTAAAAAATAATATATAAAATAAAAAGTATGTCAAAGAATTTATAAATAATAAAATAATTATATAATATATATATAAATATAAGTTTAGAATAATATGAAATAAGTAATTAATGATGAAATATATGTATTATACAAATTATCATGTTATAATATCTTCAAAATATGTAATAATAGAATATAAGAAAAATAATTATTAACATATAAATAAAAATAAGTGTATAATACAAGTTAAAACTTTTAATGATAATAACATATAGATAAAAAATAATAGTATAAGAAATGACATAATAATATAAAATAATTACAATACAATATGAAAGTATATATGCAAAAAAAATAATACATAATATATATAAATAATTAATAAATATATAATACAAGTAAAAACATAATAATATATAAGTAATAATGTAAAATAATAATTTGTGAAAAACAATATACAATAGATAATCATAATATAAATAATATATAATAAAATAATTATAATATATAATATAAAAATAAGGTTAAAAAAATGAAACAAATAACAATATCAAAAATTTATATTTATAATAATAATAATAGAAATAAATATATAGGGTTAGATTTGAAGTTCAATAAAATTACAGGGGCGAATTTAAAAAAAAGCTGAATTAAGGTCCTAATTAAAACACGCGTAAATCGAAAGGGACTCATTGGGAAAATTGCCCTATTCCCAAAACGGCAGCGTTTTAATCCAGGTCTTAAAACAGCTATTGCAGGGACTAAATTAAAACTAAAACAAAATAATAGGGCCAAATCATAAATAAAATAAAGCGTAATTATAAACACAAAGAAAAGTGGAAGGACCGATTGAGTAATTAACCCAATCCTCAAAAACACGCGGATCCTCCCCGGGTAATCGGGTCAACGCGCGGATCCTGTGCCTAGAAATGACGTCGTTTTATACTTATTGGATTAAGCCAAAACGGTGCCGTTTCATTTATGCTATATAAGTCACATTTAAAGCTTTAAAATCATTTTTTACATCGGTCTTAAAAAAAAACTTAAAACACTCTGCAGAGGGGAAGAGAGACCTCAGCTCTGGCCTTCGACCACCGGGTTGCATTCACGCACGCGCTTCACGCGCCGTTGTTTTGCGATGATCTAAAGGTTAAAACCTTCATCCTCTCAAGCAAAACCCAGGTAATCCCTTTTCCTCTTAAACATCAGCAGTTTTTTTGCTAAAACAATTCATATATATGCGTTCAAAAATAAAGAACAAGATACACGATTAAATCACCTTTTTTAGAAATTGTTTGTATTTCTCTGAATGAATATATATAAGTATATTTCTATTCTGTCAAAAATTCGGTCCCTTGTACAATGAAAGCATTCGGGCTTCATAGCCACTGTTGTTATTACATATTTTTGGAAAGAAATCTTTCCTTCCATATTTGTCTTGTTTGCTGCTGTGGTTCTTTCCTTCTTTTGCAGGTATCAACGAAGAATCTGGCAGCGAATGTGCTGGTGTGGATTTGCGTGCTGATTACGGAGGTAGAGTCCCGGCGCTGATAGAGGATCACGTGAGAAAACGGGTCTGTTGGGATGGCTTCTGGAATCTTCTGTTTGCGGCGCGAGGAGAAAGAGCTAGGGTTAATTTTAAGTTTTGGGCCTCTGTTATTTGGGTTTGGTTTAGTCTTGGGCTAGGTAGGGTGTAACCGGTTTGTTTGGGTGTGTGTGTATAACGGGTCTGGGCTATTATGGGCCAGTAGTGTTTTAGGACTTGGGTTTGATGTAGGGTTTGGGTCTGCCGGGTAGTGTTGGTATTTGGGTTTGTAATGTAATGGGTTTATGGGGCATAGGTTCATTGGGCTTTGTACATGGACTTTTTGAATGGACTTTTAAAATAAATATTTATTCATTTATTTTTTATTTTGCCTTTTTAAAGCCCGGTCAAATTTGGGCTATTACATTATCTACTTTGCAAGCAATCTATGCAACCAGTGATATAACATATGCCTCCTATAACTTCTTTTCCAGGTGCATTAATGTTATATTGGCTTCTACAACTCTTTACAATTTCTTTCATAAAAATTTGGGTACCAATGAATCATGTATGGTGGCACTTATGTTATAAGCAATATAAAGATGTTGATTATATATATAATATTGTTTATTATTTTTAGTACATCATGATTATTTTGAAAGGACAATGATGGATCTAGGGGGCACAAGGTGGTCCCCCAAGATTTTCAAATTCACACACACATATATATATATATATTAATTCACCCTCACTTCTTAAAAATTCATCTCTATTGGCCTCGGATTTATGTGTCAATTATCGGGAGTGAATATAAGATAATAGCTTGATACACGCATTGGAGTCTTGTCCTATTTCTTCATTTGCTGTTCAAGTTTCGTTCGTGTGTTCAAGATTTTTTCTCACCGGAGTTTTGTACTAACAATTTTAAAGTTATATTTCATGATGACTACTACAACACATGAAAGTGGAACACTGAGGGAGATAGCTTCCAACTTTGTCAAACTTGATCGATTTGATGATGGCAATTTCTGACAATGACAGAAAAAGATGCACTTCTTATTAACAACTTTGAAGATTG
Organism: Gossypium hirsutum; assembly: GCF_007990345.1. NCBI lineage: Eukaryota > Viridiplantae > Streptophyta > Magnoliopsida > Malvales > Malvaceae > Gossypium > Gossypium hirsutum. The sequence goes on along the minus strand of NC_053435.1, from coordinate 92,629,655 downwards.
CCTATGTTTTGGATACTCCAAGACTAGAAGAGAATGAACACGAATCCGCTGCTGTAACTCGAGAAAGGCAAAAATGAGACAATGTTGATTATATGTGCATAGGTCACATATTGAATGATTTATTCGATGATTTATTCAACACTTACCAGAATGAGGTAACCACTAAGAAATTATAGGACAAATTGGAGACAAGATACATAACCGAAGATGTTACAAGTAAGAAATTTCTTGACAGTTGTTTCAAATATTATCAAATGGTTGATGGTCGTTCTATTATGGAACAATTTCGCGATATTGAAAAAATGTTTAATCAATTTAAGAAATATGATATGAAAATGTATGAAATTATTGTTGTATCCTCCATAATAGACAAACTTCCTCAATCTTGGAAAGACTTTAAAAGAAGTTTAAAACATAAGAAATAGGAAACTTAAGGCTTTGGCAAATCATCTTCGTATTGAAGAAGAATATCGAAAGCCATATTAGAACCAAATATTTGAAAATGCCAAAGTGCATGTTACGGAGGAAGTACAGACTACTAAACCATCCAAGAGAAAGTTTAAACAAACTGATAAAGCACCTAAGTTCAAAAAATAAAAGGGCTCATGCTATCATTATGGTGAGCCAAGACATTTCAAGAATGAATGTTTATTTTTAAAGAAGAAATCGTCTTCTAAGGTTGATAATAATGAAAAGTTCGTTGCAATGATATCTGATATTAATATGGCACAAGATGATAATGCATGGTGAATTGATACTGAAGCAACCAAACATGTGTGCAAAGATAAAAGCACGTTCACAAAGTTCACACAATGTAAAAATGACAATGTCTTGTATATGGAAAATTCTTCCACTACAATAATCAAAGGCAAAGGGTCTGTTGAACTACAATTCACTTTTGGAAAGGTTTTAACCTTGAATGATGTACTTTATGTACCAGAAGCTAGGAAGAATTTAGTGTCTGAAAGTCTGTTGAATAAGTTTGGTTTCAAACTTGTTTTTGAGGTAGATAAGTTTATTTTGTCTAAGGGAGGAATTTTTGTAGAGAAAGGATATATGTATGAGAACATGCTCAAACTCAATATTATTAAAAAGAATAAATAATAATAAATATATTATTTCTTCTTATATGGTTGAATCTTATTGTTTATGACATTATAGATTAGGTCATTTGAATTATGTAAAATTGAATGACATGCATAAGTTAGATTTAATTCTTATTTTTAATAATAATATTAAAAATGCAATACATGTATATTGACTAAAATTACAAGAAACATTTTTCCTAAGGTTAAAAGGAAAACAAAGTTGCTTGATTTGATACATATTGATTTATGTGACATACATAATACTCCCACATTAGGTGGAAAGAAATATTTTTTTTACTTTTATTGATGATTGTTCTAGATATTTCTATGTATATTTATTACATTCAAAAAATTAAGCGCTTGATAAATTTAAAGTTTATAAATTTGAAGTTGAACTTCAGTGCAAATCATTTATCAAGTGCTTAAGATCGAATAGAGGTAAAGAATACTATAATCCAAGTTATTTTGAATTCACTAGAATTGTCCATCAAGTTTTAGCCCCTTACACACCATAACAAAACGGTGTAACTAAAAGGAAAAATAGAGTCTTGATTGAATTCAATATTATCATATTTAGGTCTTAGACAAGGTTTTTTGAGGAGAAGCTATTCTAACAGCTTGTCATATATTGAATAAAGTTCTTAATAAGAAAACTAAAATAACCCCCTATGAACAGTGGAAGAAAAGGAAACCAAACCTGAATTATTTGAAGGCTTGGGCTTTAGAGCTATTATCAAAGTTCTAACACCTAAACGTAAAAAATTTAGGTGAAAGAGGAATTGAATGCATATTTATAGGATATGCACATAATAGCAAGGCATATAGGTTCATGGTAATTGAACCAAATGATTCAATTTCAATTAATATTGTTATTGAATCAAGAGATGCTGTTTTTGATGAAAATATATTTAATGCTATTTCAAGACAATTGCAGCCATAAAAATTGATTCATTCTTCAAATAAGAATGAGATTTCATCAGAACAAGTTGATAATATTAATGAATTTTGTCAAGAATTAAGAAGAAGTAAAATGATTAAAAAGGTCAAAGATTTTGGACCAGATTTCATTTTGTTTCTTATAGAATGAAAAGGTGAAAGTATATGCAATAAGATACCTTATTATTATAATACAGAATCTGATCCTATTACATTTGAAGAGGCAATGAAATCTCAAGACTCTGCTTTTTGGAAAAAAGCAATAAATGATAAGATGGATTTAATAATGGAAAATCAAACTTGGATCTTAGTTGATCTTCCACCGGGTTCCGAACTAATAGGTTGTAAAAGAATCTTCAAAAGGAAAATAAAGGTCGATGGAACCATTGATAAATTTAAAGCAAGGTTGGTAGTCAAAGGTTTTACATAAAAACAAGGTATTAATTACTTCGATACCTATGCTCCAGTAGCAAGAATTGTACAATTAGAGTATTAACTTATCTCAATATATAATTTAGTTGTTCATCAAATGGATGTTAAAACTGTATTTTTAAATGGTGAATTGAAAGAGGAAGTGTACATAGAACAATCGGAAGGATTTGTTGTTCCAAGACAGGAGCATAAGGTATGTAAGCTTGTTAAATCTTTATATGGACTTAAACAAACACCAAAGAAATGACACCAAAAGTTTGACAAGGTTGATTTAGCTAATGGCTATAAAATAAATGAATCCGATAAGTGCATATATAGCAAATTTGCAAATGGAAAAGGTGTCATAATTTGCTTATGTGTGGATGACATGCTCATTTTTTGCACGGATTTGGAACAAATAGACAACACAAAGAAAATCCTGTCAAACAACTTTGCTATGAAGGATATGGGTGTAGCAGATGTTATTCTTGGGGTTAAAATAATTCGAGATAAAAGCACTATAGCTTTATCACAATCACATTACATTGAAAAGATGCTTAAAAGGTTTGATCTTTTCAACTGTATACCAACATCTACACCCATGGATCCTCAAATAAAATTAGTATCTAATATTGGTAGGAAAATTGATCAATTGAAATATGCTAGTATAATTGGTTGGCTTATGTAAATACTAACTTGTATAAGACTAGATATTGCATATGTTGATGGGAAATTAAGTAGGTACACGAGTAATCCAAGTGGTTTGCATTGGCAAGTTTTGGATAGATTACTTAGGTACTTAAAGAAAACTATTAACTGTGGATTGTGTTATAATGATTATCCTTCAATTTTAGAAGGATATTCGGATGCTAGTTGGATTATAAGTTCGAAAGATCATGCATCTACTAGTGGACGGATCTTCATTCTTAGTGGAGGAGCCATTTCTTGGGGTTCCAAAAAACAAACATATATTATTGATTACACTATGGCAGGAAAATTTATTGCATTAGTTGTTGCATCTAAAGAAGTAAAATGGTTAAGAAATTTGCTTTATGATGTAACGCTATGGCCAAAGCCAATTTCACCTATTTCTATCTATTGTGATAGTGAGGCTACTCTAGCAAAGGCATATAGCGAAGTATATAATGGAAAATCTAGACACATTGGATTAAGACATAGTTATGTCCGACAAATAACCTCTGATGGAGTGATCACTATTAATTATGTGAGGTCAAGTGAAAATTTGTCAGATCCTTTGACAAAAAGTCTTGCTAAAGATGTAGTTAATAAGACCTTAAAAGGGATGAGACTCAAGCCCATTAATTAGAGTCACCCATGATGGAAACTCAACTCAATGCTTGGTATAACTTCAAGTCTTAAGTTTAATGAGACAAAGTACATCATTAGTATGTGAATATTAGCACTACAAATAAATCCATCCTAAGATTAAAGTGATAGGTACCTATAATGATAAAGGAATGATAAGTAATGTACTCTTAATTGACCCATAAAATAAATATGTTATAGTGTTATAATTATGGGAACACTCTTGATGGGATCTACTTATGTGAGTGGAACTGTGGCTGCTTCTAAGAGCTCAAGGGCTTGCCTCTGACAACACTCATGAAAATAGGACATCGACACATGGCCCTAATAGTGTCCCTGGATACTATACATTGGCCGATGTTGAAATCATTGTGTGAGATGTGTTCAATTAATCAAATGGAATAGCTGGTTCAAAGCTTAGTTTACCATGCAATTTTGATTAACTTTAACATGTTTTCACTCTATGAAGGTTCAATCGTAATACACCTTCATTTATGCAAATTGATTTCTAAGAATATCAAAATCTAAAATATTTTGAAAATGAGGGGAGATTGTTGAACATTTTCAAATATTTATAGTGTTCTAATAACTATAAATGAATGGGTGTAATTAATCAAAAGATAAATCTTTTGGTCATTGGTCAAAAGTTATATCATTTTATTTTTGAAAAAGAAATATAACTATTCAAACAGTATTATTTGAATAGTTATAGTATTAAATGAATAATTATGTATTTTTTTAAAGATATTATTATTCAGAAAAGACACCTATTGAAAGATGTCTCTATGAAGAGACATGAAAATTCTTATAAATAGGAATGAGATTTCATTTGGAAATCACACCAACAAATTCTAACATTCTTTTTTTCCTTCTTCCATTTTCTAATATTATTAGATTATTTTATAAAGTATTACTGCAAGAATCTTTTGTAGAAATTGAGTTTCTTGTTATACATTATTCGGTGCTTAGTGGACTATTCTCGTTAATGCAAAACGTAAATAGTCATCGGCTTCATTGTATCCTCGAGGTTAATTTACCTGAAACTCTTTTACACACTGAATATAGATGGGGGTGAATATAGCCTTCATTTGTTGTTCAAGTTTCGTTCATGTGTTAGAGATTTTTTGTCACTGAAGTTTTATACTAACATAAAATTAAATTTTATAGTCCAATAATTACATTTTACTTTCAAAGTATTAGGCCCATGTTTATACATGATTTTAATATTTTTTAAACAATTTTTTTCATTTCTTTCTCCCTAAGCTAGCGATATGAATATGCCATCAATGGTTTAATCCATTTGACCTCTCTTCCCACTCTCCCCTTAAAAAATTTTAAAAAATAGAAAAGAAAAGACATCAATTAAACATACATAGTATATGGATACGAAGATTAACACTTGATTTGAAGTCATCATCTTTGAAGATTTTTAAGTAAGTAATCTATAATTTATAATCTATCTTGAAGTGAAGTCATCATCTTTGAATATTAACACTCAATGTTTCTTACCTTAGCTTCATTGAATAATTGATTCAATTTTAATAGAATAGAATTGTTGAATGATTTTGCTTAATTTGTTATTTTAGGTTATATGACTATGAACAATAAAAAGGTTGAATCTTTTTTCAAGAAAAGGGAGTTTGAGAGTGATAATAAACCATCAACTTCACAACCTCATGCAACTAGCGATGAACAATCTCATCTTAATTCTTCCCAAGCTTCTAAATAGCAAAGCCATTTTATTGGGGGGGCAAAATTAATATGTCTATTTGTACAATAGTAAAAATGCAAATTTACCATTTTAATAGCCTATATCTTTATAACTTTTAAAGGATTAAATCAAATTTTATCTTTTTTTGGGGGGGGAGAATAATTTTACCATTACTTAAAATTTTATAAATTATAAAGTGGCTAAAAGTGAAATTTTCCACTTTAGAGGGGATTGGGGCCCTTTTCAGCCCCTCCCTAGTTTCGCCCCTACTTTGATGTTTCTTCCATGAAGCGTGATTTAAGACTTTGAGAATTAAATATGGAAATACCTTTCTAATTGATACGATGAAGTTCGTTAAGCTTATAATAGTTTGGGCTATATCAATCTACTTTTCCAAAATCTCCCAAGTACATTGGTAACAATGGACATCAATTTCTTCCATTTTAGTACAACCAATTTCCAGATTGGCTCGAGTTTTCACTAAGTAAGAATATCGCTTATTATTTTCTTTATTTTCTCTTCAATAAGCCATTTGGGAATTATGGAGGTACTTCTACAAGTGAGGGATTTTGATCATGGAAGAAAGTCAATGAAGGCTCTAATTATCTTTTTATAACTCAAGTAGGTAAATATGCAAATAAAGCTACCATGATATTAAGATTTCCTTGTACTTGTAAAATATTGAGAGAGTTATCAAGATGCAAACTTTTCAACAAGTTACAAGAAATTGACTATAGCTTAAGGTGTTTATAGATGTTGTTAAGTGGCTTACATTCAGGGATAGGCTTTTAGAGGACGCGATGAAGCAGGAGATTCTAATGAGAAAATAAGATCACGTGTCTTGGAAAATGCCCTAAAATGAATTATATATTAGCTTGAGTGTTCAAAAAAAACATTCATTTTGTTTTGGCAAATAAGAGTCAGAGATTTGTTTGCAAAAGAGATTGGAGATTTAAGTTTTACATTATAGTAGATGAAGCTCATGACAAATTAAAGAGAGAACAAATGAAAATTATGTTGAGGTTCATTGATAGAGAAGCTTTCATACATTAATGGTTATTTGATTTACTCTATATAAAATAGACCACATCATTGGTTATAGAGAAAGCAATTTGTGAGGTTCTTTCACGTCATCGCCTTAATGTGAAGAATATTTAAGGTCAAGTATATGATGGTGCAAATAATATGTGAGGTGAATGGGGTGGATTGCTAACTTTATTCTCTAAAAGGTATCCATTTGCAAATAATATGCTTATTGTCTTTAATGAACTTTGGTGGTTGCAACTGAGTAGGTTATTCTTGTAAGTCAATTATTTTTTTCATATTTGGCTAGCATAATCAATTTGGCTGGTTTTTTAAGGTAAATGCCATGATCAATTAACAGATATTGAGACATCTCATACCTCATAATTGATTGATAATGGTGAGCTTGAAATTGGAAAGGGAAAAAATCAAGTTGGCACTCTCCAATGTTAAGGAGATATTCGAAGGGACTCTCATTTAACTTCTCTCAATAGTTTGATGAAGATGTTTGATTCAATTCATGTTGTACCATGAAATATCATCAAATCGACGAATCTTACTCAAAGGAGTGAAGCTGATGGAGTATACGATGTAATAACATCCTTTGAGTTTGTTTTTCATCTTATATATTGTTATTGAGATGCTTGAAATTATTGATGATTTGTGCCAAGCTTGACAGCACAAATCTCAAGATATACTTTATATGAAACAATTAGGGTAATCTACAAAAGCCCTTCTTTAGAAGCTAAGAGAATGTGGGTGGAATGATTTATTTGAGAAGATGAGATCATTTTGTGAAGACTATGATATATATCAATAATTTGAGTGCTCAACATAAAGCTGGTTGAGGCTAGTCTCGCAATCAAAGAGATAACCTTACAATTGAGCATCACTATCAATTTGATACATTCATTTCTGTTATAGATTGGCTATTACAAAAAATTAATTTGTGCTTTAATGATAATGTACTGGAGTTGTTGGCACTTAGCTGTGCTTTGGACCTACGAGATAACTTTAAATTTTTTTCGCGTTGAAGATATTTGCAACATAGTGAAAATTTATCCAATTGGTTTTATGGATCTGGAAAAGCAACATTTGAAGATTCAGTTGGAGCGAACTTGATATCCATTAGAACTTAGAATTAAAGAAACTGTCAATGATTGTAGAGTTATGTCAAGTGTAAGCAAATACAAAAAAAGAGAGTCAAAGGTTATTCTCTTATTGATAGAATTAGTCATATTGTACTAACTCCTCTAGTGTTTACTACAACAATAGAAAGAGCATTTTCAACCATGAAAATTGTTAAGACAAGGTTCCAAAATGAAATGGATGATGATTTTCTTTCGACTTAATTAGTGGCATATATCTAGAAAGACATAATAATTTTTGATCAATTCTTTCATCGACGACTTCAATTTAATGAAAATTAAAGAGTATAGCTTATGATGCCTAACATGAAATTGTGTTATATCTAAAGGTACTTCAATTTATATTTCTTTACAAGTAGATTATATTAACATTTAAGAAGTAACAAATTATTTTTTATTTATGGATTATATTTACAATTCTCCCATTGGAATCAAATCCTGAATCTATCCCCATGAAAAGGTTTTAATGAATTTGTTAAAATAGAATGTTGATAATGGTAATGTATTGTAAAGAAAAGGAAAAAAAATAGAACACACAGATTTTATGTGGAAATCCTTTCAAGAAAAAACCACGGGTACACTACAGGAAAATAGGGCTTTAGCGGCGTTTTTAGCGGCGTTTTATGAAAAAATGCCACAAAAATTATACATTAGCGGCGTTTTGCCAAAAACGCCGCTAAAAACAGAGCAATAGCGGCATTTTTGGCAAAGCGCCGCTAAAAAACAGAGCAATAGCGGTGTTTTTGGCAAAGCTCCGCTAAAAATAGAGCAATAGCGGCATTTTTGGCAAAGCGCCGCTAAAAAACAGAGCAATAGCGGCATTTTTGTCAAAGCGCCGCTAAAAAACAGAGCAATAGCGGCGTTTTTGGTAAAGCGCCGCTAAAAAACAGAGCAATAGCGGCGTTTTACCAAAAACGCCGCTAAAAGTCATATAACCCCTAAAACCTTAAACCCCAAAAAAAAATCATAGACACTAGTCTATATAACCCCTAAAACCCTAAACCCCTAACCCCCAAAAACCCTAAACACTAATCTATAATCCCTAAAACCTTAAACCCTAAAAAACATCATATGGATGTTGATGTGTATATACATAGATATTAATGTAAAAGCTTATGTTCATAATAAATTACGGAAGCAATACTTAATATTGATTAAATTTATTTTGGGTTTATGGTTTAATATTTAATATTTAAGATTTAAGGTCTATAATTTAGGGTTTTATGGTTTAAGGTTTAATGGCCATGGGTAGTATGTTAATCTCAAGTGAATCATATTCAATTAAATCCTAAACCCTATAATTAATATATATTTAGGGGCATAAGTAGGGGGTTGAAAGGGTCTTTTCCCTTCTAAAATGAAAAATTTTCCATTTCGATTTTTTGAAATTTTTAAAAATTTTAAAGGTAAAATTGCACTTCATCCCTTTGAATAATGGAAAATTTTTGATTTAATCGTTTCAAAATTATAAAAATATATGCTAAACTTTAATCGTTTAAAGTTTAGATGATAGGGGGTAAGGGTAAGAGGTTAAGGGCCGAGTAAAAGTTTAGGGTTTATATTTTATGACTTAAGGTTAAGGGTTAAGGGTTTAGATTAATGCTTTTATTTTCAAAAATATTTAATCTAAACCATTTGATATATTTAAATATTAGATTTAAAAAATATATTGATAAATAAATAAAAAACATTGATAATAAATAAAAATGAAATATAAAAATAAAAATGTATAAAATAGAGATTAGTGGCGTTTTTATAAAAAAACGCCGCAAAAAAAATGGCGCATTTTTTTTCCCAAATTCCCCCTCCCTTCGAAACCCTAAATTTTCCTCTTAAAATTGGTATCCTCAAAACTCCCTTTTCACACACGCCGTTTCATCGGTTTACCTTGGAACCCATATGATCCCTTCCCCTTTCCCTTTCCCTTTCCCTTTCCCTTTGGTTTTGAAAAAAACCCAATTCTTATATTCATTATTCTATTCTTAATTTCGGTTTTGATTTTTCTATGTTCTTTCTTCAATACATTACAGAAGCATTTGGTCGTCTCGTCTACTTGTCTCTCCAAACTATTGTTGGTAATTAAAAAATATTATTTTAAAAAATATATATATATCAAAATGGGTTAAATCCCAAAAGCATACATGAACTTTAATTTGATCTAGTTCTTGTAAATTATTAACACAATTATTGATATAACATATAATTAAATGCCATTTGTATAAAAATCTAAACAACTAATGCGAACCATACTTAAAAGAATAATGTTGATGAAAAAAAGAAAGAAAAAAGAAATCCTTTAAACAATACTAGACCATGCCATTCCCATCTATTAATTTAATTCCTAAAAGAGTTGATCATGGTAATTAAATTTTAACTTTCAATATTTATATTTTTTATCAATTTGATTCTTATTTTTTGAACCAAAACCTTACACTTTTTAAAAAATGTTAAATCTCATTTTTAATAGGGATGTAATTGTAAAATTAATTTTTTAATGATATTGACGTGAAAACTTACAAGGTAATTCACATGACATGATACTATTTTTTTATATGTTAATTTAAAAATGATAAAAATCTTTAAAAAAATTGAAAATTGAAAATTGAAAATTGAAAAATAAAAAAATAAAAAATAAAAACTTAAAAACTTAAAATTTTAAAATTTAATATTTTAGTCCATATCTCAATCAAAAAGATCAATATTCAAAATTTAAAAAAAAATAAAAATTCCAAAAAATATAATCTCAGCAAAAAAAATTTAAAAGAAAAAAATAGAAAAAAATATATTAAAAATGACAAAATAAAATAAAATTGAGCAATAGTGACGTTTTTAGTGAAAACGCCGCAAAAATTTGAGCTACACAAAAAATTGAGATACAGTGGCATTTTTGTAAAAATGCCGCAAAAAACTTTACATCGAAACGGCGTCGTTTTATTTTCACCCCCTCCCCTAATCCCCAATTTTACGCTGCTAAAAACCTTGATTCTATTCCCTTTGGTTTCACCGATCAAAATCCCCTTCTCATAAATTTTCTCTCTTGAAGATTTCATGCCTACCCACCTTTAATCTCAACCAACAGAAGAGACGCGGCGTGCAATTTGACTGTTCCAATTTCCTTTTCAACGTTCAATTAAAACCCTAGCCTCTTCCTTTTGCTTCTATCGGGGGGGGGGACGAGTGGGAAGGGAATCATGTCTTTCGATCTCATATGCTGGAGCCGTCTTGCAACATCTGCTGTTGAATCTGGAAGTCTATCGTCCATGCCAACTGTTTCCTTCACTATCCGAGACAAAGTTTTCGACCTTTACCCTGAAGAGGTAAAACCGATCCTCATTTTGTGTTTGTACTATATCAATAGTTGAAAACATCTCCTACTGATGTTAATTAAATCTCTATTGGTGCAATCAGTATATTCTCAAGGTGGGTGAAGGTCCTTAAGCTCAGTGCATCAGTGGTTTTACTGCTTTGGATGTTCCTCCTCCTCGTGGACCCCTCTGGTAATTTTTCTAATGGTCAAATTATAATTTTTCTAATCAGTATATTTGTGAGATGTTTTCATGGGCCGCTACCACACCGTGTTCGATTCGGTAAAGAGAGAGTTGGCTTTGCCGAGGCGGCATAAAAATACCTTATCATGGAATGGGGTAACTGAGTTTTCTTCAAATGTCCACGCATTAGTGTGTTAGGTATAACTTTATATAAAGATGGTTGGAAACATGGAGTCACTAGCTCTTTCAGCCTCCATTACGTAAAGATAGTGTTGTTTGCTTGTAAATATTTCCGTCGTTGCTCTGTGATGTTTAACCATGTCTGAAAGTTGGATTTGCTGCTTTATTTTTTAATCAGTGGTCAAAGATACTTATTAATCAGTTTCCATACCTACTTCTTCTTCATTATTGCCTTTTTAATTAATCAGTTTATAGTGCTTAGAACAATCTTCAAGGTAGGGGCAGAGGAAGCAAAACTTCATGCGTCTGGTTATATTTTTGGTGGTTTAATTAATACATATTTTAGAATTTCTAAAGTTAGTTTGAAGTTTGGATCTATTTTAGGTTTCGTCATGTTATAGATGTATGTTATTTTAGGTTTGTTTGGGTAAATTATATTGAAGGTTATTAAATTATTAGTAATTATTTAATTTTAATAGTTAAACTGTATTGACACTCATTGATACTTCTAAGTTTTTATTTTAATTATTTAATTTTGAAAAATTATAATGTTAAAATTAAATTTTTTGTTTAAGTTATTAAATTATTTAAAAATTTTGTATAAGTTTCCGTTTAAGTCTTAGGTTGTGTTGTTAAATTCTTTTAATGAGCTTCAAAGTACAGTACAGTTGATTATCTATTAAGGAGTAAAATATGTTTTAGATGTAACATAATTTGACTAGAGATTTGACGTTTTAAAATTGCTTTATGAAAAAAAAATTAAATTTCATTAAAAAAAGTTAAATGTAGAATAAGTGTAGGATGGAGAATTTTTGAATGATGCACAGTAATGAGTTTAACATCTTAGTGATTAATAAAAGTTTTTGGTATTTTTTTTAAACGATGAAAACTAAAATATGTTAGTGATTTTGAGTTGATATTTACTTTTAGTTAAATATTTTTCTTTTTGCCTTTTTAGAAAGAACAGTGTAATTATGTAGTTTCTCCTAGGATATCTACGTGTTTGTTCATAAGCTTTTCCCTTAAGATATATGCCTACGTGTTTGTTCAGAAGCTTTATATCCACGTGTTTGATTATAAAATTCATACAATGGCATCTCAAGCCAAAAATATCAAAAATAATTCTTACTTTTGGAATATAGTTACAATGCTTATACTTTAAGCATATTATAGTTGATTCATACACACTTTATATGAGTTTATTTTGGACTAAGATATGGGCAAAACTTTCTCAACACTTAACGAGCAAGTAGGTTGAAATATCATTGGCACATTCAATAAAAGTGTGCTAGATTCCCCTATTTTTTTGTTAATTGAATTTTCAACTGCCTAATTTTAATTTACAATAGATAAGCTTTGCAATATTATGATAACCCATTACTCCTATGTAAATTCTAGGAAGCATTTATTCAATTAGTTAATTTTTAGCTATTGATATGCAGGCACTGACTATGTTCCAATTTTCTAGATTCACTCATTGTTGCTGTCAAACCAAAGGCACCAAGTGGACTCGATATTGACGATGATTAGGAAGATTTGGTATGACTGAATTAGCAGTCACTAAACTGAGCTTGGATGCCACTTTGGTAAACCCAGAATTTTCGTTGTTAATTTTTTTCCCCTCAATTCTTCCAACAGAAATTTCAGCTTCCACAGTCAACAAGTCGGTGGAAAAAGAAGCTTTACTCGTTTTTACTAAATAGATTGAAGCTTCCTGGTGAGAACCAACTTTGAATTGAGCTGTTGTTATTTTTCCTAGTAAGAGTTCACTTGTTGACCATTCCTTGTATGTCTTTTTGTAGATATCCTTTTGATGGCAATTTTTTCTCTAAGTCTTAAGGCATGGATTCTTGTTATCTTATGGTTTATACTGGCACATGTTGCCCATAAATGGGATCTTGGACCAATATATGTAAGTTGGATTTGTCTCCTCTGTACTGCTCTTTATGTGTGTTGAATGTATCCTCTTTTCACTTATTGGGAAGTAGGGCTATATGGATGAGTTCACTTAACCAATTTCTTTGTATCTCCAAAACGTTGAGGAATACTGGAACTTGTAGTTTCTTCCTTGATGATATAGAAAAATAGATGGTTATTGATGTCATTTTCTTTTAGAGAGTCGGTATCTTTGGTTGTCTTATTATAATAGATTAGATAAATTTCAGTGTATTAGAGTGTGTGCCTACATGTAAAAAAATTGTGGTGTTACCTTCAAGATTTTTTAGAAGGATTCAAGACATAATTTCTGATGTTATATCATACATACTGTTGTGTTTTGTATCTTATGTACTTTGTATAAAACATATAACAACGCAAAATTAGAGATGAGGAGAAAGATTATTTAAAGACATGGACAATCTATCACACTTTTGCATGAAATATTTATTTAGATTATAGAGCAATTCCATTATGAACTATGTTCATATTTTCTTTGCCCCCCATTTGCTCAGATACTTGGAACTGGTTTTTGTACAATTTTCCTGAACCTTGGACGGCAGCAACCTGATGATGTCAAGTATCCTCTTGCTTCTAAACTCCAATTCCTAAGGTAGCCAAAGTTCATGATATATGTATAAGATAATAACAAATAAACTGTTACATGACTCTGATATGTGTTGCTGATACCCCTGATACTTCCAAACAAACCATTGAATGAAAATTTTGTTTGAATTATGTTTTCTTCTGACTTTTTCTCAAAGGTAGCTGTGGAGAATTTCTTAAGCATATGAACCAATAACGAAATACTAACGAAGTTCATCTGCAGGAACCTCTTGTAGATTATCATAGGACATAGGGGTTGTTTTGGGGTCTTTGTTTAGTTTCTAAACCCTATATAACGTGAGTTTTTTTAACATGAATTGCTCATTTCTTTCCACGACTGACTTATCTTTTCCATTCCAAAATTTACAGTGCATATTCCATCTTCAATGAAGATTTTAGAGAGCTTCCTGGGACCCTGAATGCAGATGCCATTGATAGAGATATAAGGACAGGTCAGTTTTGAGCCACTATCCCACCATGTGGGATTATCAAAATGATTGAAACAAAATTGTAAAGACTTCTTTGAAGCATTGCTTGTCTCCTTAATAGAAAATTAGTACTTTCTATGCTCATCTTCATAAATCGAGGCATTGGTAAGAACAATAATCTATCTCACAGCAATACTGATGGAATCTAAATACAGCTCAAATGTAAATTATACTCAATAGTTGCCAATGAGTTTTCCTGTTGTGATGCACATGTGTGGCCCTATTGATTGCCTATTTGTTCCTCCAGAGGGTGCTCAAACATGGACGATGCACCCTTGAAAACTACATGCTACTTTCAAAAAGGCAAGTTTCAAAAACAAGATTCTCTTCAAATGTAAATGGTTTGTATAGTTTCCAGGAATAATCTAGTCTACTAGAGTTTGGGATGTATAAGATATGCTCAAATGATGTGATGCCATTAGTTACTCAACTTGACATACTACCTAAATGCTTACATGAATAAGATACCCTAACAAATGGTTCCAAAAAAATATGCAAAACTAAGATACCTTGGGGACTCACTGCTGATATGGTGAAAAAAGGATGGGAAAAATAGAAGATGCAAAGGCGGATATTTTTGCTTAAGATGCCAATACTAAAACTAGATTTCACTTTGTCAATGGAGTAATGGGTTATCATAATATTGCAATATAGCTCTTTTATGTTTTGACTGGTGGCAAATGGAACAGGAAAAACCAATTACACTAGATTGCGGTCCAAGAACAATTTGCAGAAGGCACATAATAGCAATGGTGGCAGATGATGTATCAGGCCAAAGTATTGAAAGTGAAGTTCGAACCAACTACGGCATGTTTCTTAAGAAAGCTCTGGTATATAAATGAATTGTCTTTCATTCCTTTTTTTTAGCTTAAAGCTGTGAAATTACTAGAATTTATGTTAATTTAAG
Organism: Gossypium hirsutum; assembly: GCF_007990345.1. Taxonomy (NCBI): domain Eukaryota; kingdom Viridiplantae; phylum Streptophyta; class Magnoliopsida; order Malvales; family Malvaceae; genus Gossypium; species Gossypium hirsutum. The sequence continues at coordinate 92,614,408 of NC_053435.1, read as the reverse complement.
AGAGGAATGCTGAATTTATGAGTCGAATTGTTGAATTTAGAAGTAAAAAGAATTGATCTATTATCCATATGATATTGTTTTTATGTAATTTTATGCAATCTTATTCTTGCTTTGTTTAAGAAAGGATGAAGCATCTGTCTGTTTATAATTATGTCATTATATCAGTACTTTCATGCTTTTTTTCCCTTCCGTGGGATACTGGTCATAGCTGTTTGAGATTGTTCTGTTTTCGAGAACATGTATTTGATATAGACTGACTATATGAACTGAAATTTGCGTGGTGCTTGTGAGATTTTAATCACTTGAATGGTACATCATCTGATATTTGGTATTGCAGAGTTATTCTCTTTGTTCTCATGGCTGGTTATTTGCCTTTTGATGAGCCAAGCCTTATAGGCTTGTATAAGAAAATAAGTACCCTCCAAATTTGGCCAGCCTTTTTAGATGAGAACTTCATTAAAATTGTTTGTACGTTGATAAATTTCAGATCTGGGAGGCTTCTTTCAGCTGTCCATCATGGTTTTCATCTGGTGCTAGGAATTTGATTAAGCGTATTCTTGATTCAAACCCTCTTACCGTAAGTTTCAAATTCAATTCATCCTACGAAAATTTGTGATTACATGTAATCTTTAATCATAGTATAAGCTTTAGCGCGTGCATTTTGGTTGAAATTCTGCATGTTCTTTTTGGTAGCGTATAACTATTCCTGAAATTCTACAAGACGAATAGTTCAAGAAATGGTACAAGCCACCAAAATTTGAGCAAGATGAGGATGTAAATCTTGATGATAATATCTTATATTTTACATGGTTCTAATATCTTTATATTTAATCTAATTTTTATTATTTATTTTAGTTTTGATTATAAATTTTTATTTTTATTTTAATAGAAAATTTTTATATTTATATCATGGATATTATTCTTCTCAATATTTTGATAATGAATTTTAAATTTTTTTATATTTTTCATGATTTTTATAATATATATTTTTTAAATTTCATTACCTTTAGCGGCGTTTTTGGGTAAAGCGCCGCTAAAAGTCTTGGTCTTTAGTGGCATTTTTTTCAAACAAACGCCGCTAATTTTAGCGGCGTTACATATAGCGACGTTTTTTGCGGCGCTTGAGAAAGCACCGCTAAAAGTATTAGCGGCGCTTAACAACGCCGCTAAAGGCAAAAAAAAACACCGCTAAAAGTCTGTTTTCCTGTGGTGGTAGAGAAGAAAAAAATTTACTGTGTCAAATTCGAATGATTACAAGGAGTATAGATTGCGTCTATTTATAGGTTTAGAAAACCTTATTCTAATCAACATCTAATAGAAGTAATCTATATCAAACAGAGGAAGAAAACTTCTATACGGTTTCTTTTTGTACAGCCTATACTATACCGCGGGGTCGGAGCCCCCACACCCCTGGTTGTGACCCTAGTCTTGCTTATTGGAGATCTATGATGGGCTGCGACCTTCGCCCTCATGGATTCTCCTATCTTGCCACTTGTATTTTATTTTAATAAAAATTTGGGTCACAACTCTAACAGTATTAATGAGACATAAAATTAATTTTATCTATTATTATTTTAAAACTTAAAAAGTATTTTCTTTTTCTTTTTTCTTTTTTTTTATGAAAAAAGTATTTTATTATTTATTTATAGATTACTGGTGATATCATATGAAATAGTTTCAATTTTTTAAATGATAAACAGATCCACACAAAAATTATAATATATTGTTTTTCTTTTAACCATACTTCAGTTTAATAGAAAAACTCAAACATTAAATTAAATGAAAAAATGTCAATGGGTTTTAATGGGCTTAAGACCCAATAAAAATGGAAAGCCCAACATATAAATGAGCCGCATATCCCTAAGTTCTATGGCTTTGATTCGATCAGGGCTGGAGAGGTCTGATGCTCCGTGTATTCGTACTGCCCTTGTACATTTATTTCCGCGTCTCAAAACCGTGTCAAGAATATGGATAGGTTAAAACAAGGTGTTTAGTCCCTATACTCTTACAGAATTTGATATTTAATTCCTATATTTTAAAAGTTCAAATTTAAACCCCTACTTTTTTTAATTAAAAATCCTAATCTGATTATCAACGCATTTTGTGGTTTTCATCAAAACTTGTCGCTTTGACAGTTCTTTCTCATTAATCATATGTTAAAATCATATAAAAATAGCTTAACCAATATGTTAAATTTATAAATTTTAACAGGAAAATATTAACAAAGTTAATAATTAAATTGATATTTTTTTACATTCAAAATGTAAAAGAACTTAATTTTTTTTTACTTTTTAAGTAAAAATAATTAAATCTTAAATTTTTAGAAAATACAGGAACTGACAATATATTTTAACCATATCGATACGGTGATAATTTGCATTATATGAATTTAACATGTCTGCGTATTATTGCATGTTAATTATTTTTCTAGTGTCGTAATCAAGTCCAAGTTGTTATTGTATGCTTCCATTTTCATTTAAATCAACATGTTCGGTAAATAATTATTGAAATGATTAAGAATAAATAATTAACTTTTCTCAAAAAAATTATATTCATAAATATGCTCACTGCGATTTAAACGAAGAAATATATATGTATTATAAGTTGAGAGAATTATAAAATGAATCATTGAGAAAAAAAAGAGTAGAAAAACGAAAGGAAGATATAACTTTCACTTGGCTACAATTTTTTTTTATATTTGTCCACTATTTATAAGGCCAATATTTTTTAAACTGGACCAATGGTCGAACTGGTCAAATCACTAGTTCACTAATCTAACTGGTTTGATTAAAAATTATTAAAAATTAAAAAAAACCCTAGTTTAATTGGTTTTTTAGTTGGTTCAACCAATTCATACTGGCTCCTACCACTTTCCTGACCGATTTCCAATCCTACTAGTTGGTCTGATCTCGTTCAAACAACACTGATTAATGCACCTTATAAATTCTTCAAGGATTACAGATTTTAGGGGTTTTGAGAGTTATATGGGCATCCATTTATCAATGGATTTACAACACTCCCCTTCGATATCCATTAACGAAAATGTGCCTCGTTAAAATCTTATTAGGAAAAACCTTGTAGGATAAAAGCCTAATGAAGGAAAAGATAGCGCTATCTCCTATTACAAGTTGCTTCGTTAAAAATCTTTACTAGGAAAACCCAATGTGACAAAATTTTGATTAAAGGAAAAAAGTACAACGTGTTTTAGACTCCCCCTAATTGCAACATCACAATATATCTTTGAGTCAGTGCATCCCAAACTCGTATATAGTCTTTCAAATGTTGTGGTTGGCAATGTTTTGGTATCAATCACATTATTACTAGAATGAATCTGTTGAACTTTTATATCATCTTCTTCTTAAGATCATGAGTGAAGAATAATTTTGGTGAAATATGTTTCGTTCTGTCACATTTGATGTTACCACCTTTCAATTGGGCTATACATGTTGCATTATCTTCGTATACGATAGTTGACATATTTCTTTGCAAAAGCAAATCACATATCTTCTAAATATGTTAGGTCAACAACCTTAACCAAACACACTCTCAACTTGCCTCATGCATTACAATTATTTTTGCATGATTTGAAGAGACAACAACTAATGTCAACTAATAGAGATCTTAAATCACTTGAATAAAACATCTGCATTGAAATGGTTCCTCTAAGATATTTAAATACATGTTTAATTTCATTCTAATGTCTATGTGTTGGTGAAGAACTAAATCTTACTAACATGTTCACAACAAATGCTATATTAGGTTGTGTGTTGTTTGCAAGATACATCAATGCCCCTATGGTACTTAGATATGGTACTTCAAGACTAATAAACTTTTCATCATTTTCATAAAGACGAAATGAGTTTTTATTCACATCTAGTGATCTTACAACCACTATGGTAATTACTGGATGTGCTTTATCTGTGTCAAATTTCTTTAAGATCTTTTCTAATTAAGTTAATTGATGGACATGAATTCCATCCTTTAAATGTTTGATCTACAGGCCGAGACAGAACTTTATTTTTCCAAGATCTTTCATCTCAAAATCTTTCTTTAAATAATTTACTATATTTTGAAGCTTTTCAGGAGTTCTAATAATATTTAAATCGTCAACATAAACAACAATTATCACAAAATTTAATCCAATTTTTTTATATAAAAACATATGGACAAATTAGAACATTTTCATAACCTTCTTTCACAAATATCCACTAAGAAAATTGTGCCACATAAGTCCAAATTGTTTTAATCCATGTAAGGATTTCTTTAATCTGATCTAGCAATTTTCTCAAGAAACTCTAAATCCTTCTAGGATTTTAAATTCTTAAGAGATTTTCATATAAATTGCACTATCAAGTGAGCTATACATATAGGTTGTAACAACATCTATTAGATACATGTCAAGTTTTTCACTTACTGTCAGACTAATAAGATATCTAAACATGATTACATCCACCACAGGAGAGTATGTCTTTTCATAATCAATGTTGGGCCTTTGCAAAAATCATTTTGCTACAAGTCATGCTTTATATCTTACAACTTCATTTTTCTCTTTTTGTTTTCACACAAATACTCATTTATATCTTGCTACCTTTATATCTTTAGGTGTTTGGACTAGGGATCCAAAAACCTCATGTTTAGCGAGTGACTTCATTTCTACTTAAATTGCACATTTCCAATTTGACCAATTTTTTCTATTTCTAGATTCCTTAATAGATTTAGGCTCAATGCCTTCATTTTCTTTTGCTATTTCAATATTTTTCATTTAGGTTTCATATTTTCTCGTATTGATAGAACTTATTGAGATCTCTTTATTTTCGTCATGTTCAATTCCAGGTACTTGAATTTTTCTTGAGTTTTATAATCAGTTATGTCTCAGGTCACTTCAAGAGCACCCACCTCCACTATATATCATACTTCAAGCATGCATTACTTGCATTTACTTTAACAAGTTGTCCTACTTAGACTTCAATTCAAATAAAAATATTAGCAGGTATATGTCACTTGATTATTCTAATCAAGTTAGTAAATGCATCTGCTATATCAATGAGTCTTGTAGGACGCGTTTTTTTTCCTTAAAAAACAACATAAATTGATAAATTAAAAAAAAGGCCTAATTTCTCAATTGATTTTCTTTTTGAGCGATAAATTAGATTTGAAATGTAAAAGAATTTGTGTAAGGCCTGGTTCAGATGGGTCAAACTTTTTGAGTCAGATAAATAGCTTGGGCTTTGGACAGTTTTGTCTAAGTCAGAAACAATATTAATATAAAAGTAAAGTTTATATATTATCAAGATATCAAATACAAATCGGTAGTGAAAGAGAAAGAGAAATTATTTTTGAAATAATACTAACATAATGGAAAGTGAGCATAAAAATAGCATTTGCTCAATTAAGATGATAATGTAACTTAGCTGCTGAAGATTACATTAAAAACGACATAAACAATTGCTTTGGAAGGATGAATCAGCAATGACCATGCAAATGCAATGCTGCACTTGTTTATTTATTAGCTCTCTCTTCTCTTCTTGTATAAGGTATTAGTTTGTCTCATGGGACTGTGTAGCCTGCAAAATCCCACAAAAACTGTATTTGTTAGCCTTAAGTTTCAGTTTCCTTGGTAGCTCATCGAGTAAAACAACTGAGGAAGAAAGTTTGATTTATTTTTCTTCATTTCTTAAACATCGATTAAGGCTTACTTTATTTCAGAGTTTGATTGATATTAATAATGCATTAGTTACATTTTTCTTTCGGTTGAATTGTTACAATGGCCTCTTACCTTTATTACTTTTCTTAAATAAGCCCATATAAGCTATTATATTAAATAAAATATTGATTTAGGGTAAGGTTTAGTTTCAATACACATAAAAGATTACCATATTATTTTGGGCATCCTTCATGTCCGTTTTTCTGTTTATGTCTAGGATTCAAGATTGTTCGTTCCCTAATAAATATTGGGTGCAATGGTAAACAACATTATTTTATGAATCTAATAAAAGTGTACATACTTTAATAAAATTATTAAGTTTGAGGGTTTTTTATTCAGTTTTTTTTAATGCTAGATTATGTCACAGTTATGTAAAATCTATATTTATAAAAGTATTATGTAAGAAATGAGACTTAATTGAAATGACGAAGTTTTGGAGATCTCCATGCTTTAGGTTTAAATCTAACCGCATGTGTAAGTTGTTTTAGATTTTATATAATTTTTTTAAAAGTACAGATATAAATAGCTAAACGAACTAGGGAGGTCTCTATAATATAGGAATTAGATTAAATTAGTCCCTCTATTATTAAATGGATAAATTTAGTCTCTATAATGTTAAAAAGAATCAAATAAGTCCAAATTATAACACAATTAACATTAACGTATAAAAAATGTCTTGAATATTATTTTTTTCAATTGCAGTTCAATTTTATACAAAAAAAATTATTTACATAACCTTAAAAATTTTAAAAATATTAACTCTATCAAACAGTAAGTGATATTTTTTCAATCAGGAAATGTTAGCTTTATTCTAATTTGGCCTTATTTGATTTTCTTTTAATAGTACAAGGACTAAATTGATCTATTTAATAGTAGAGAGACTAATTTGATCAAGTCCCTATAATTGAAGGACCTCTTAGGTACATTCACCAATATAAATAAGACGTTAATCAGTGTCAGTGGGCATGGTTAATGGTGTCAAGCCCACTCATTTTAGTCTACGGATTTTTGCTTTAGAGGGTTTAGAGGGCTTATGCAAATAGCTTAGAGGCTTAAGCTCGGAATCCCCCCACAAAGTCACAAAGATTGCCATCATCTCTCTTTAGCCCAAATGATTATAAATTTATTTAAAACTCAAAAATTAGTTAAATTGATTCATAACGTTAAAATCAAATGCAATTCAAATATCAATATTTTCAACTTTGTCTCGATCTTGTTTACCTAAATTAAAGGTAAAAGTTAAAAAGACCAAAAGAGGAGGGCTACTTACTTCCACATTTTTTTCCAGCTTGCCTGTTCCTAATGTTACATCTTTTGGGAATGCCAATGGCAATCCCAGGTTTGATTCCAGCCTGCTTTGCCAATGGTGATAATAAAATAGCACAAAGGCACCTCGGAGAAGCCTTAAGTAAGGCACCAACCTTGGAGCAGCAAGCAGGCGGAACTTTTGCCTTTGCGTTCCCAGCAGCTCCTAAGCATGGGCTTAAACTTACCGCAGCAGACCTAAATGGAGTCTTTCCACACTCCCCAGCTGCTTCAACATCCTTAATGAACACCATGCAACTTATATCAAACACAACCAGTGCAACAAGGAAGTAAGCTTTCAAGCTAAAACCCATCTCTGCTAAACAAACTTTTCAACACCCAATTTGCAGAAAATTGAAACAATGAATGCCCAACATATACCAACGTTGCAACATATATAATACTAAAATAAAGGACTGTGGGGTGGTGGGATTTGGGTTTTAGTGGGTTGGTTGTGGTAGATTGTGGAAGACATTCTTGCGGATTCATCATCATCATCTTTTTTCCTCCTTAGTTTGTTCAAGATGTAATTATTTTTTAACCAATTTTAAATGCTTCCACTATATAAAAGGATTGCCGATCGATTGCTAATTTTCATAGATTCTGGTTCAGTTTAAGAATGTTCTTCCCTTCTTTATATTGCCTTAGGGTAGGTGGCATGAAAAATTAGTGTGAACATGGAGACTTTGGCGTCATTCAATAATTTGCTCCACTATTGTCTATGTTAGTGGTGCCCATCGATCAAGTGAGCCAAGGCTAATAATTTCCCTTTAGTCTTTATTACATCCAATCTCACCTTCACGAATATTTTAGGGCAGCAGAGCTAATATTTAGTAATCTGGATTTAAGTTTTAAAAATAATATAAATTTAGTGGTAAATTATTTAAAAATATAATGTTTATTATTATTTTTTAAATTTATGGATTTATTAAAAGTTTATTTCGTAATGAATTTAAAAATCTTAAAATATTTTTTGATTTAACAAATTCATATATATATTTTTAATATTTATTAGATTCAACTTCAACAAATTTGTATCCAAATTTTCAAATTTAAATTCTCAAACATACCATAACTAAATTTAATTTATCCGATCAATTAAATAACCTTTGTTCAAATGAAAGATTGTTTATGTGGCATAAATTCATTGATTAAGTATGGTTAATAAATTGTAATAAGCAAACTTTTCAACCTCAAAAGGAATGAAGAATATTTAAAAGTGGTTTTCCACCTAAACACAAAAATTGAAATTTAGGTGTTTTTGGTTTTTGCTAATTAAATTTTAGCTTGATTGGCATAATTGTCTAGGCGGATGTTAATTTGAGCGTACTTAAATGCTCTTTATCCTCCTATTTAAGAGTTTGGGAGAGACTATTAGTAGCTCTAGGTTTTAAAAATTGTTTTTGATTTTTGACTTTTGCATTTTGAAGTGTAATTATCAAAATACCCTTATTAATCCTAATATTTAAAATGTACTTAAAATTTTAGATTAATTTATATTTTATGTATCATTGTATTAAATTATGGATAAACTACACCCAAAGCCACTAAACTACTAGTAAGTTTACGTCTTGATCAGTCAACTTTAAAGAGTTACAAAATGATCACTGAACTATTCTAAGGTTTTCATTTAAGTCATCCAGTTGTTAAAATCATTGTTGTATGCCATTTCTTGTTCGCATCACCTGCATCAATCGAAAACTCTCATTCCTTTCTCTTCTACAGCTCAATTCTTTTTTCATCAAACAACTTTGAAGGTCACAAATTCACGAATCAAAATCCAAATAATTTTCTTCTTTGATCTCCAACACTGACTATCAGATCGACTTGGATCTAAGGTATGTTCTTCTACTCGTTAATAGGTACTAATCTGTCGTACTAATCGTGGAATGTTGCTTGGAGCTCACTAGTCGTACTTTTAAAAAAACATTAACAACTCAGTGACTTAAATAAAAGCTTTCAAATAGTTTAGCGACTTCAATGAAAACAAATAAAAGCTTTCAAATAGTTTAGCGACTTAAATGAAAACTTTTGAATAGTTCAATGATCATTTTGTAACTTTTTGAAGTTTAGTGGCCAAAATGTAAACTTATTAATAGTTTAGTGGCCTCGGGTGTAGTTTACCCTTAAATTATTTAAATATCATTTATCGTTATACTTAAAATTTTAGAATATTTTGTGTACCATTAATTTTAAAAATAATTTATATTAATTACTTAAAAGGTATTTAGAATTTATATTTCATGTGTCATTATATTAATTTAAATGATTTAACTAAAATTTTACTTTCCAACATCATGTCTAAAAACGAAAATTTTAACTTTTCACCATCATTTTTTACAATAATGGAAAACATTTGAAATTAACAAACCACACTTCTTCATAATTTTTTCTCACAACACTTTTCAAAAGTACATTTCAACTACAACAACAATTAAAAACTAAGCCTAAATTGTTAAATGAAATAATATTAGCATTTAGTTATTGTGAAAAATTGAAGTGATAAGATATGAACCTTTGTAACCTAGGCATATGTTTAATTATATACTAAACATTTATGCCAATAGGATATAAAAGATTGAAAGTGATGTCCAATTTTATATTAAGTACCACTCAATTAAATTAAGGTAAATTTGTAATTAGTCCCCGCACTTTGTGAAAGTTATGGATTTTTAATCATTTTACTTTAATTTGATCAATTTAGTTCTTATAATTTTTTAATTTGTTAATTTTGGTCCTTGTATTTTTCAAAATTTGAAATTTTAGTCTTGACCTAAACGGTAGCAATTAAATCCATTTGGTTAAATTCAATTACTAGTCTTGTACTATACATGCAGTTGTAGGTTTAGCCCATATTCTCCAATTGGATCATTCCAAGTCCTTATACTTTTTGAAATTTGAAATTTCAATCTTGACGCAAATAATTGTCGTTAATCCATTAATTGGATTTTTAGTGAGTAGTATCTAGAAATAACAAGCCGACATGGTGTTAGCCAAATGACAATATTAGTTGCATCAAATTTTAGAAATAGTAGAACTTAATGAATTTAACATTTATCGTTTGGCGAGGTATAATAACCTAGTTTCTAGTAGTGTCGGAAAATATGATTTTAAAACCCCATTTCTGTAAACTAAGTCCGTAAATATTAAATAGGAATAATTATGAACTTATTATAAAAATATATTGAATTTCAGTTAAGTAATTTAGCAGAAAAAGTGGTTAATTAAGGCTTAGGGACTAAATTGTAAAAGTCTAATAACTATATATTTTTAATTAGGAAAAGGCTTAGGGAGCTAGATAATAATTATCCAAGGTATTAAAATGGTTAATAAACCAATTTAAAATAGATATTAGTGGATGATGATGGTGGATTTCATTAGAATTAATTATCGATGATTAATGAATAATTAAATAAGATTAAACTAATTAATTAAGTTTAATTAATAAACTAATCTAAGTATATAAGTAAAATTTAGTGGAGAAAGATGACAAAATTCATTATCTTCATCCTTCAACCACCGTCCTCCATATCCAAAAGAAAGAAGAAAGCTTGGAAACCCTTTAACATTCAACTAAAAATTCAAGTAAGTCCTAAAGCCATTTTTCTTTGATTTTTATAGATTTATGATCATGAGAGTTTGATTTAGCTAGACCATGTATCAATTTGTTCAATTTTTTAAAATTTGATAAGTTCCCGTTGTTGAGAAAAAGAAGAATTAGACTTGAAATTGATAAAAAAAAAACTTAGATTATGAAAATGACTAAATTGTAAAGCTTAATAAGCTTAGTTGTTAACTTTGTTACATTAGGGACGAAATTGAATAAAATGAAAAAATATTATGAAATTATGTTAGGAATAGAAAGTATAGGGCCCCTAATGAGTAAATGTGAAATTGTATTTTAATCCGAAGTTATATATCGAAAGTTATCTAAATCTCGAGTTTAGGGACTAAATTGAATAAAATGAAAAAATATGTTTGGCTTTGTATTTGAACGTGAATTGGATGAAATTTGATATTTTTTATTTGTTGAATTATCATTCATAGCTAAAGACGACACTGGAGCATTGAAAGGGAAAGGAAAAACGAGAGCCGACAAGGAGTGACTCGAGATTTTGGTTTGTATTTCTATGATTCAAGATAAATCTAAGTATTTCATATTCATGATATTTTGCATAATGTGGTATTGAGGTGAGTTGATAATGGTCGTTTGAATTGAATTGCTAAGATTGAGATTGAATATCGAGATAGTGGACTGAAATGAATAGAATAGAAAGTAGCATTACTTAATTGATATATGATATTTGGTATGAATTGAATTGAAATATGTAATATGATATGATGATGAATTGAGAAAGATGGAATATTAATTGAACTATATGATGAAATTGAAAAATTGGTTACCCTATTAATTGTTTGGACAGAATCGAATATATTTGGCATGTCATAGGATAGATTAAATACGGGTTACTTCAACTAGATGTCGATGAGCGTTGGGTGCATTTTCCTTCAGATGTTCAGATGAGTTTTGGACACAAATTTTACTTTGGTTATACCAATGAGCACTAGGCGCAATCTATATACTTCAAACGTTTCGATGTGACACTAGGTGCCAAATTGGTGTGTTGGTTGGAATCTGTGTATCCGTTTGAGTCCGAGTTAAGTTAATAGGGATATAAAGTGTAAATTGAATAAATGGTATACAAATTGGATTGATAATATGATTTGGTGATACAAAGATGTATTGTGATATATGATTATGATGGAGATTGAATTGAATCAATTATATGAGCCCGGAGGGCCTATATGGAAACATAACGAATCAATGGATTCGATTTGTAATTGAATTGTTAGTATATGCTACTTGATTTTTATGATGAAGGTTATGATTTAGTTAATTGAAATGGTGTATAATCTCGGTTTTGATACATGAATGATACATGTTTTGGTTGATTAATAGATGTTCATAAAGGATGTTATATGCATATATATATGTATAATGTTGTAATTGCTTAATTGACTTGAATCATGGAAGTACCAATGAGCGTTATTGCTCAGAGTATAGTTTGGTTATTCCGTGCGCAAGTATAGGTAAATCTCAAGGTTACGAGAAGTGATTCTAGCATCTAGCTAGTGATCCTTGACTCAAACAAAGTTTGTATAGTCCCGTTTTGTTAAACATATGTCATGTACTTAGATTGAACCAGTTTTTGGTATAATATAAGATCATGTTAATATTTGAAGCTAGATTTGGCATCTTGGAAATGGTCAAATGGTTAGATTGTCTATTTGAGTTTGCACGAGGTTAGAAATGCATGAAATGATGCTATATTTATAGCTTATTTGAGTATGTATATATGTCAAATGTTTTAAATGGTTAACATCATGAAATTAGCTTATTCGTTGAACGGAAATGATGAAATGGTTGTATTGCATATATATATATAAGGTATTATTGTTTAGATTTGAACCTATCAGATATGTGTTTTGGTTGGAAAAGTGAATGGTAAGTGATTTGGTTTGTTTTAGCAAGTGCAAGTTGGAACCATTTTGAATCATTTGCAAACAGACAATCACATAGCGACGTCGAGCCCATGTCATTACAACAAGACCTAGTCTGTAAGTTGCGTCGCGAGAAACCCTAAAGTTGAGACATCAATTCGATATTTTACAAACTTTACAATTTGGTCCTAATTTGACTTCGAGTCAGTAAAAGAGCTTTCATAAGCTTGTATAAGACTGAAAATGATTATGTATCATATTATGGATGTGTATATACTTATTTACAGGTATAAATAGTTGCATTGCATATGAATTTAATTGTAGTTGCTTCGGCAACGAATATGACATCCCATAATTCGGACCTAGCGATCGGGTCGAGTATGGGGTGTTACACGAGGACTGGATTTTATAATTCGAAAAGCACATGGTTTAAAAATGATAAGTTAAAGTATATGGCTAAATCACAACTTTCGCAAAATAGTCCCTGAACTTGATAAATGATTACACATTGGGCCTAAACTTTAGGGTTTTTAAAGAAATATTAAGAATTAATTTAGACACAAAAAAGTCTAAACCCCAATATGAAAACAATTATTAAGTCATGGATTAACTTAGACAAAAAAAGTTTAACTCTTAACGAGGGAACACTAACAAAGTTCAAGAACTAACTTATATAAAAAAAGGTTCAAACCTAGTAATTCACAAATTCAGACCCAAATATAAAAATATAATTAAAGTTAAAAAATGAAATATATAATTAAAATGTATATAATATAAAAATATTCTATTAATGCATAAATACCTCAACACCACATTAACTTTATTGAAATCTAAACCTCTTAATGAGATTCAGAATTCCAAAATAAAATAGTACTGTACACGAAAGGTTCGATTCAAATGCATTCATTGGTAGTCATTAAGCTAGTTTCCTCAACATGCTGAAGCTTGAAAAAGATGGGGAAAACAAACATGGCGAGAAACAAAAACTAGAAATTAAAAGGAAAAAGGAAAAAACGAACCCGGGGGGGGGGTTAGAAAACAAATTCTAACAAATTTTGTTCTTGTTAGTTTTTCTCTCACTGACATATTTCTTCCAGAAAGCTGCAACTTCCCTTTGGGTCTCAATAGCAGTCTTCTTGACGACGGTGCCACTTTTGGCCTCCTCCTCTTCAGCCATAGCCAGTTTGGCATTGACCTTTGCTGGGAGGGTGTCGAGCTCATGGAGCACTTTTTGGATGTCAATGACGATACGCTCGGCTAAGGTGCGGGAGAAGTCCTCCCTGATCACAACACGGAGCACAGTGATGTGCTGTGCATCGGCTGGCATGGTGTAGGCTGGCACGATCCAACCGAAGCGACGCAACATCTCCGATATCTCGAACTCGTCATGGCGCTTGTTGTCTTTGAGGGAGAAGGCCACCAGTGGAACCCCATTGTCCTTTGATACGATGTTAAAACGCCCTGTTTTCTCCAATCCTTCTTTAAGGACTATGGCGTTTTCATGACAGTTCTCCATCACATTTCTGTATCCCTGTAATTCAAACACCCTTCATCATATTATTACTAGATTTAATTTGTGCAAGCTCGCACCAAACTTGCATAGTATTGTTCTATAAAATGAATTAGGCTCAAGTCTCTATATGCATATCATAGGAGCTTAAATCTCTCTATCACAAGTATGGGGCTTAAATCTCACCTCATATCCCAAACGGATTAGTTGGTAGTACTGAGCAATGACTTGGCTAGAACCTGCAGACAAACATAACACGATTTCAGTGTTGGTTTTGAGATATATAAATTTGTATATATACATGTTGGAACTGGTCAAAAACAATAGTGTGGTTAGTTTGCGAATGAAGGAAATTGGATTGGAAAAGTGACCTTTGGAGAAATTGAGAGTGAAAGTTGGTTGATCAGCTCCAAGATAGTTAATATGGAAAATGAGTTCTTCAGGTAAGTCTTCTTTGCTCCTCCAGATAACCCAACCAATTCCAGCATAAACAAGACCATATTTATGCCCACTAACATTAATACTCTTCACAAGGGGGAGCCTGAAGTCCCACTCAAGTTCTGGGTACAAAAATGGCGCAATAAATCCACCACTAGCTGCATCAACATGAATTGGGGTATCCCATCTGTACAAAGAGATTTAAAAAAGGTGATTAATATATGAAACTTAGCACCTCAAATTTCAGATTATTATCAAGTTTACGTCGCTGGAAAAAGATATGATATGTTTACCCAGTTTCTTTGTTCTTTTCAATTAAAAGATCGTTTAGAAGCTTGACATCTTCAAATTCTCCATTGAGGGTTGAACCCAAGATTGCAGCTACACAGATGGTGTTTTCATCAACCATTTCCACTGCTTTGACAGGGTCCATCACATAGTACCCTTCTCTAAGCTTCACTTCTTTCAACTCCACTTCAAAGTACCTTGCAAATTTCTCCCAGCAAACCTGAACATTGGCTCCAGTCACGATATTCGGCTTTTCATAAGGTTTGCCTTCAGCCTTACGCTTGTTTTGCCATTTTCTCTTGAAAGCAAGGCCAGCCAACATGATTGCCTCCGATGACCCAACTGTTCCCACACCAACTGCTGCCTCTGACTCTCCCAATGGTGCGTTGAAAAGATGTGCTATCATGTTCACACAACGATTCTGCATCAAAATCAACCATTCGGATCATGTTTCATTCATAGATTACAATGGTAAAACTGACCATTCAAGTGTTTAGACTTTTAATTTTTTTTCTTGATATATAGGGGCAAAAACAAGAACATCTTTTGGGTCTCTTGTTCATACAAATGAAATCTAAAGAAGAAATGAGAAAAAGTAGAGATCTATATACATATGTACCTGAAGCTCAGTGGTGACAGGGTATTCATCCATGTCAACGTAGTTCTTGTTAATGGAGTCCATTATAAGCTTATCACATTCAGGCTCCATCCATGTAGTAACAAAAGAGGCAAGGTTCAACCTTGGGTTGCCATCAAGCATCAGTTCATCATTGATGATCTGATAAGCAGCCTCTTTTGGTATGGAGTTTTCTGGCATTTTGAACCTGGGCAGTGAGGTTCGGACATAACGAGAGGCAAAAGTGGAGTGAACTGAGACATCAGTTTCAGATGCTGTCTTAGATAACACCATGGTTTGATGTGTTTGAGAAATCAAAGAGGGATGGAAGATATTAGTGTAAGGCTAATGCTGTTGTTGTTGCTTGGTGAAGGAGCTTGGAGAGACAAATGGTATTTATAGGGAAGCTCAGGGCGTGTCGGCCTAGATGTCAAAGGAAACCAGCGCCACGCTGTTTAGACGCTCGGTCCTGGTCCTATACATGAACTCATAGTGCTTGTTTCAGCGCTCATTGGCTAAACCTATTCAAATATGGCTCATTTCCGGTTTCCCAGGTATGGGATCTTTCCTCTCATTGCGCAAAAAATAAAAAATAAAAAATAAAAAAAATTAAATGATTACAAATACAATGTACATGCTTGAATAATTATTTGATTTGGGTTTATTCAAAAAAAAGAAACTAGTTTGATTTGGGTGATGTTGTTTAGTGTTATTTTATATTTTTATCTTTCTTTAATATATATAAATAAAGGTATCCTCCCTTCAAAATAAAATAAAAATAAAAATAAAAATAAAAAACATTCCTTTATTAGTGGATGATTAATTTTATTAATAGCTTTCCAAGTTGGCCTAAAAAGTATAATTGAAATTGAGATGTAAAGCTGCAACCCAATAATGAAGTTGCCATAAAAATTATATATCTTTTTTTTATTATAAATCAAAATTTTATTTCACTCAAATTAAATTATTTTAGGATGAAAATAGAGATTGGTTTTTTCCATTGCTTCTCAAATCAGTGTTGAGGAATATGTCTCAACGTCAAATTTAATAAATGAACGAGTCTTACGCGTCTCATAAGAAGATGGATATATTAAAATAAAACTTTGACATCCAAACCAGCTGCACTGCACATGCAGTTGTTCTTGTCTTTAATTTTAATATTTTATTTATATAAGTTTGAATTAGTCAATAATTAGCTCCCAAAAGCTATTGTTTTTATTATGATACTGACATGTATTAATATCATTATGCTTTAGTTATCTTTTAAATTATTTTTATAATTTAAAATTTTAGTTTTAATAATATATATTAATATACACACAAAGATACCTCTAACAATATATTTATATGCCAAAGGATGTTAAATTCCGAAAAAAAAAGTTAATTAATTAAATATGTCATCTTTTTTAAATTTAAGAAAATAAATTATTTTTGGAGAAAATATAAAAGTATTCTCAACTAAACGCGCTTTCACACTCTCTCTTCAAGCGATCTATTTTTCTTCCTATTTTATCAATTAATATTTTTTAACATATTTAATTAATTTAGTAAAATAAGAAATCTAACTCATTTCAATAATAATAATCAATTGATGTGTGATTGTTTCTTTGGCTTGGCATATGCTCTAGTTTCCTTCTCATTCCAATAATAATAATAATCAACCAATCAACTTAATTCCTAAGTTCAACTCGATTTTAAATGCTAAACAATTCACAAACCAAAAGCTGACAGATAGATAAGTAAGAATTTTTAACAAATTGAAGTCCAAGGCCATATTTTTCAAAATAAAACAAGGATTATTATTCTATTCATTTTCGTTGGAGTAAAAGTACTTCACAAATGGGTTTAGAATAGAGTTATTTATTTTTTAACGTATAATAAAATAATAATTAAATAAATCAAAAGGATATTTGGTATTATTTTCAATTTGTTTGTGGAGTTTTTTTACTATTTCATTGATAGTGAATAAAATAATTATTCATAAAATAAAATTAGTAATGTTTTGGAGAAAAAGTAAATTGCTCATAAAAATAATTAACACAAAATATGACAATCACTTGAGAATAAAATTCCTTTTTTGTGTGTGTACAAAAACAAAACAATTGAATTAAATTATATTAAAATGGGCAAAAACATCACTTGCTTTATCAAAGTAAAGGATTACTAGCATTTCTTCAGGAGGATCATTGAACACCTACAAGTGACATGCATCAAAAGTTGATGGTTACACCTGACCAAAGTAGAACTCGATGCAACCAATGGAGTGTCTTGGGGAACCTTGATCACCTTGACCACATTGAAAAAGAACCAGACCATTCAGAATACCCCATAATTCAACATCAAAGACTGAACATTGCCCCAAATAACGATTGTACCCCAGAATCCAATCTCCATTTCTTTCCTCCTTCATACCATACTTCGAGCGTAAGACACAAACCCATATGTTGAGGCTATATTATAGTCAAGTTTCAATAGAAAAAGAGGTGTTTTGATCCCTCAACTGCCTAAAACCAAGACCACTATATGAGCGAGGTTGACAAACTAATTCCCAACTAACTAAAGCCATAGTCCTTCTACCATTCAAGAAAACCCAAGTAAATTGTCGAACCATACACTCTATCTCCTTACAAATTCCCTTAAGCTTCATCATGCATTGCATGCAATAACTGAGTATAGTCAAAAGGACTGATTGTGCTAAAGTAGCTCTACTGGTTAGAGATAATCGCCTGGCAACCCAACTTTGCAACTTGCTGCGGACCTTTTCCACCACAAATTGTAAAGTGCTGTTAGTGACCTTTTCATAAAAAAGAGGCACTCCCTGGTAAGTCCCAAGATTCTACACTCTTTGAAATCCGATAAAACCACTAATCAAATCTCCTAAAGCATCATCAACACTACTAGAGAAGAAAATATTAGTTTTCAAAGCATTAACTTGATGGCTAAAAAAAAACAGAAATTCTCTAATATTTCTTTAAGTGGACGAGTGTGTTGCATGTTAACTTTACAAAAAAAATGACCAAATCATCTGCAAAGAAGAGGTGTGATAGAGCCAGACCCGATCGAGAGAGCCGAATAGGGCACCACTTGCCATTATTAATCGCAACATGAATACTGTTTCCAATTCATTCCATGCAAAAGAAAAAAGATACGGTGACAACGAACATCCCTAACGGACCCCTCGGCTGGCCTTGTAATAGCCCAATTCTCAGTGGTTTCAAAAAATGGTGGTTTTGAAACCCCATTTCCAATGAGTAAATTTGTAAATATTATTATTTAATATTTACGAGTTTGTTTTAAATTATATTGAATTTTGGTTTAGAAATTTTATTGAATTGATAATTTATTAAGGTATAATGTAATAACCTTAAAGTCAGTAGTGTCAGAAAATGAGATATCAGGACCTTGTTTCCATAAATTGAGCCCTTTACGGAGTTATTATATAGGTGAATTGAATTTTTAATAAGTAATTTTGCCGAATTAGTGACTAATTAAGGTACAATGACTAAATTATAAAAAAGGTAAAAGTTAATCGCTGTGAAATTATAATTAATTGAAGGGCCAATTGAGAAATTGAACCCTTCCAATAATTTCAAATGATAATTGATTAATTAAGTTTATAATTAACTAATTAAATTAGATTAAATAAGTATAAAACTCTGTATATAAGTTAAAATTGAAAAAAAACAAATTATTTCTTCATTCTCCACTTGTCTTCTCCAAGAAAACAAGAAGAAAAAATTGGGGTTTTGAGTTTAAAATTCGGTCCTTCAAAATAGGTAAGTATACAAGTCTTTTTATTGTAATTTTTATGTTTATGTGATCGTGGTAGCTCAATTTAGCTAACCAGTGTTTTATTTTTCGAAACTGTCAAAGTTTCAAAATGTTTCCATTGATGAATTATTGGATTTATTGGTGTTATTTGGTTAGATTTTAATCTTAGATATGAAAAATGACTAGTTTGCAAAGCTTAATTGTTAATTTTGAACATAGGGACTAAAGTGTAAATATTTTGAAATTGAGGATAAATTTCTATAATTATGGATAATAGAGGGTTGTAGAACTGAAATATTTTAAAAATGCGGGGGAGATTTTTGGAACATTTTCAAATATTTATAATGATCCAATAACTATAAATGAATGGGTGTAATTAATCAAAAGATAAATATTTTGGTAATTGGTCAAGAGTTATATCACTTGATTTTTGAAAAAGAATTATAACTATTCAAACAATATTAGTTGAATAGTTATAATATTAAATGAATAGTTATGTTTCTTTTTAAAGACATTATTTGTAATGACCCAAAATTCACGGGCATCGAAAAGGTACAATATCGGGCCTCCGTTTTAGTAAATCGAGTTCATAAATAATTATTAGGAATATTTGTGAGTCTAGTAGTGTGTTTAATTAGGCTTTAATTAAGTAAAATTAGCTCAATTTAGAGAAAATAGTAAAAAGGACTAGATTGAATAAGGGGTAAAAATTAAATTATAGATTAAAAGAAAATATAAACGATAAAAATGGAAAATATGTCATAAGGAATAGTTGAGGCGGCAAAACAATGAGAAAAATCTAAAGATTTTTAATGATTTAAGTTATTATTAATTAATATTAGAATATAATAGTATAAATTATTATTTAATTGATATTATCTTATTAAATTAATGAAATATATATAAATTAAAGCCAAATGTTTGGTAATAAAATATACATTTGTAATAAAAATAAGCATACAATTGTAATTCATGGATTTAAATTACTTATTATTTAAGTAAATAGATATTTATTATTTATTATTAAGTAAAAGATATTTATTAATTAAATAATTATATTATAAGATTTTTATGTGATAAATAAATTAAAATATGACAAATGTATGAGGATGATATAGTACATGTGTAAATATAAGTAATATTACACTTGTAATAAATACATTGATTATTAAATAGATATTTATCAAGTTATTATATTATTAGTAAACAAATAAAACATAAAATAAAAGGAAATAAAACAAAGAAGGAAACCAAAACAGAATAGGCTACTCAAAAGTATGAGGGGATAAAGGAGAAAAAAAAAGAAAAAGAAAAATTAGGGTTTGGAAGCTTTAAGCTTTAAGTGGTAAGTCAATTAAGTCCTCTTTACTTAAATTTGATGTTTTAGAAGTTTTAGAACAAAGTTTTTTTGAAATTAAGTTGAGGTTTTGGAAGTTTTTAGGTTTTTGAACATAGTTCATGTTGAACAAAATAATGAATTATGGGTTTAATTGAATGAATTTTAAGTTAGAATTGATTAAATGATTAAATTGTAAACTAGGCTATAAGTTTTGTGTTGTAGGGATTAAATTGAAAGAATTTTTAAATTAGGTTTTTATTATGAACATCAAATAGTTAAGTAGAATATGGAAGGAAATTTAATAGAAATAAAGTATGAATTGAGTTAGAAAAATAAATGAGTTAATTAGGATTAAATTGGAATTAGGGTATAAATTGGATGGAAATTCAATTATTATTATTATTATTATTATTAATTAGTGCCGTAATTAATAGTATAAATTATTATTTTCGTAGCTAACAAGGAATTCGAGGCGTCGGCACACAAAGGAAAGGAGAAAGCTATCGATGACTAAAATGAGAAATTCATGGTTTGTATTACTATAATTCAAACTACTATTTATTAAATGTTATAATTAAATTTATGTGTATGGTAGTAAAATTATAAGGTAAGTATCAATATTGAATTGAATGAAACTTAGATGAAGTATGATTATGTATGAATATTTGATAGTATATTGTTGGGAAATGGAAAATTGTATCAAATTGAATTGTACATTGAAAGTGAAATTGAAATTGAGAAATGATTTGACTACCCTATTAATTAGTCGGGATAAGTCGGATATAGTTGGCATGCTATAGGATTGGAAGAGTATGGGATTTATCGGCTTTGCCGATCAGGCACTTTATGTGTCGTATCAGGTACCTCGTGTGTCGTAACGGGAACCTCGTGTGTCGTATCAAGAACCTCGTGTGTCGTAACAGGCACTTTATGTGTCGTATACTGCTTCTCATGTATTGATCAAGTACTGAGTACCATTTTAAGCATAATGTGCCGTACTGGTGTGTTTGGGCTGGAATTCGTGTATCCGCCAAAGTCTGGGTTTGTTAATAGGGAGAACAACTAAATGTTCATGTAGTGATTGAAATTGAGGCATATGATATGTGAATGAAATTGAAGAATAGCTAAAAAAAATTGCATTGTTATTGTTAATAAATGAAAGTTTAAGAATGAATTGAAATTTAAGAAATTTAATCGTTACATGCTTGATAATTATATTCTATTATTGTTTTATAATTTGAATTATGGTAATACCATTGAGTATAAAATACTCAGCATGCGGTTATTTTCGTGCGTAGGTCGATAGGAGTCTAGAGTCCCGATCCAGCATCTAGAACGATTTCGACTCCAGCATCAAACTTTGGTGATGTATTCTTCTTTTGGTAAAAGTGGCATGTACATAGGTGTTGTAATGGTCACTTTAAAATGTTTTATGACTTTAGTTGTAATAAATGATATTTGGTGTTTTGGTACTAAATTAAATGAAATGGTTTGACAAATTTGGTAAGTTTGGTATTAAACTTGGAAAGAAAAATGAATAAAGCTAGTTAGTAAAATTTTGAATGATATTATGAATGCTTATTTAATTAAAATATTAAGTTAATGTTTTAGGTATAATTTAGGTGTTTTAAAGGTGAATTGGATTGGTTGTGATTTTTGTTTGGATTGGTCTCGATTTGAATTTGCAGGGAAGTTTAGATATTTATAAAGGCGTTATATTGAATTCGCACAAAATAATAATAATAATAATAATAATAATAATTTCTAGATTACCTGAACAAGTCCCGATTCAATTCTAACGTGTGATTTGGACCTCAAGGGTCCATTATAGGGACTTTATGATTATATCAAGATATGTATGTCATTTATTTTGAATTAATTGTAAATTGTCTGATAGCTCCGGTAATGCTCCGTAACCCTGTTCCAGCGACGGTTTAGGGTTAATGGGGTGTTACATTATTATTTAGAAAAGAAACCTATTGAAAGTTGTATTTATGAAGAGGCATGAAAATTCCTATAAATAGGAATGAGATTTCATTTAGAAATCTCACCAAAAAGTTCTAATGTTCTTTCTATCCTTCCTCCATTCTTTTAATATTATTATATTATTCTATAAAGTATTATTGTAGAAATTCTTTGTAGAAACTGAGTTTCTTGTTATATATTGCTTAGTGCTTAATAAACTATTCTAGTCAGTGCAAAACATAAATGGTCACCGGCTTCGTTGTATCCTCAAGGTTAATTTGCTTGAAAATTTTTTGCATACCGAATATAAATGGGGGCAAATATAACATTAAATTCCGCTACTTGACCATTTGGGCAATCGATGTATTGTAGAGGTCCTTAGTAGACCTACCAGGCGTTAAATGCCTCATCTTACCCGTAGATTCTTAGTTTTAGGTTCCGCTTGAACATCTCATGGTCATCATCAATCTTGGCTTATTAGCCAAACTTGAGAGCTCGTACCTAGTTTTCAAGCACACCATTTTCTCCCACCCCATTACTCTCTACTTGAGTTATGCCTAAATTTTATTTTCCTCATGCTGATAGCTTCCGGGTTCCTCACCCTAACGAACCTTTACTCGTTGCCATAGCCAAACTTGACCTTACACACCTTAGCTCCCATATTCAACATCCTAGCAAACTACCCTATGTTTAATATCCCGACAGACTACTCCTTGTTTAATGTCCCGGCAGACTATGTATGATGTTATAACGTCTCTCAACTAAAGTCTTACTTAATCTATCATTAAATCCTCGTTTGAGCTCGTCTAATGCTATAGCATCTTCCAACTATGTTTATCGTCTCGGCATACTATCAAAGGATGTCATAGCATCTTTCAGTTATGGTCTTATTCTTGTTTACCATGATGCCATAGTGTCTTTCAACCATGGTCTTACACATTTCCATCATGATGACATAGCATCTTTCAGCTATGGTCTTACTCATTTTTGGTGTATAGCTTTCATTCAGACTTGAAGCCTAGCCATTATCTTTACTCTTCCCTTATTATTCCATCGATCCCTTCATTTCACCATCTTATACATTGTTGCTCGAACACTACAATGTCCCCTCTGCAAGGCCCAGAGCTTCATCCATTACGATTTACACTTTACAATATCATATGGCGATAACTAACGGAATCACCCATTTTCCCTTTCCTAACTTCGTCTAACCCATTTCTAGTCTTCCCTTTCACCATGCATACACTAATTATGCATATCATGCAAAACATTGTTATACAATGCAGTACCCCAGATAATCATTCATTGTTCATCTATTAATACGAGCAGTATAAACATGGCAATTTCTCATAACAACATAAAAAAACCAAGTGCATATACTCGCATTGTTTTCCTATCCTTGACAACTTAGCTAGTCCAAATGCTAGAGCCTCATTTATCTTGGCGGCTAAACATAACAACCATGTTTTGGTTAAGCCCATAGTGGTAGATTCTTAAAAACTCAGAAATCTTAAATTATATAGAAGTTTTAATAGTCTTATTCTACTTCTTTCTTCAATACCTAATCGCAGAAGAAGATAAGGTGACTTACCAGTTTCTCCATATCCCCATTACCAACCTTAAACTCCTCTTCCACCACATGTAGAGCCACCCTCATCTGCATCCCCCTTTTTTTTAAGACGACTGAAGAAGAAGATGCTAAGGAGAGAAGAAAATCTATCAACCAAATTCAGAAAATTCTGCCTCCACTCAAGATATATATATATACTCCTCAGGCATGGTCTTCATTGGCCATATCCACAATCTATTCTTAATCACTTTGTCTCTCACTTTGGAACTAACCAGTTCCATCCCAATCGGACCAAAATTGATATCCAACTATTAGAATTTTAGCTACTAAAATTTCTGATCTCCCACCGGAGCTCGATAATTTCTTAGTTCATTCAATTAAATCCTAGTTTTCCCAAAATCCCAAGTTAATTCGAGTAACTAGGTGTTACATAATTACTCATTTAAGAACGTCTAGTATACCTAAAGCCTAGAGAGAGGCACTAATGAATTCTTGACGCACCCCATCATAGGCTTTCTCCAAATCAATTTTAATGACCATCCATTGCTTATTAGTATGCCTGCCCTTCATAGAATGAATCACTTCCTACGCTATAAGGATATTGTCAGTAATATTCCTTCTAGGAATAAATCCAACCTACTCATATGTAATAATCTTAGAAATGATCATTTTAAAATGGTTAGCAATAATTTGCATAATCAATTTATATAGAACAGAGCGTAGACTGATAAAGCGAAATTGAGAGAAACTTTTAGGACTCAAGACCTTGGGAATAATTACTAGCAACGTATTATTCAACTCTTGATCAATAGTACAACGATTTCATTATTGCCTATTTGTAATCTTTCAAATTGATTAACCAAACAAAGCCTACCACATATTATCTAATATTCTTTTTATGTTTATCCTTAATTGCTTTTGCAAGTAAAACAAAATGAATAAGTAAATATTGGTTCACTAGTTATGTAAATTTTAATTAATATTAAGTTGCATTATATGGTCAGATTATAATGCAAGAAAACAACTTATGTTAATAAAAAATCTAAATTATCCATAACCTATGGAAATTGATTGAGCAAATGATTCATGTTAAGATTGTTATGTCGCCTATAAGTCTAATTGGGGATATAACGTATTTTACCTATTGAATTTGGATTGATTCCTAGAGGTAAAGGTATAGATGTAATTTCCTGGACTAACAATACGTCTTACAAGATTCAAGTTAAATTTATCCTAGATCCATTTATGGATTTATTTGCTTCTGACATTCATGGTATAACTTACCTAAATCCTCAATAAGCGTATAACCATGTGTGTGTAACTCATGTACTTTGATGTATTGAAAACATGTGCTCTCATTGTAGAGAGCCAAAAGTTGGTATGTTTGGTGCATAACTTATGCATGACATGGCTTCACTCACAATAGTAAAATTCATAGCTCGATTAAAAGAGTAAATGATATTTCTCATTGGTGTTGTATGAATTATGAAAATGGAACATGACCATATTTTTGTTTAAGACAATTGATTAATCATTACTAGTATGAGTAATGATCATTTTCATCACATAAATATACAATGGTGATCATGAGATAAAATGGATCGAATTAGGTGAACGAATTTAATCTAAAGGAATCATAGATATACTATGAGTGTACACATATGATGTCATTTGACAAAATCTTAACATAAGTGGCTTTCATACTGGTATATAATGAAGAGATCAGTCATGATACTTTTAGTATATTGACTTCATGAACAAATAATGTTGTAATTAATATATGAAGAGTCGAAACTTATTTATAAATTATTTAAGCCCTAATTATATATATTTGATCGGTTCATTCATTAGTTCAATATAACTTTGAACGGATTGCATAATAAGAACTGTGAATGAATGGACAAACCAACGAATGAAAAATAAATTGTATAAATTACTACTTGAAGTAAATGCATTTTCTCAAAAAAGTAAAAAATGACTAAAAATTAATTTAACTTTTTATTATTTAAAGAATGAATAAATTAAATAATTAAATTCAAAATAAAAATTAAATTATATAATCAACAAAATTTAATTTTATTCAAATAATATGGACCCGCGCATATTTATTTTAGTTTTTAAAAATGTCAGATGAGTTGTCATCCTCATTTCTTTACATCCACGCCACCACCATTCCCAAATTCGACATTGCCCTAAAGCATTTGTATTTTCATTTAAAATAGAAAGAATTAACCCTTTTGTTCTTGGGAAAAGGAAAACATGGTTTCTATATTTCCATCATCACTGAATACGTAAATCTATTCAATCTATAAAATATATACTAAAGAAGTCCTACTATGAGGACGCCCACATCACGCCAATCAACTATTTTTTTTCTTATAAATAATTAAATTTCAATTTTATATCTCTATTATTATATTTTTATATATTAATTTGATTTAATTTAATTTAATCCTCTACTTTTATAATTATATTAGTTAGTCCAAATAGCTACTATCGTCAATTATTTCAATTAAAAAGTCAATATAAAATTTTCTTTGAAACTTCTAACACAAAAAATCTATTTGCATTCATATACTGTGACTTGGAATTTAAAACTTTGATAAACAGTCACTTATTTAGCCCCAAGGCGTAGCCTCTAAGGGTGTCCCTCTATATGCATGATACAGTTATAACATCACTCGCGTGAGCCTAGCGGTGTCTGGCTTGATCCCTCCACACAACCCTTATGTCATCCATTAACCCTACATACAATGCAGTACATTCTTAAGTTCAAATGAACTTAATGAGATTATGTGCTAAGTTGTTTGCTGGTAAACTCTTAAACCTTTCTTTAAGTTTTACCGGATAGAAAGAAGTTGTTGTAAAAGCAGTTCAGTAGGGCTTTCATTTGGATACTAGATAGGAAGCAAACTTCTATCTAGAAATTGTTTGCATGTCTACAGATTCATGTTATTTTATAAAATTTGGATTTTTTTTATGTTTAAAGAAATTGTTTTATTGTTTTAGCTAAATAACGGAAAAAGCTCCATACCCAGATCCAACATCGGGTGAGGCATGGGGTGTTACAAAAAACGTATCAAACACAGAAAACGTCACTGGATTAGAGTTACAGGATGCTACAACAAATAACAATATAGGAACATATGAACTAAATTCAATAATATGATAAATCATGCCTCAAATCTTAAATATTCAAACAAACATGGATATCATACAAATTCGAACTTAAATCGAGCTTACAGAAGCTCTTAAATTGAACCAAAACCAAATAGGGACTTAAATAAAAACTTAACAAAAAGTGGGAAAAATTTGTAAAACAGGGTCACACGACCGTATGGTCAGGTCGTGTGATAATTTAGGGTCGTGTGAAGTCAGACAACATAACCTTGTATCAAACTGTATCACAAACTGAAGTCTTGCATAATAGGGTCACATGCTACTGTCAACAGGTTGTGCAACAAATTGAAGCCGTGTGGACCTAAATGCAAAATTTCAAACAAAAGTCACACGGTCGTGTCCTAGACCATGTAATAGACTGAGACCGTGTAAATTAGAGTCACACGGCCGTGTAACTCATTGATGCCATGTACACCATTCACCTCCTGATACGTGATTTTGTGTGATAAGTTTTAAATATTATTGAATCGTTCTTGAAACTAACTATTATCACGATGAAGACAAGTGTACCTATCGAACAATAGTATAGCTTTAGCAAGACCGGATTGTCGAACCCAAAGGAACTAAAAAGTACTAGTACTGACTGTCTTTTTATTATCTAGCCTAAGAATAATGGGATTTGTTTTAACTAACTAATTAACTAAACTAAGAATTCACAGGAAATAGAATTGGGGAATTACTTTTGGAAAAAAGATTGAATTAAGACAATACCTAAGGAAAAATCCACCTAGACTTCACTTGTTATTTTGACTCTGAATCGGAAAATTTATTCATTTGACTTGATCCGTAGATATCCCTAAGTTATATTATAATCTCTCTCGAGACTAACAATGTCTAACCCTAGGTTGAATAATTGAAATCTCTTTCTAATTAACTTCCTAGGGTTGCATTAACTCGATCTATGGATCCCGTTATTAGGTTTCACCCTAATCTGAGAAAATCTTGTCACCCTATCTCTAGGCGCGCAATCAACTCCGCTTAATTATGACAAATGTACTCTTAGACAGGGTCTATTCCTTCTCTGAATAAAAGCTTAACTTGAATCAATATCCTGGAATATCAAGACAAGAATTAAGAACACATAATTAAGAACAAGCCAAAAATTTATCATACAATTTAGAAAGTAATAACAAGATTCGTCTTAGGTTTCATTCCTCTTAGGTATTTAGGGGATTTAGTTTATAACTAAAAAGGAAAACATCTTAGAAGAATAATGAATACAAAACATAAAGAAAACCCAAAACTCCTGAAGGGAAATTGAGGGGAGATCTTCAGTCTTGATGATGAATCCGGCTTCTAAGATGGATCAATCGGCTTTCTTCGACTAATTCCTTCCTTCTTCCTTGTGCCTCCCCCTTTTTCCTCCTCATTTAGGGTGTATTTATAGGCTTCAGAATGCCTAAGAACCCTCAAAATTGGCCTTTTCTGAATTGGACTCAACTTGGGCTCGGCAGGGACACGCCCATGTGTGATTACTTCAGGCCGTGGTCGAGCCTGTTAGAATGGCACAGGCGTGTGGTCCACCTGTGTGAGTTGTGCTTTGATTCTGCCAAATTAACACGGCCGTGTGGTTTGCCCGTGTGAGGAGGTCCAGGCCGTGTTGATTTCGTACGTTGGCCCATTTTCTCCATTTTTGGCCCGTTTCTCGTTCCTTTCATTCTCCTATGCTCACCTAAGTATAAAATATGAAATTAAGACATTAGGAGAATTGAATTCACCAATTCTAAGGAAAAATCATCCATAAAATGTGTTAAGCATGGGGTAAAAATATGTATCAATTACGGTTTATCACCTTCCAAAACATAATGACACACAACCATGCCACATGTCCATGAGTGGCACACGATTATATGTCAAACCGTGTATGCCATTAGTACCTTCTAAAATAAGCTATCAAACCCTATGTTCACTTATGCCACAAGCATGCAATATACCATTCATCAAACCTACTCAAATACACCAAAATCATACCAAAAATACAACTTAAAACATCATCCTATTTATTTAACCAATGTGTCATAAGGCACCATCACAAACAATATTCAATACCAAAGTTCTTCCTATTTCATACCAAGTTTGAGCGCAACTAAGGAAAAAAAAACATATGAATCACCAGAAAATACAATAACTTATATCATCAACTATGAACCATATACCAAGGTATATTCACCAGTACATTTACCACTAAAAGAACCCTTATACATAGCATCTTTAAAACATCCAAATCAAAGATAAAACATTATGTCATATGTTTCAACCAAAATCTCACCTAACAATTCATTCTATACCATATTGCAACTTACCGACTACTTATCTCATTCCATCATATACAAGCTCAATCCCATATTCAAGACTACCACATTAAGTCATGAGCAACCATACCATTTAGCCAACAAGCACACATAATTTGTGCAAGCATAAAACATACATACTTTTATGAATACATATGTATATATACAAATTACTTCTATTACATGCCACTTAACCAAAATAAAACGTTTTCAAGTCTACCAAACAGGTGACAGGATGGTGTGATCTTCAAATCGATTCGATCATCAGGTTCTACAAAATGATAACTGCAGGAAAAAAGGAAAACGAAATAGAGTAAGCCAGGGGCGAAGCCAGGGGGGTTGGCATGGGCCCCGGCCCCCCAAAATGTAAATTTGCTCTTTTGGCCCTTAAAATTTTTTAAAAATTTTAAATTAGTAAAGGTAAAATTGCACTTTTCCCCTCTAAAATTATAAAAA
This sequence comes from Gossypium hirsutum, assembly GCF_007990345.1. Classification (NCBI taxonomy): domain Eukaryota; kingdom Viridiplantae; phylum Streptophyta; class Magnoliopsida; order Malvales; family Malvaceae; genus Gossypium; species Gossypium hirsutum. The sequence goes on along the minus strand of NC_053435.1, from coordinate 92,584,473 downwards.
TTCAATTTAATCCTTTACAAATTATAAATATATAAACTATAAAATATTAAAATTTTATCCGGCCCCCCTAAATATTTATTCTGGCTTCGCCCTTGGAGTAAGATTCAATTGGAGCTTAGTAAGTTCATATAAAAAAAATATAACATACCTTATTATCAAAGTTTAAATAACAAAACAATTAACTAACATTTAACCCTAACACCACAACCATATCCAAAAGGTGAGTTCATTACATACAAGCCATATAACCTTCCAAATAAACAAGTTGATTCAATACCAAGTCATGATATAATATCCATAAGCATGAACACATTTACAATTCATTCAACAAGACTTAATCACAATATGTCAGTTCTAGTCATTATATCTTTTTAACAATCACGATTCAGCCTGATGAATTAGTATGAATTGATACGGATATGTAGTTATCCACCTAAAATACACCAGAATGCTCAACCGAGCTAACCCGAGCAAAAACACATATGGGCATTGCATGCCAAGCCTAAAGGCTAACATCTTTCTAGAAACACGCTTGGGCATTAAGCAACAAGCCCATAGGCTTCAAATCCTTCCCCCAAAACACGTCTGAATCACTATAAATATAACTAAAAAATTCGCAACAAATGCTAGCTTCCAGTACATTCAATGTACAATAATATATTGTCTGTCATCATCTCATCTCATCTCATATCAAACCCATACAACACACAAAATAACACATTTGCATGTCAATTGTATCTTATCCTATGTTCATTCAAGTTTGGTGCATATAACAACATAATACTTTTCAATTCAATGTTTTTTCTCACATTATACCAATTTGTAACCATTTAAATATATATATATTCAAACATACCAACCATTCATGAATCAACAAAAACATTACAAATTACGCAAGTCTATATCATATGAACTTACCAAGGGCAAACAATAAAGATAGGAATGTTAGATATTAATTTCCAATTTTCTCTTTTCCTCAATTTCCTACTGGTTCTTGATACAGTAAGTTATTTTAATTTATCAATCCTAGTTACCTTATAACATGTAATTTAATGCATATGACTTCCTATTAATATTTTCCACAATTTTCCTAAAATTTTACATTTTATTCAATTTAGTCTCTAAAATTGAAGCAAGCTTATTTTTCACAATTAAGCCTAAAACCATGATGCCAAATTCATTTCCATCCTTCTACAACTCACGAATAATGAAACTTGCTAGAAGTTCATGCCAAATTCAACATATTATCATTTTAGACCCTAAACTCAGAAAATATCCAAATTCATTTTACAAAATAGTATTATTTCAACACCAAACTTCAAACTCAACCATGAACATCCAAAAAGCTTTAAAAACAATAATGGCAACTTTTCAAAATTTTGATATTATTAAAAAATAGTCTCTAGGCTAACTAGATTAAGTTACAACGACCTCAAAAATATAAAATTTACGGAAAAATGAACTCAAAATCGACTTACATGCAAGGGAAGAATATCCTTGAAGGTTTGAAGCTTTTATTTCCTTTAACAATGGTGGGAAAATCGGTGGAAGAAGAAATGGCAAGATCATGGTTATTTTTTTATGTTTTATTATATTATAATTATTAATTTAACATTTTATTTTGCTTAAAAATCATACCCAAATCGTCCAAGAAAATATGGTAAAATTGTCATTTAAAACCATCCAATTATACTTTTATACTCATTAACCCATAAAATTAATAGCCATTAAATTTTATAGTTTTTATTATTTAGTCTTTTTTCCTTAATTAACTATTTAAACATAAATATTATCGGACCAAACTTTAATATGTCACTCTAATGACTTCATAAATATTAAATAAATAATATTTACGGGACTGGCTCATTGAATTTGTGATCCTGAAATCACTGTTTCTGACACCACTAAAAATGAGTTGTTACAATTTATGTGTTTTAATAACAAAAGACGATGGGCTTCTTATTTGGGGGCATTGGTTCAAATCCCCTCTTAAGTGTTGAATTTTAATTTTATTTTAATTTGAATCTAGTATGTAATTTGTATGTGGTTATGGACTTTGAAAAAGGGTTGCTAGTTGAAGGCTTTTGATTGGATATGATTTTTTTTTCAAATCTAAACAATTTAGACGAGGAGAAATTGTGAAAGAAAAAAAATAAGTATCTTACTAATAACGTGTTATGAAATAAATAATAAAGAGAATAAAAGAACAAGAAATAGGAGAGTAAAAGAGAATGCATTTTATGAATTAATATGATGTTTACAATACTTCTTTAAAGTCTATATTTATAGAAATAAGAAGTATAAATGAAATAGAACTCTATTTTTAATTACTATTAAGGTCCTAAAGTACATCAAACCTATCTTAATTTAAATGGACATCCACTTGATAATAAAATATTCATAACATTAACAAAATTCTTTATAACCAAACACGATTTAAGAAATAGTCGGGGTAACAATCCATTTTTCAATGGTGTCAAAAATAGTGGTTTCGGGGCCACCAAATTTGGCGAGTAAGTTTGTAAATTTTATTATTTAATATTTACAAGTCAAATATGGTTTTAAAAATGTTTTTGATTTGGTAATTTATGTTTTATAACGATTTATTAGGTTTAAGTGGTAAGACCCTAAGGTCAAGTGGTTTTAGAAAGTGAGGTATTGGGACTTCGTTTCTATAAACAGAGCTGTAAATATTTTTATAAATATTTACAGAGTGTCATTAAGGTGGTATTAAAGTTTCGTTGAAGTTTTAACGTTTCGATAGTTAATTAATTAAAAAGGACTAAATCGTAAAAGATAAAAAATTTAGTCACTATTTGATTTGAGTGATTAAATGGTTTATTGAATAAGGAAAAGGGACTTAGTTGGAAATTATACCATTATTAAAAATAATGGACAAAGGTGGACATTAAATGGGTGAATTTTAATATTATAACCAAGGTTCAATAAGCAATTTAATAATTAAAAGAAAAGTAAAACTAATAAAACGTGGCATCATCTTCTTTAACATTTGTTTTTCCAGCAAAATTGTTGAAGAAGGAAGCCATAGCTAGGGCTTAGTATTCGGCCAACTTTGGTTTGATAATTTGTAAGCAAATTTTGCCCAATTCTTTTAATTGTTATGTTTTTGAAATTGTTGCAACTAGGTCCAGCTAACTCGTACCTTTGATTTTGAAAATGTTAAAGATTTTGAATGTTTTCATTGATGAATCTAGTGATTTTTTATATTAAATTATGAATTTGAAATGTTGGTTGGTGTTTAAAAGTATTTTGTTAAAGGATTTTTGATGAATTTTTTATTAAGGACTAAATTGTTGAAATAGTAAAAATAAAAGGGTTTGCTGTGAAATTATTGCAAAAATGGGCTGTAATTAATGCCATAAATATTCGGTTAGAACATTAAAATTGGTTAATTTGTATGTTTTAGGCTCAAGGACTAAATTACATAAAAATAAAATGTTAGGGGCAATTTTGTAAAAATATAAAAAGTTGCGTAAAATAAATTTTTTAATTGTCTGAGTTTTAATAAATAAAATGAAATTATTAATTTAGATCAAGGTAGAGTGGAAAATCAAGAATAATTGAAAATTACCAAAATACCTATATACTTTGACATTTCTACAATTTAGACAGATAAGTTTGTACGGTTTAGAATTTAATATCAAAATGAATTATTGAGTTGATTATCATTGAACAATTTATATATTTATTTTTAATTGTGGATAATGAATAGTAAATTGTTATATATTATTGATCTTGATAATCAATTTGGATTAAACATTAGATCAGAGATCATTCGTGTTTTGGTGTATTACGGGGATTTGGAGTGGAGATGGTATTGGAGGGAGATATCGGTATATTACCCAAGTAAACCGAGGTTCAACATTTGTTGTGAACTTTCGTGTTATACTTTCTGTTCGGCGTGATACGGGTAGATCAACTCTTATGAGCTTCTGTTCACCTCTTATGAGCTTCTGTTTAGCTCTTATGAGCTTCTGTTGACAATGTAATCTTACCTGTAAGTCATTTTTCGTATGGAAGATCTCGATAAGGTAATTTGTTTAATGGATTTGAAAGATTTTTTATTTATTGAATATTGACCTAAACATAAATGAATTCATCAGTTGAGATTGTGGATAATGCTTAGGTTTGTGCTAAGCTTTTGGTTGCATTATATCATGTTTAATATTAATGATATGCATTGAAACGGTAATTGGTTAAATCGAAATATGCATATGTTCATGAAAAGGTGGTAATATTCAAAAGGTATAATTTCTTATAAAATTGTTTATCATGTGATTGACCCCAAATGAGTTATATACATAAATTCATTAACTTGTGTATTGATGATGGTGATTAGGCTTATATCAAGCTTGAGATTATGATTGATGTATATGCTTATGTCTAGTAATATACAAATGAAATGGTAAATTCATAATTGAAATGTGATATGATGAAAAAGGGATTGATGAGTTGAATAATGTACTTATATATGAGAAATTATATATGTTATGGTTGAACTTACCTATGTTATGAATAAATATATTAATCAGTTAATTGATGTTGTTATTAAGTTTATTATTGAATTGGAATATTATGTTTAAAGTTTGTACAAGCTTACTAAGAATTTATTGCTTACGTAGTTGTTTATCCCTTATTTTACAAATTATAGGAAGCTCGATCGGGTTGGAAGCTTGTCGAAGATCTATCATACTATCCAACGATTATATCGATAGATTTTGATGTCTTGGTTAAGGTTATAATGGCATGTTGTAACTCGTAGGTTTGTGTAAGTGTACACAGTCATTATCAGGTAATAAGTAAGTATTGAGTTATTGTGTCCACAAGGATTGTATTTGTGTTAAATCACTTAATTGTAAAATTATACTAACAACTTGGTAAAAAAAAACACAATATAGCTGAGAAGTGATGATTAAAATTAAACTAAATGCAATGATCCCTAATGTAAATTATCCTAAGTATGCAAGCTATATGAATGGAATAGATTTTAGCGAAATTAAACATAATTTGCAACAATTATAACATAAATAAACTAGGACAATTACTTTAATTAAACTCAACTTATTATCAACATGCTTAATGTAACACCCCGACTTTGGGCCTAGAAGTATTGGGCCTTGAGTGTGGGTCCATAAGGAGGTTGTATATAGGTATTTAATTGTGCAATGAAATGACACAATTAAATGTCTGCTTTGGTGGTTAATGGCCCTGAGAAGTGTTAGAGAAATCTTGGGTTCAAACTTGGGCTTAAGCAAAATTTTGGTATTAAGTGAAAAAAAAAACCTGGATGCTTGGATGAGGGTTTTTAAATTATTGTGTTAAATAAATGACACAAGGAAGCTTGTAGTCTAGTGGTTGCGGCGTCATTAAGTTTGTATGGGAGCCTGGGTTCAAGCCTTGGCTCTTGCAATTTATTTTGGTTTTTTTTAAGGGAACCTAGACTTTGGCCTTCAGACCTTATAATTAATTGGGGATAAAATATGACACAAAAAGCCTTGTGGCTTAGTGGCAAGTAGCGTGTGGAGCATCTGAGGGGAGGCATGGGTTCGAATCCCATGGCAAGCAATGAGCATTTATTTTGCTAACAGGGGGCGGCAAGAGTTGGTGTTGAATTTAAACTCTGATGTTGGAGGGATCCCACATCGGGAAGCTAACATAAGAGTGGTTGCGAAGCTGGCTTTAAATAGAGGGAACCATAAAGAGAGTAAAGGTACCTTTTCTTGGCTGATCCCTTTCGCTGTATGGCGTGCTCGTTTGGGTTGGGCGTCGGTTAAGAGTGCTCGGAGTGTAGATTAACTCTAGTCTCCTATCAAGTGTGTATTTTCTCACTACTCTAGCTGTAGGATGGCTACTTTGGGCCGAAAGGGGCTATGTGGGCCCAATGGGCCTATGGGCCCAATTGGATAAGTTGTTTGATTGTGTAGTAAATATTGGACTAGGCTAGGTGAATATCATATTTGTGGCTAGATTTGGGTTAAAAGGGCCACACGAGCGTGTGGGCCCATTTGGGCCGAGAATAGGCTTTAGGCCCATTCGTATTGTTATCCCTGTTTAGAATACTTTAGTTTACCAAATTACCGTTTTACCCTCAATTTATAGAATTACCATTTTACCCTCAATTTACAGAATTACCGTTTTACCCTCGATTTATAAAATTACCATTTTACCCTCAGTTTACAAAATTATCGTTTTACCCTCGATTGTGAAATTACTGAAATACCCCTGTAGGATAGAATTACCAAAATACTCTTAGTTTGTAAAATTACCAAAATACCCCTAGTTTGTAAAATTACCAAAATACCACTGGTTTGTGAAATTATCGAAATATCCTCAATTTGTAAAATTACCAAAATACCCCTGATTTACAAAATTATAGAAATACCCTTGACTTTCTAAAAATTATAGAAATACCATTGGTTTACAAAATTACTGAAATACCTTTGGTTTGTAGATTTACCAAAACACCCTTGTAGGATGAAATGACTAAAATACCCCTAATAGGTAAAAAGACTGTAAAGCCCCTGTAGGGTAAAGTGACCGTAATACCCTTGTATGGTAAAATGACGAATATGCCCTTATGTTCCGTATGACTGATGTGCTTAGGATTTACATATATTGATATTGGATTAGTTAAGTTTGAGTGACAGGTGGTGATTATCGTAGGTGATTGATTATGGAAACGTTTCAACTTCAACCCATAACAGGTGTGTACTAACCCTCGTAGTAGCTTAGATTAATATCTGCTGAGAAGCCGAAATGCTAAAATACCGGCATTTCGAGAACTTGTAATGTTGCGTGTGGGTATAGATGCGATAAATACGATAAGATCGGTGTTTGGATCGATGGAACGGGTAAGAACTCAATTTTGTGCAAGATGGTAAGTTGGGCCTCAATGGGCAAGAATTGGGCCAAATGGGCTTTTGGGCCCATTTGGGTAAAATTGATAGAAAATGGAATTTGGAAAAGTTGCATGTTAACACGGTTAGTATTGTTGTAAAATTTGGGTTAAGCAGGTTTAGTGGGCTAAATCAGCATTCGTAGGGCCCATTAGGGGTTTTGGGCCTAAAAGCCCGAATTTGATAAGTGGGTTAAAGATCATTGATTAAACACTCGAAAATATTGACAATTGCAATGAACATGGAAAACCCTAATTTTTGTAAAATTACGAAAATACCCTTATAATATGAAAAATGACTGTTTTGCCCTTGTGGGCAAGTGACTGACTTGGACTGTGTGGTTGACGGATTTGATTGTGAATATATGTTGGTGATATGAATGACTTTACTGTGATTGTTTGATTCAAATATGGGCATGACATTCTGCATACATGACATGTTGCATGGGTTGGGTTTTATAAATGAAAGAAGTGCTAAAAGGGCTATGCCCCAGTTTACCGAAAAGGGCTTTGCCCCAGTTTATCAAAAAGGGCTTTGCCCCAGTTATTAAAAGAGGCTAGGCCTTCAGTTATATGATAAAGCAGCTATGCTGCCAGTGGAGAGTTTGGTTGGGTGGGTTGAGTTATTCCCCACATGGAGAGCTTGGTTGGTACGGGTGGAGAGTAGCGGATGGTGGGTCGAGTAGTCTCCCCAAATGGGCTTGCATACATTCATTGACATTACATGTGATATTGAAATGGGCCTAAGGGCCATACCGTTTACAGTAAAGACTTCGGCCCAGTGATATGATTTATGAAAAGGCTTCGGCCCAGTGATATGATTTATGGAAAGGCTTCGGCCCAGTATATGTCAAGACTAAATAGGGCTTTGGCCCAGATTGTACTGATACTGTGTTATTTACTATTTGTTTGTTATTGGGGTTACACACTGAGTTTTCGTAAACTCATTCCGTTTCTAACTGTGCAGGTAATCCCTAAGCTTAGATGGTTTGGAGCTGCGAGGGACTCGAAGATGGCCACACTACTGTTTCTATTTCTTTTAATTGCAATAAGTAGCCGATTTATTTCTTTATAAGTTTTATCTTATTAATATTATTATTTGGTTTTGGGTTGTAATAAGGCCATTTTAATTATTTTTCTGGGATTATTTTATCTTATACCCTATATTTTTCTGATAACAATATGAGTTAGACCTAGGGCGCGTTTCCAAAATGATAATTGTTTTCAAAATAACGCAACGATACAATTAATCGGTTTATCAAAAATATCTACTTAAATGAATTCCAACTTGTTTTTCTCAAAACCTAACCTAGCACCAAAGTGTGGCAATAGTTGTGGGCATGTCTAGGATTGGATCCAATCAAGAGCTTGGTACTTAAGCAGCCTTCATGGCTCACCTCCTCTGTTTCGGATACCTACCTGGTGCACAGCTTCCATTCACTTTATTAACTTAGCAAAGACTATCTTTTAAAACACTAAGAAGGATGTTGAAAGAGGCATGAGTTTTCTTAAAAACTTCAATGTGACACGTCAGATCCGGCCATAACGTCTGGGCCGGGTTTGGGGTGTTACACTTAATAACATTCGGAAAAACATTCCATGGCAACTCGATCTTTCATTGTAACACCCCTTAACCCTATCCCGTAGTCAGAACAGGATTACAGAGTATTACCAGTCACTACAGTTCGATTACAATTAATAGAGAAAGAAATACAATTCAGTTCATAAAATATATCTTAATGTTCCTTTAATGGGCCCTCGGGACTTAAAATGTATGTTAGAACCAAACCGGGACTCAATCGAAAGCTTATAAAATTTTTCATAAAATTCTTAAAATTTCCCTTTTATGAACAATACCACACGCCCGTGTGGCTTATGTGACACGCCCATGTGGCCACACCGTGTGACTCACACGGCCTAGACACGCCCGTGTCCTCTACCCGTGGAGCTCTCTGAGTTTTGCCTATGAAAAAATTAATTTCACACGGCCAAGACACACGCCCGTGTGCTCAAGCCGTGTGACAATCTGTTTTGTAGCATTTTAGGTGCAGGGACACACGGCCTAACAACATGCCCGTATGCAAGCCATCTGTCTCACATGGTCTGGTCACACGCCCGTGTTCCAGGCTGTGTGGACTCAATAATGAACCTTTCACACTTTACTAGCCAACCCTGCAAATTTCAAACCACAACCAATACAAATATCAATACTAAATCAATCCAATACTTGACTTAAAACACTTATCATGTATCATTATCAATTATCAATTTACTTATTTCACTATTACAATCACAATGCAAAATAACACATCAACAATTAACATGCTATACCTTATTGAGTTCGGGATCGGCATAAGATGCTGATTCAACAGTCTGACCTTAACCTAACCTGCGCATGAAAACAAATCGTACGCTGAGTATGAACTCAGTGGTATTTCTATAATCCGATTAACTTTTCAAAATAAATTCACAAATTATTTAAACAATAATATTTTTCATTCATATGTCTCACTTATACTTCTTGTTCACTATTAAATTTTCAATAATAATATTCAACTATCACATTTCATTCAGTAATCTAATATAATCCAAGCTCAGTATCAGTCAATATTTTTCAGTATCAATCAATTTATCATCATCATTCAGTAACAATCAATTGATCTTTATTGTCCAGTATCAGTCAGTCATCAATAATAATCAATTATTCAGTAATAATCATCTATTCAGTAACAGTCGTTTATTCAGTAATGATCATTTTTTTTAAGTAACAATAAATTATTCAGTAACAGTCGGTTATTCAGTACCTTTATTTACCCCTATTAACATGACTCGGACCTGGACGGATACACGGATCCAACCCACACACCGGGATAGTATACAGTGTTTCATTGGCCGAAGTCGGAATACATTGTATCGGTAACAGTAACAGTAGCAGTAACAGTAACAGTAGCAATAACAGTAACAGTAGCGGTACACAAAGTACCTCATCGGAACAAATTTGAAATAGTAACAGTAATAGTAAGGTATGGAGTACCTCTTTAGTACGAATCCGGAACAGTAACAGTAAGGCGACACTTATAGTGTCTCATTGACACAAAGTCGGAATATCCCTGAACACTTCCAATCCTATGGCATGCCAACTATATCCGACTAGCCTGATATTGTTAATAGGGTATTCAATATATTTTTTTCAATTTATTTTCAATAAAATCCATTTCAATCTCCAGTTTCCATATTTCAATTCTTTAACACATTTGTTCAATAATTCAATTCAAACCATTTCAATTTCCATACAATAATCATATTTTAATTTCATTTTCTCAATATAACATTCATTCAATATCCAATTCCACATCAATCACATATACCAAATTAATCCATTTCAATCATAAAACACAATAATGCTTACCTTAATTACTTACCATAACATTTAATCAAAATATAACAATTAATAATAAAATTCACTCTTTAATTCCAATCAATATTTATTACTATTCAAATATTTACCTTTAAATACTTTCTATACTTATCAAGTAATAAATTCAACAATTAAGCATTAAGTTCGGATTATAGAAATAAAAATCGTAATTTCTGAGCTATCCCTCGTCGACTGTGTCTTTTCCTTGCTTAGATGAGATTTTTCGGCACGATGCTAGTTACGGAAATCAATTAAATATTATCAATACACTACCATTCAATTTTTATATTGAATATTTGAATTTCTATCCAACTTTTGCCTTGATTCCAATTTAGACCCTAAACCAAGACTAACTTTTATTCTTTACATTTAGCTCAATATTTTCATTCAATTTCCACTTTAGACTTATTTCAACTCTCTAATTTCACTATTGGACCATAATTTTGAAATTCTTTCAATTTAGTCCCTGCCATTCAAAACTTATGAATTAATTTACAATTCAATCCTTATTTCATTTCTAACTTGAATTTCTATCAATTTAACCCTTAATTCTTCAATTTATTCAACATGAACAATATCTAGAAATCTATATCTTTCAAAACATCAACTTAAATCAAGTAGCATTTATCTCTAGGGTTCCAAAAACTCAAAAATCATAAGAAAATGGGCTAAATTGACTTACCAAATTAGCTTGGAACCTTTAAACCTCAATTTCTCCTTATTTTTCTTTCTTTCTTTCCTTCTTTCTCCCCTGTTCTTCTCTGTTTCGTTCATTCTTTTTTTCTTTTCTTTATTTCTTTTGTTTCATTTACCTTTATGTTTTAATTATATTATAATATAATATAATGTAATATTATTCTTAAATAATAAGTAAGTATATATGTATATTATAAATGTATGTATATCTTTGGTACACATATAAATTATTATTACCATACACTTGTTTTTATTTAATTTATTTAATTAATATAAAATAATAATATTTACTTAAATAATAAGTAAATACATACATGTATAACAAATGTATGTATAATATTTATTACACATGTATTTTATTTTTATCACACACTTGGCATTCCCTTTGGCTTATTTGCTTATTTAATCCCTTCAATTTTCTTTATTCTATAATTAAACTTTCACACTTCATTCAATTTAATCTTTTTATCCAATTACCCTTAATTAAGCTAAATTCACTTAAATAAAACTCTAATTAACCACTCAGTTAACTTCGTAAATATTTTTAATAAATATTTACGAATCCATTTTTCAGAAAAAGAGACCCGAAAATACACTTTTCTGATAACCGTAAAATTTAGGTCATTACATTCATGAGTTTGGAAGCCACATTAGATCCTTTCAGAATCCTTTACTTAGTAAATACGCATTTTACCGATCCTTATTTACTAAGGGTTTCTTAGTAATCGTGTGAGGTAATAGGGACGTGTTAGGTTTGAAATAGTTTAATCACACAAATCTAAAAACTATGCAGATAACAGAGCTTGGTTAGAGTTGTTATGCAACCTGCAATTTAATCGGGATAGGATCTAAATTGAGCATGCACATTTCAATCATGCGTCCACTAGCCGTCATCTAGTTAGGATCACTCAACTATTTAGGTGCATTTCAATCACGAATGAATGAAACACAAACTTGATTTTAATTGAAAGCATGATCGATTGAGGCACAAACATTATAAGCATGAATCAAATAAATATTATTTAATCAAAGCAATCAACCTAACTTAAATAAAATTAAGCTAACATTGTTGTAAACAAGAACAAAGAAGACATAGCAAACATTTTTATATTAAATTAAATAAAGGAAAGATTAAACCCAAATCAAAGTGGTTGTCACCCAAGACTCTGACTGACTAGGCTCCTTCGCTTCTTTGCTTGCTCCTTTGTTGATGGCTTTCCAAGGTGGTCGACCAAGGGCTTTTTAATAGGCTTAATTGCTAAAATCTCTATGAAGAGATGATACTAGGCGTGGAGAATGGAAAAGGCTAAGAGAATTTGGAGAGAAGAAAGAATGATGAATGATGAGAGATGATGAATGAGAGAATGAAGGGTTCATATTTATAGGTGAAGAGAGGTGGGAAGTTTGCTAAAAATAGCTAGGTTTAGTCTCTTCAAATCTCTTCCTTGGATGGCTGGCCACAATTAGTGGAATTTGAGCTAATTTTTGCTTGATTTTTAAGCAAATTAAATGCCATAATATTTTAGGGCTAAGACTTGGTCAATAGTAAATCTTTGAGCAAATCTCTAATTTCTTCAACAATGCAAGGACCTTGTGTAATTAAACCAAAAAGTGACTTAAAAGAATAGCCATGTGTAGCCGAATTTGGGTTGACTTGCAATTTGGACGGTTTTGTAATCCAATAAAGCTATCAGACCTGTCCAAAATAAATTAATAAGTTAAAGGACCAAAGAATAAAATTTAACCAATTTAAATAATTAATTAAAACGCAAATTATTAATGAAATATTTTAAAATGAATTATTAAATATAATTTTATATTTTATTATTTAATTTAATCATGCATGGCCCATTTTATGTCTTAAAAATATAATATGCTCAAATCAATATAAAATAGGCCCTTTTATGCATGAAAACTATATAATAAAGCATAAAATCACATTTTAATAATTTATATGTCCAAATTTCATATTTTCACATATTTCATTAATTTATTAAAGAATTACTTAGTTTTTAACAATGAATTTAAGTAAAAAGGTGATAAATTACATAGGAAAAATCCTATATATTTTTCAGTTTACACATGTATAGGTAGACTATGTCTAATGTTTAAATGATGAGTTTGGTGTATGTATGTCATTTTGGTTGATAATTATGGCATGAAATGTTTCCTTGGATTTGAGGTGCTTAAGGTACTATTGATATCTTATTGGTTATGGTTAATATAGTATGCATGTTTAGAAATAACCAAATTTGGAATGTGTTGTATCGATCTTAATATGGCCAAGACATGGTATGCTTTGGAAAAGTCTTGAATAGATGTGCATGATTGGAATATGGTATGCCTAATATGGTAAGGTTTGTCTGTGTCAATTGTGTTATGTATTGGCATGGAAACAATTCAGTTGGTAAATGGTATAAATGTGGTCAAATGTGGTGAGATTATTTTTGATATAGCATGGAAATAGTATTGAGACTAATTAGGTATGTATAGTTAAGGTTTGAACAAATATGCTCATGTATATATATATATAAGTTTGATGTTTGATGATTGAAGTGCCTTTTGGCATATTGGATGTATGAACATTTGGAATGGATATTTGTAACACCCCAATTTTTGGGAATTCTGTGAATGTTGGCATAGGTTTAATTATGTTAGTGGGCCTCTAGAAGGCCCAAGCTTAAGATAGAACCCGACAATTTTAGTTAATTTTTGTTCCATAGGAAAAATGGGGTGAAATTATGAAATAGAACCTATGCGAAAATGTTTGAAAATGCTATAGGCTAAATTGAAGTGGCCAAATAAATAGGAGTGCAAAATAGGAGGATCTGCAGACAAACCTCCCATTTTACATGAAGTGGCCAGCCATCATGTTGTTGTAGACAATATGAGCACTTGATATCCATAATTCATGGTACAAATTGATAATGGGTTAGGTAAATGTTCCATGATAATGGATTAGGTAAATATTCCATGATAATGAGTTAGGTAAATGTTCCATGATAATGGTTTAGGTAAATGTTCCATGATGGGCATTTCATATCTTTTGTATTAAAGAATTAAATGGATGAAATATGAAATTTTATTAAAAGAAAAAGGGGTGAAAAGAACAAAGTTTTGTCCATCTTTGTTCATCATAGTCGAAAGTTAGAGAAGAGAAAGGAGAGGAGAAAGCTCTTGAATGGTCGATCACTTGGGGAAGAAAATTGAAGGTAAATTAATGGTAGTTTGCTTCTATCTTGATGTTCATGAGTTCTTCTTAATTCTACCTTAACTCTTGAAGCATATTTTGGTTTTTGGTTGTGTTGTGAGCATTTGGTCATGAATTAAAATGAAGGAAATGGTTGTTGTTTCATGTTCTTTTGATGAAAAATGGAAGATAGGTGAAGTTGAGCCAAACAAATGAGCATGCATGTGCCTTAGATGCTAAAGGGAAAAATAGGCTAACATGTTGTGCTTTAAAATGATGAAATGGAGACTATACTTAAGTAAAATCATAGATATGTGATGATTGATTGGTGATATACATGTTTAAATAACATGCATGCAAGTTATGTGTGAAAGAGTGATTTGGTAATAAATCTGCTTGGGACAGCAGCAGTAACGTGACTTTGGAAAATCACCATAAATTGTGACAGATGAGTTAGAAGGTGAATAAATTATGTAATTAAATCTTAATGAGTCTAGTTTCAAATGAAATAAACCGGAACATATTTTGGACTCTGTACAATGAGAAATTTGATTCGTAATGAAGAGTGGTTAGATTAGTCAAACAGTGAAACATGGGAAACTTTAAGAAAAATCTGGTATTGATTGACCAAACCAAAAATTCTAAAAATTTTATGGATAGAAGATATATGAGTCTATTTTCACGGAAAATTAATGGAACTTGATTTGGAGTTTCGTAGCTCCAGTTATAAATGATTTAGTGACTATTGCTCAGGAAGACAGCTTGCAGTGAAATTATGATTATGTGGTAAACATTGACAAAAATTTGTTAAT
This sequence comes from Gossypium hirsutum, assembly GCF_007990345.1. Classification (NCBI taxonomy): domain Eukaryota; kingdom Viridiplantae; phylum Streptophyta; class Magnoliopsida; order Malvales; family Malvaceae; genus Gossypium; species Gossypium hirsutum. The sequence goes on along the minus strand of NC_053435.1, from coordinate 92,569,441 downwards.
GAGTTGCTTATTGATTTCTTATAAACTTACTATGATCTGTAGGTGTGGTTGGCCGAATATTGTAAGGGGTTAATACGTAGTTCGTATTTGAATAGTTAGATTAACGTGTTAGTAATCCAATTGTAGGCGGTTCGTGTGTGGATCTCGTCAGCATATCGTCGCAAATAGGTGTGTAACTAACACCCTCTTATAGACTAGATCGGCACAAGCCGAAAAGTCGAAATGCCGAAAAGCCGGTATTTTGAGATCTTGCGAGTGTGTGAATGCTCATGAGATTAATAGTTTGATGTATATGGTAAATTAAAGTGATAAGACTGCAGAGTGCGCGATTCCGAGCATTTCGATATTTTTGGGCTTAATTGGCCAAAAACGGGAAATGGGCCAACGGGCCCAAGTTGGTAAGAAAACGCGGTAAGTGGTTCTGATCGTACTTAAATGGCTATGTTATGTATGAAAACCTTAAGAATAGTGAAATTACTTGAACACCCCTATGTATGCAAAATTACCGTTATACCCCTAGGGTTATTTTTTTCTAAAAAGCATGATGTTCTATTTCTGTATACGTATGCCATGACATATTATTTCTGTTACATGGGGACATGGGTTATATTATGGAGGAAGCGTTCTGGTGGCTATGCCACAAATATCTGATCTGGTGGCTCTGCCACATATATTTGTTCTCGTGGCTCTGCCACGATTATCTGTATCTGGTGACTCTGTCACATTATCTGTTCTGGCAGCCATGCTGCAAATTCTATGGTGTGTAGCGGTTGGGTGGGTCGAGTTGTCTCCCCACATGGTGTAAGGTTGGTACGGGGGTGTATACGGTTGGATATGGTTGGGTTTCTGCATAAACATGTAATATCTGTTCTGTTCTGTTATGGGCCTATGGGCTTTATTCTGAATTCTGTTCGGGGCTAAGGCCAACTTATTCTATTTCTGTGGTTTGAGCTGATATAGGCTATGGTTGGGTTAATTTACACACTGAGTTTCCCCAAACTCACCCCTTTTATTTTCATCCACGCAGGTAATCCCCAACCATAGTGGGCTTGGAGCTGTGAAGGAATTCGGAGTGGCCACCCGTTCTGAAAGTTTGATTTTCTTCTGGTGAACTGGACATCCTTTTATTTACGTTTGAAGTTTTGGGTTTTTAAATGTAAGAAGGCCGCTTAATTATTTTTGATGGTTTTAATATGTATTACTAAGATAGGTATTACTTATTTTAACTGTTGAAATTAGATAGCTTTAGGGCGCGTTTTCAAAAACAACAATTGATTTCAAAATAACACGACAACAAGCAAAGCTTCTGCAATGAAAGTATTTTCCAAAATTAATCACCTTTCCTAAAAATGACATAATCAAATCGGTTTCCTAGAAATATCCATGACGTTAAGGTGTGGCAATGGCAGTATGCATGTCTAGGATTGGATCCAAAGGGAGCTTGGTACTTAAGCAGTCTGATGGACTCACCACCTCTTTTCCGGTTTCCTACCTGGTGCATAGCTTCCATTCACTTTAACCTATAATGAAATTATCTTTTAAAACACTAAGTAAGTTTTTCTGGATCAACAATATAAAATGTTTTGAACGCTTCGATGTGGCATGTCGGATCCGGTCATAACATCTGGGCCGGGTTTGGGGTGCTACAATATTAGTCATTCTTTGCATAATTTGAGTATGTTTAAAGGCCTTGTATACATATACTAATTTCTTGTGGGTTTATGCTTGAAAGGATGAAAAAAATGGCTTGGAAGTGGTCATTTTCTTGTCCACATGGCCTAAGACATAGGCGTGTATGACACATAGCCATGTGACACGGCCGGGTGTGTGAGGCCATTTCGAGTGTTACACGGCCTGGCACACATGCGTGTGGCTTGGCCGTGTGGCACAAGTCAGTGAGTTACACGGGCACAGACACAGGTTGGGACACGGTGCCCTATTTGAAATGTTACACGGCCTGAGGCACATGCGTGTGTCTCAGCCGTGTGAACCCTATAGTTTGAAAATTTCTATCTTTTTCTATGAAATTATAAATATTTCTAATTTAGTTCCAAATTGTTTCTAAAGTGATTCTAAGGCCCGGAGGTCTCAAATAAGGGATGTTATGCATGTGTTTGAATGAATTATGCTATGATATATGAAATGTTTAAGAATGAAAGTTTTTAAGTTACAGTTTTTCGGTAATACTCTGTAACCCTATTCCAGCGACGGATATAGTTTAGGGGTGTTATAGTCTGTAACATTTCTAACCCGTATCTATCGCCGAACTAGGTTTAAAGGCATTACCGAATAAAATCGAAAAATTAATAAACAATTCATAAACATCAAAGCATCAGAGATTAAATATCAATATAGAGTCCCTTATATAGGTCATCAAGACCTTAAACCTACATTAGAAAGGAGTCAGGACTAAACCGAACACATACAAAATTTTTCCAAAACTTAAACATTTTCAAAAAAGTACAGGTCACACGCCCGTGTGAACAGGCCGTATTCCTTAGACATGTCTATGCGTCTAGGTCGTGTCAAAATAGGGCATACATACTGACTTGCTCACATGGCTACAAGACACGCCTGTGTGCCTTGGCCGTGGTCAAATCTGACTTGGGCCACATGGATAGCCAAAACGCCCGTGTGCCTTGGCCGTGCTCGAGCGTAACTTACAATTATAGGGTACCCCAGGGGACACATGCCTATGCAAGATAATCATGTGTCGCACACGGCTGAGACACATGCTCGTGTCTCTGCCCGTGTGGACAAAAATAGGCCATTTGAATAGCCAACTTGCCACCCCAATTAGGTCAAACCTACAAGCACCAAACCAAGGATATTTGCACAGCATTTTATGACCAATTTACAACCAAAATATAAGTCATTCATGACTTATCATTGCCAACCAAATTTCCATCTCAATTCATCAACCAAATCATAACAAATCCAAAATAAAATCATACCAAATATATGTTTCAATTTCATGATCAAAACTTATTAATTACCATAGCTAACACATGTCAAAAGCTTACCAATCTTACTATTTCTTATAATCGTACATAAACACCCCAAATATATCATATTGCCTCCTAATTCATATACCAAAACCATATCATAATCACATCCATACCAAGCCATATCACATGGCTAAATATGTACATCACAAAACATAATTTAAACACTTCTAACCTATACATGCCATACTTCAATATATACATTTTCAAAAGTACCAAATTAAGGTTCAATGGTGTGGTGACGATCCTCGACGATCCCCAAGCTCACAGTAGCTTCGATATCTATAAAACAATGCAAACACACACAAAGTAAACTTTCAAAAGCTTAGTAAGCCATATACAAGTAAACTTATCATTTAAAGCATATAAACATCATCAAATTACTTATACTTTGTATCCAAATGCCAACATAACCTCATATTCATATACTTAGATCATAAATCATCATTTATACATATACTTACCTTTCATTCTCCAACATAATATACAATGCAAATGTACCTGAATCAGATACAATTTCACAAAGTCATTCATTTTCTCAGAATGCCTATTTGAACCGTTTGGAAACATAAGGATACACGGATAGCTCGGAAAGCATATACAATGCCAACATCCTAGACGTGGTCTTACATGTAATCAAACATCGATGCCACTGTCCCAGACAGGGTCTTACACGAAGTCAGATACGATGCCAATGTCCCAGACATGGTCTTACACGCAAAACAGAAGTCTATGCCAACGTCCCAAACGTAGTCTTACACGATAACACATATCGAAAATCCTATGTCATGACATATGTATCCTAACTATTCCTATAGTTCGTATGGGGCTTTTCGGACGTCAGAACTTTGTCGATACTTTCTCGAACAACACATATTTAGCTCGAACATTCATTCATCACAATTCAATATCATATGAATAATAAGAATTCAATTCAAACACGTTTAGTGTATATTGACTTACCTCGTATAGATTCAGATGGATGGAATCAGTTACTCAATAACTTTCGACTTTCCCCGATTGATGTGTCATTGAGAGCACAAAAAATATCCTATTCCCTATAAAATAATGAAAAAGAATAGTAAAGGGGAAGTAGGGTCGAATCCTCAGGGATCGAATTATACGAATGCTTGTTTATTAAAATCCTGGGCAGAATTGTGCCCAAGAAAACCTGCGTGGCAGAAAAAAATAAAAATAACAGAATTAAAGATTTGATTTGGAAAAGAATGAAAAACAGAATCTAAAGTTGACTGAAATTATGATTACAAAAATAATAAAAATAATAAAGAGAGTTAAAGGAAAAGAAATTCTTATTGGTAGATTCCAGCCTCCAGTTGTCTCATTCCGCCTTGGGTTCGATCCTTGGCTTTTAAATGACTCTTATCAACTCAAGTAAGCTAGTTATAGTGGAAGAGGACGCCTACGACCACCAGCTCCAAAGATTAGACTTACGATTTTTAGGGAACCTTACTCTAGCCAGTAATCTATGCTAGATCAACACTTCTCAATGGCGAATCCCACGCCATTTTGTCTCTTTGGCTCGCAAACCTCTGACGCAGTAAGTTAACGAACTGACTATGCAATCCTTCCAAAACATACAAAGCGGCAGCCTTTGCATATACTGAAAAGCTTACTTCTTAATGGCTATGGACGGAAGCGTCAGCCCGTAGTGCAGAGAAACGATGAATACTTGGCGAGAAGGCTAAGTACGGATTCTAGGCCTCAAGAACCCTTTTTAGGGAATATTGACAACTTTCGGCTAGATAGGTTTTAGTGGCTCATGATAATGATGGAAAAGAAAATAAATATAAAAAGGGAAAAGGGAATTTTATTGAAAGAAAATATGAAGAAACAAAAGCCTAGACTTTCAGGGGGATAGTGTTTACAGAAAAAGATGAATCCCCAATAGAGTCACTTCACCCCCTATTTATAGTGCTAGGGAAATAGTCTAATTTAACTTAAATTCTAAAAAGATAAATACAATTAATTAAAGATAATTAAAGATAATTAAAATAAAATCCTAAAATTAAATAATCCTAATAATTATCTTAATATTAATTATCCTAATAAAATAGAGTCTTATAAAATAAAATCTCTTCTTTTTGCGTTTTTAGTCCTTGTGTCTTCCATGCTTGTACTTTTGGCACAATCTTTTTCCTGCGTCGCATATCAGCCCATTGTATCTCCAAATTCGTACTTTTGTCCCTTAATTTTTCTTTTGCCTCCAAATCAATCCCTAATCGATAAAAAGACATAAATAGCTCAAATTAGTAGGATCAAGCCCAGAATAAACACATGATTAATACATAAAAATACGTTATTCTAGAGCATTATCAAATTCCCCCTACTTAGCCCATGCTTGCCCTCAAGTATGGTTCCTGTCCACTGTGCAAATTAAATCCTGCTATGAAAGAAATACTACTCCAAAGCTTTATAAAAATTAGTGAAAATGCATACAAAAAATAAAGAGAACCTTTAGCTTAATTTAAGTAAAATTGAAAAAGTGTTCCAATTAACACACATAAAATTAAGATCGACTTGGATTATTTCATGAAAATTAGGTAATTTACCAAGCCTATCAAGACACCCTATTCGTTTTTACCTTTAGTCCTCACATTTTATTAATATGACTTTTTTCTTTTTTTTTATAGAATTTTGATTTTATTTATTTTTTTTACTTAGGAATATATTGAACCTTTTGACGCGAAGAGAGATGACTTCCAAGCACCCCACCCCGGTTATTCAGCCCAACATACTCCTAATTTTTAATTTATCTAAAAAGATATCGAACCTTTTGACGCGAAGAGAGATGACAGCCAAGCACCTCACCCCGGTTACTCAGCCCAACACATTCTTAGAAATTAATTCCGGTTAGCGGAGTTTTACCTATCACGTCACACACCTTTTGACGTGAAATAGGATGACAACCCAAGCACCCTACCCCGGTTACTCAGCTAGTCACGTCTTAAGCTGCACTCATAACCACGGAAACATTATTATTATTAGACGAAATTTTAATTTTGGTGGACTTAGGAAAAACAATCAAGTGTCAAAAATAAGTTTCAGTAACCACCTTAATAGTCATGAAAATATTTTAAGCATGCAATTATATTAAGTGTCCTCTTGTATTTAGTATAATAGCCCAAAATTGGGTCTAGTTGGAACAGAGGTTTCGGGACCAAAAAATCCGAGATAAAAATAATTATTTTATGATTATTTTGAGGTCTATGATATGATTGCATGATTGTGTGAAAATTTCGTAAAGAAATTCTATGCATAAAGTGCTCAATTTGAAGTTAGGGACTAAATTGAATAAGTTGCAAAACCTGCATTCTAGAAGTTTCTAGTATGAAATTGCTTTGAAAGATTAATTAAGAGGTCTTAAATAGAAATTTGACCAAATTCTAAGTGATGGGCAAAAATTGGACATGGATGGAATTTTTGAAAGTTTAGTAAGGAAGGGCATTTTGGTCATTTGGTAATTAAAAGAAATAAAAAGGAAAAATAAAGCCAAAATTGACTCATCTTTTTCATGGAGGCCGAAATTAGCATGGGGGAAGCCATGGGTAGGGTTTTCAAGCTTTCCAAGCTCAATAGTAAGTCCGTTCTAACCCTGTTTTTTAAGTTCTTTACGTTTTTGGAATACCAGTAATTTGATTAAGCTTATTCTAGCAATAACTTAAGCTAGGGTTCATATTTGGAAAAATACCCATAGGTGAAATGTGTTTATTTTTCTATTTCATGATAGAATATGAGGTTTTAAATTATGTTAGACAAGTTGTGCTACTCGGTAAAAATACCTAATAGTCATAAGTATATGTTAGAGTGAGAATTTGATGTTGCCATAGAAGGGAAAAGTGATCATCATGTCATAAAACATAAGAATAAGGGATGAAGTTTAATTCCCGTGCCTAAGGGCAAAAGTGTAAATATGCAAAAGTTTAGGGGCAAAATTGTAATTTTGCAAAAGTTTGAGTTAAGGACTGTTTTGAATATTACATTAATTAAATAAGTAAAATATGATGTTTTAGATCCCGGAAAACGAGATTTGAACCTGGAATGAGAGAAAAATCGAAAATTGGGAAAGTTGGTAAAATGGTCGTTTTAGTATCGAGGTAAGTTCATATGTATAATAAGCATTAATTTATGCATGTTTCAATGTAAAATTGATATATTTATTATAATTTCCAAGGTGTTGAAAGTATGTAAGTTGGTATGATAATAATACAGCAATAATGTTGTAATTTATATTTGAAAGTTAAATTTAGTGAATTAATTGAATTATGTTAAATTAAATGATTATGGTGCCAAGTTTATGAATTGATTTAAAAATATGTCTATGGTACATGAAGTGCATTGAATTATCATACATAAATGTGATTTCTATGATTATGGATATTATGGGAAATTGTAAGTTCATATGATTGTTAATAAGGCAATGTGTAATTTAATGTTATTGCCTTGATATTAAATGAGATGTAAGTTTATATGTAAGTAATACATCAATATTACTTGTATTATGATATTTTATAATAATATTGGAAATATGTTTGTGGATAATTACTTGATTAGTGAAATTGTTGGAAAAGAGAGAGAAATCCCGGTTGAACCTTCGGAAAAATTGGATGATACAGATAGTATGTAGCTAGGTCACATGTATGGTGCTGGGTGCACATCATGTGTACAAGAGAGCTACAAGGCATGATTATGTAGCTAGGTCGCATGGGTGATACTATGTGTACACCATGTAGACAAGAGAGCTACGGGATATATGTAGCTAGGTCGCATGCCTAGTTCCAGGTGAAGGACACCATGTAGACAAGACAGCTACGAGATAAATTGGCTAGGTCACATGGGTGGTACTGAGTGTTCACCATGTGTACAAGAGAGCCGAACTATATGATGGGTGGAGCTATGTGCTAAAACCACCAAGTATCGAGGATAGATCCGAAGTGTTCAACGGGAGACTCTCTATGTATTGCTTTGTGAGTTTTGTGATGAATAACTGCAGGAACTTGGTTATGTGAATGATGTGTTCGTTAAGTGACCAGGATGTGGTAAGGTTATAAACAAGTAAGTTATACATGAGGATGATTTCATGGTGACCTTGTGATCATGGGCCTATACTTGTGATGTATGAAATGTGGTGAAAATGATTTGTGATATGTTTGTTAAAATGAGGTTAATACAAAGAAAGTGTGAAAGAGTGAATTAGCAATAAAACTGTTTTGGACAGTAGCAGTAATGTGATTTTGAAAAATCACCAAAAATAGTAGAAATTGAATCAGGACTGAATGAGATATCAAATTAAAGCTTAATGCGACTATTTTCATATAAAAGAAACAGAGCAGGAAAAATGAGTTCTATATTTTGAGATATTTATGTTTTTGTGAGACTGGTTCAGAATGATTACGTGATCCCCTGTTCTGACTTTGGAAAATCAAAACAATTTGGATAAAAATAATTAGAGGATTAAACTTATATTTTTAAAATCTCTAATGAGTCTATTCAAGATAAATCAACAAGAACATTATCTGAGTTCTGTACTGTGAGATAATTAATTTTTAGTGAAGAGAGGTCAGAACTGTCTGAAAGTGAAACAGGGGAAATTTTATGAATAAACTGTACTAATTGGCTAAACCAAAAATTATGAAAATTTTATGGTGGAAAGATATGTGAGTCTAGTTTTAGGGGAAATTTACAGATCTTAATTTGGAGCTCTGTAGCTCGAATTATAAATAAGTAAGTGACTATGACTCGTGTGGACAGTTTGATGTGAGCATATATTAGTAAATTGTGAAATCGTACTTACAAGAATGCTATATACATTAAGGGTGTGGAATGGAGACGAGGAGGAGGAAAATAAATATATGTGGAATACATGGAAACTATGGTATATGAAATATTGATATATTGAAATAAATGATATGTGTTTATAAGAAAACAGAAAGAGAATGATATGTATCATGACATGTATATATATATATATATGACTAGTCTCAATGTAATGCTTGTTGGGTATGGAGTTGAATTGAAATGTTTCAGGCAAACATGTTATTTTGCGCATCTGAATTGTGGTATCTTATAAATATATGATCTAGTTTTAAATATGAATGCTTGATGATTAAGCTGAAGATATTTGGTAAGATGATAATCTTGGTATAAATGTATAAGTGGTACTATAATAAACAAGGTAAAATGAGTATGAGAGACACGTGTATGATGACATACAAATGCTATGTTTGTGGTTTAATTGAGAATATTTAATCATTAAATGAATACCATGTTATATGCTTTTGATTTTGTATAAGTGTGTAAGAGATTAAGGTTGACCAAAGCTTGGAAAATAGCCTAGGTACATTCCACACAGGCAGAAACATGACCATGTGTCTCAGTCGTGTATGGAACATGACTTTGGGACACGGGCGTGTGGAGCCTTAAAGCATGAAATTTCCAAGATTTTCGTAAGTTCTCGATTTAGTCCCGAACCCTTTCTAAAGTATGTTTTGGGCTTCGTAGAGTCAAATAAGGGACTATGTGCAAGTGAATGAACGTTTTGAAATATGAATGAAATTTTATGGCCCGTATTTTAGTTTAATGTTTATATGTTTGTCTGGTAATGCCTCGTACCCTATCCCAGCCTCGGGTACGGGTAAGGGGTGTTACATTTAGACTTAATCAAATTTACCAAAATCAAGATAGGGTTAACTTCATTAATCATAATTATTTAAACTAAAAGAAATAAAACAGTGGAGATGAAATCTATCAAGAAAAATCATAATTAAATCAATAGATAAGACTCATGCATGTGGGTCAAACAGTGGGCAAGTCGTAGTCAAATTCTTGGGCAAGAAAAGAGGTAAAATATGCTTAAAAAAATTATATGGGCAGCAACAACCAAATTAGCAGCTAAAATGACAGAAATAATAAGGAATGCCTCCCCCTACTTAAAACATATAGTCCTCGATGTGGAATAAATAAAATAGGAGAAAAAGGTGTAGAGGAACTCCCCGTGTAATTACTGTCGTTCACGTATGATGGCAATAAGATCCACTAGTTGCTGGCCAAAAGTGTCGAGTAGGGGCTGTTTGGCTGCAGATTTGTCGTTTCTCCTTTCTTCCTATCTTCATTTCGGTTTACCTAGAAGAAGAGAATTTTATTAATATCTGAAAATAATAAATAATAAAACAATAAGATAAAATAAATAAAAATAAAATTTGGGTTGCCTCCCAACAAGCGCTTATTTAACATCGCTAGCTTGACGCCTCAACTAGTATTGGGGCTGTTCCAGCTGAATTCTTTCGTTCGTATGGGCTTGGAAATTCTCATTTTTTATCACGTCCACCATATTTGAGTTTAATCGTCCTTGCGCCTCTTTCTTTGGTTCCGTATTTTCCTCCAAGGGGTTGATCCCTTTTAAGTCGACAATGGTCTCATCATTCTCCAAAAATGTGCATTTGAGATGTTCGGGAAGTGGTTTTAATTTCAGATCTATGCCTGCACAACAGAAGGTAGAAGTTTAGTATTCATAGAAGCCAATAATTTATTAACAGATTCAAAATCATCAAACATCATTTTAAATTTATCTCCATAAGATGACTCAAAAGTTTTTTCTACTGATGAGTCAATTATGTCGACGCGGTTTACGTCCAAGACTTCACTTGGGTGACAAATAGTGCCATAAACGTTAAACTTCACGCTCTCTCCATCAAACTCCATCGTGAGGGTTCTGCTTCGTACGTCAATCTTAGTATTCGCAGTACTAAGTAAAGGTCGCCCCAACAAGATGTCTGAAGACCCAGGAGCGTTATCCTCCTCCATTTTTATCACATAAAAATCTGCAGGGAAGATAAGCCCATTAACTTTGACTAATACGTCCTCGAGGACTCCTTCGGGATGCACAATGGACCTGTCTGCCAACTGAATGATAACACCTGCCTTTGTCAAAAAAACCCGAGTTAAGTGATTCATAAATAGAATAAGGCATAACATTTATGGAGGCCCTTAAATCACACATAGCCTTCTTAATTCCTAAATGACCAATTTTGCAAGGTATTGCAAACATGCCCCTATCTTTACATTTCGCTGGCATTTTTCGCTGTAACACTGCAGATACATTCTCACCAACACTTACCTTTTCATTACCTGTTAATTTTTGTTTGTTGGTGCAAAGCTCTTTAAGGAACTTGGCATACCGCGGAATCTGTCTGATGCATCTAACAGTGGTAAATTGATCTCGACATTCCTGAATGTTTCAAGGATCTCCTTGTCTTCCTTACTTTTTCGACACTGATATAATCGTCCTAGGAATGGAGGTTGGATTTTCGGCAGTGGGGGTTTTGCTCGGACTTGTTCGTCATTTTCGGGTTTTTCCTGGGTGATTTCTTGGCCAAGATTTCTGCCAGGAATTGGTTCCAATACCTTTCCACCTCACAACGTCACTGCATTTACGTGTTGTCTTGGATTAGGTTCTATTTGTGACGGCAGCTTCCCTTGTGAGTTAAATTTCTCAATTGATATTGTCAATTCTCTTATAGTTGCCTCGGTTTTCTGTTGAAAATCAAGCATATTAGCTGCTAATTTATTGACCAATGTTTCTAGAGAATTACCTGAATCTTGTGGCTGCTGTGGAACCCAATTTTGGTATGGATGGTTATATCGTGGATTGGCCCCATAACTTAAGTTAGGCTGGTCCCTCCATCCTGGGTTGTAGGTATTTGCGTAAGGGTCGTATCGCCTTTGTGGTGGCCCAGGAAAATTTCCCACAGCATCTAAATGAGCCATAGTATCATCATTCAAACTGGGACGTGCATCAGTTGTATGTTCAAGGGTAGCACATATTACGCATAACCGGGCTGTCTTTGCTTTTTCTGCAATAATAGAATTTAAAATATTAGCAATTCTATCAACTTTATCTTCTAAGGTTGGATTACTTAGCTGATGAACCCTTCTAGGAGGTTCGGGATTGGCTCGAAATTGCTGAGAATTTGCAGCCATTGTGGAGATTAAGTCTCTTGCTTGTTGTGGAGTCACGTTGACCAACACTCCTCCACTCATGATGTCTACCATATTCATTTCCATGGGTTTAGGCTTTCAGAAAAGTACTGGAGCAAAGACTGTTCTGTAATACCGTGTTGTGGACAACTTGCACACAACTTTTTAAATCGCTCCCAGTAGTCATACAGAGACTCCGTGTCTTTTTGCCTTATGCCTACATTTCTCTTCTTAACTCAGCTGCACGCGACGCTGGAAAAAAACATGTTGAGAAATAAACGAGACAGATCAACCCAAGTCGTTACAAATCCAGGAGGTAAATAAAATAACCATTCCCTAGCAGAATTTGCTAAGGAAAAAGGGAAATCGAGCAGTTTAATTTGATCCTCAGTTACCCCCTGAAGTTTCATACTCAAACAAACCATATAAAATTCTTTTAAATGCTTGTGGGGGTTTTCATTTTGTAACCCACGAAAAGTTGGCAGTAGCTGAATCAATCCAGACTTTAGCTCGAAATCAGTATCCATAGTAGGATACGCAATTCATAATGGCGGTTGTTCCATTGGCACTTCGGCCAATTGCCGAATTGTCTGAGCCATAGGTTGAGGTGCTAAATTAGGGTTTACGTCAACCTTACCGTTAAGCACTTCTTCTGGGGAATCGACTTCTACTTTTTCACCTTCAAAAGTTTGAGTAGGATTTTCGTTAACCCTAGACTCTACTTCGTCGTCGATTCTAATTTCTGACGGTGGATTGCTTTGAGTTCCAACCACCGCTGACTACTTTTTTCTTAGCTTTGTTTCCTTGTGATTAGCTCTGGCAGTCTTTTCGATCTCTGAATCAAATTCAAGAGTTCATGGAGTAGATCTGGTCATAAGAAACAAAAAAAAACAAGATTAGTACGTTAGCGATCCTCGGCAACGGCGCCAAAATTTGGTGCGTCGTTGAGAGCACCAAAAATACCCTATTCCCTGTAAAATAATGAAAAAGAACAGTAAAGGGGAAGTAGGTTCGAATCCTCAGGGATCGGATTATACGAATGCTTGTTTCTTAAAATCCTGGGTAGAATTGTGCCTAAGAAAACCTGCGTGGCAGAAAAAAAAAACAGAATTAAAGATTTGATTTGGAAAAGAATGAAAAACAGAATCTAAAGTTGACTAAAATTGTGATTACGAAAATAATAAAAATAATAAAGAGAGTTAAAGGAAAAGAAATTCTTATTGGTAGATTCCAGCCTCCAGTTGTCTCATTCCGCCTTGGGTTCGATCCTTGGCTTTTAAATGACCCTTCTCAACTCAAGTAAGCCAGTAATAGTGGAAGAGGACGCCTACGACCACCAGCTCCAAAGATTAGACTTACGATTTTTAGGGAACCTAACTCTAGCCAGTACTCTATGCTAGATCAACGCTTTTCAATGGCGAATCCCACGCCATTTTGTCTCTTTGGCTCGCAAACCTCTAACGCAGTAAGTTAACGAACCGACTATGCAATCCTTCAAAAACATACAAAGCGGCCGCCTTTGCATATGCTGAAAAGCTTACTTCTTAAGGGTCATGGATGGAAGCGTCAGCCCGTAGTGCAGAGAAACGATGAATACTTGGCAAGAAGGCTAAGTACAGATTCTAGGCCTCAAGAACCCTTTTTGGGGAATATTGACAACTTTCAGCTAGATAGGTTTTAGTGGCTCATGATAATGGTGGAAAAGAAAATAAATATAAAAATGGAAAAGGGATTTTTATTGAAAGAAAATATGAGGAAACAAAAGCCTAGACTTTCAGGGGGAGAGTGTTTACAGAAAAAGATGAATCCCCAATAGAGTCACTTCACCCCCTATTTATAGTGCTAGGGAGATAGTCTAATTTAACTTAAATTCTAAAAAGATAAATACAATTAATTAAAGATAAATAAAGATAATTAAAATAAAATCCTAAAATTAAATAATCCTAATAATTATCTTAATATTAATTATCTTAATAAAATAGAGTCTTATAAAATAAAATCTCTTCTTTTTGAGTTTTTAGTCCTTGTGTCTTCCATGCTTGCACTTTTGGCACAATCTTTTTCCTGCATCGTATATTAGCCCATTGTGTCTCCAAATTCGCACTTTTGTCCCTTAATTTTGATTTTGCCTCCAAATCAGTCCCTAATCGATAAAAAGACATAAATAGCTCAAATTAGTAGGATCAAGCCCAGAATAAACACATGATTAATACATAAAAATACGTTATTCTAGAGCATTATCACTGATTTAATTTTATTTTCTTTAATTCTTGATCTATATAAATTCAAATTTAACATATTCAATCATAAATTCATTCAAAACAATTCATAAACACATATTTAGGGCAATTTGCAAACTAGCCCTCATATGTTCACATTTTGACACTTTAGTCCCTAATTTACAAAATCACAAAATACACATAATTTGCATATACTCATGTTTGGCCGAATATTTATAGCACTCATACAAGTCCACACATTTCATTTATTTCACATTTTGGTCCCTCAATTTATAAATTTATCAATTTAGCCCATTTTACTCAAAATCATCAAAAGTCCAAAGACAAAACATATAAACCCCACATCAAACTTTCATATTTCATCAATTAACAACATAAGATCATGAATTCATCCATGGAACATTTCAAAATCATCATCAAAATCATAAATTGAGGCATGGGTTTGATAGTATACGAAGCTACGATTACAAAAACGTAGTAATTATCAAAAGCCGAACAACACCCATGCCTTAATCAAGGAATTCAATGGCCGAAACCAAGGAAGCTTTTTCTCTTTTATTTTCTTTATATTTTCGGCAAGATGAATCTGAAATGGCCAAATTTTATGTTTTATTTACTTAATATCAACTTAATTAAACAAATTCCAATTTTGCCCTTAATGAAATAATAATAATAACTTATAATGGTTGTCCATAAAAGTCCATTAACCATGTTAATGGTCTAATTGCAACATAAGGACCTTCCAATTATAAAGACATTTCAAATAAACACTTTTAACAAATGATAAACCGTAATTTATACATATTTTTACCTCATGTTTAACGCATTTTATGGATGATTTTCCATTAGAATTGGTGAATTCAATGCTCTTAATGTTTTAAATTCATGTTTTATACTTAAGAGAGCATAGGAGAGCAAAAGGAACGAGAAACGGACTAAAAACGGAGAAAATGGGCCAAAGTACAAAATCAACACGGCCTAGACCTCCTCACACGGGCAAACCACACGGTCATGTCAATCTGACAGTTTCGAAGCACGATTCGCACGGGCGTGTCCCTGCCGAGCCCAAGTTGAGTCCAATTTAGAAAAGGCTAATTTTGAGGGCTCTTAGGCATTCCAAAGCCTATAAATACACCCTAGAAGAGGAAGAAAAGGGAGGCACATAATAGGGAGTAAGGAATTACTCCAAGAAAGCCGATTGATCCATCTCAGAAGCCGGATTCATCATCAAGACTGAAGATCTCTCCTCAATTCCCCCTTCAGGAGTTTTGGGTTTTCTTTATGTTTTGTATTCTTTATCATTCTGAGATGTTTTCTTATTTAGTTATGAACTAAAACCCCTAAATACCTAAGGGGAATGAAACCTAAGATGAATCTTGTTGTTATTTTCTGAATTGTATGATAAATATTTAATTTGTTCTTAATTATGTGTTTTTAATTCTTGTTTTGATATCCCAGGATACTGATTCAAGATAAGCTCTTATTCAGAGGAGGAATAGACCCTGTTTAAGAGTACATTTGTCATAATTAAGCGGAGTTGATTGCGCGCCTAGACATAAGGTGACAAGATTTTGTCGGATTAGGGTGAAACCTAATAAGAGGATCCATAGATCGAGTTAATACAACCCTAGGGTGTTAATTAGAGAAAGGTCTCAATTATTCAATCTAGGGATTTGATGTTATTAGTCTTGAATAGGGATAATAACATAACTTAGGGATCTCTACGGAACAAGTTAAATGAATAAATTGTCCAATTGGGAGCCAGAATAACAAGTAAAGTCTAGGTGGATTTTTCCTTAGGTATTGTCTTAATTCAATCGATTTTCCCAAAAGCAATTCCCCAATTCCATTCTCTGTGAATTATTAGTTTAGATAATTAGTTAGTTAAAACAAAAACCTCTTTATTCTTAGGCTAGATAATAAAAAGACAGTCATTACTAGTACTTTTGTTCCTTTGGGTTCGACAATCCGGTCTTGCTAAAACTATACTACTGTTCGATAGGTACACTTGCCTACATCACGATAATAGTTAGTTTCAAGAACGAATAATTATAAATATTTTAAAAACTATCACGAAATCACGCGATCAACAAACAGCAGGCAACTTTTACGTTTTACGCGATTAGGTCCTTTTTTCAAAATTAAGCACACAAACATTCAAATTTTCATATGAGACTTTCACACATGCTCATTCACATATCATAAACGCGAAATATAATATTTAAATATTTTTATGACTCGGATATATGGCCCCAAGACCACTGTTCCGACTAGGGTCTAAACCGGACTGTTACATAGCCTGGCCATAATAATTTAATATAAGAATGTTT
This sequence comes from Gossypium hirsutum, assembly GCF_007990345.1. Classification (NCBI taxonomy): domain Eukaryota; kingdom Viridiplantae; phylum Streptophyta; class Magnoliopsida; order Malvales; family Malvaceae; genus Gossypium; species Gossypium hirsutum. The sequence continues at coordinate 92,552,872 of NC_053435.1, read as the reverse complement.
ATCTAGTAAGCAATGAGACTATCCACTTGCCAAAAAAATAGCCATACCACATAGGAAGTTTTCTAGAACTATTTTGTATGATATGTAAAATAAGAAAGAAATGAAACAAATAAGTAAGAAAAATGGTAAAAATATTAAACTCAATTTGATATTAGTGAGAGTCGAGATCCAGAGTTGGACTTAAAAGGTAGTTATAATATTAAAATGAAACTCGATACCTATAGATTCAATGTCTAAAGCCAAACTCCCCATTTGAATTTCTCTTTTCATGGGTGTTGGGGCATTCACACCAAAAAATGTATTCTCCAAATTAACTTCACATAACTTTTAAACATACTTTATTTGGAAAATATTTAAGTAAAAAAATGAAAAAAAATTGTGAGTGTTATGAATATCTTATTAAGTGGATGTCTATCATGATCAAAATAAAGTTTTGGTATACTTTAAATTCTAATAGTTATTAGAATTAGATCTCTATTGCTTTTATACTTCTTATGCCTATAAATAGAGACTTTGATGAAGCATTGTAACTATCCCTTTTGATCAATAAATTACATCCTCTATTGCTTTCATATTTTCTTTATTCTTTATTCTCTGTATTTCTCTTTATTTTATAATACGTTATCAGCATGATCTTGCTCAAAGTGATAGTTCGTCGATCAAATTTATCCTTCATTATTTTCAATATCTTTGACAGTAAGATGCAAAGTTTTTACAAGAAATTTCTTTTATTTAATGTCTCATATATGATTATTATTTTTTATTCTTCTCCATTATACGTTATCATTGTTTTGATTAACTTATTTTACTTTGTATTCTTAAGGATGGTGAAAGATTTGATATCGTTATCTATATGAAATCAAGAAGTAAGATTCACTCTCAAAGTTTGCTTTTTGATATTTGCTTGGAGATGATCTCTTTTTCTTCGTTACAAAGGATGTTTGTAATCGCTACTTCTCATTCATGGTAACGTAAATCAATCTAATAAACTTCTTTTGAAATTTGATTTGATTTCTATTAAAAAATTCAATTCATATAATTCACTATCCGTATCTTTATGAATTTATAAAACCCTTTACACATTTAGTTATTGGGATTTTTATGTGGAGATAAATATTTTTTCATTTTTAATAGAATTGATTGGTTCAATTTTGGTTTTGATTAAGATATATGATTATTGCGGAATGTGAGTAAAAATACTTGTCATGAACTTTGAGATATTCACCTTGTTTGTGATAATTTCATATCATTGTAAAATTTGAGATGAAATTATGTCATAAGAGGTGGAGGTTAGAAAATGTTTAAGTTTAAACTTTTATAGTTGTAGAGTTATTTTAATTTGACATTATAATATTTTGTATTTTGTTGTGGTATAATATATAAAATATATATTATCTAACCACAATGATTTATTAGTAGCATGAATTTATTATTTGTTACGTTTAATATATGTTTTATTTATACCTATTCATTTTATTTTTATATGAATAAATAAAATTTTATTTAAATTAAACATTCGTTAAGGTTATACAATAAAATAATTATATGCTCCTGAAGAGCTAATATTGCATCAAACTGTAAAAAGCTCTTTAAGAGCTTATATTTTAGCTCCTTATGATGCAAATTTTATAAAATATAATATTATTTTTAAGATCAAGAAAATTTATGTTGAATAAAACATTCATGTGTTTTACATTAAAACCATATATATAAATAGCGTGAGATACTCATGTATTTGTATTATATATATTCCCCAAAGGAATACATTACACTATGTGATTGAAATATCTAATGTGCTCCTGTAGTAGCAATATTTTGAAAATGACTTTAACAGTATTTTCGAACGATCTTATACCTTTTAGTGGCTAAGTAAAATAATAAGTTACCAAATGAAAAACTATGAAATTATTCCCACTAGTTTTGCTTCATTCCTAGAAGTGAATGTAGTAGTACATTACAATTATGAAAAATGAAAATATAGAGATCATGATTATTGTTGTAATTGAGGATGTGATTGTAGACTAATCATGACAACATGAATAGATAATTTTTTATTTGATTTCTGGCATGTTTTACGATGGTGATTATGAAATAAATAATCAATAGAGGCGTTTAGAAGTCTATCCTACTACATTTATTGCATTCCCTGAAATGAATGCAAACATAAAGATAATAAAAGATATAATCATGGACCACTAAAAGTGGAAACATAGTAATAAATAAGAGGATAATGAGAGTTCTCAAGATAACTCTTCATAGGGTAAAGATAACTTATGTTATCAATGTGATATGAAAGGTTATTGGCCACATATGTGGCATATGTCTAAATATTTTGTTTCTGTTAATATTCTTTGAGGAATGATATGAAAATATAGTAATAAATTCAATCATTATAGATATAAAGTATTTATCTTTTTTGGTACTAAAACAAACAAATACTATTCCAATATTTGATAGTATAAAACTAGTCAAAAGCTCCAGAAGAGCTAATATATTAATATCTTGTGAGGGTTAATGCATTGGTTTTAAAATATATTTATAATGTATCTTATATTGAGATTGTGAATTAGGAAAATATTATATTTCATATGAATCACTATTTCTATAAATATCTATTTTGAAAAGATGAAAAAGAGAGGATTAGGTTATTAATTTATATTATAATCTTTGTGATCTTTTTTTGTCATCATTCCCATTAAGGGGTTGAAAGCAAAATATGTGATTGTGAAAGATTTATTTATAAGCAATAAAATATGATAAATCTATCTAAAGCTCGTTATGGTTGGATGCACATGAAGTTGCAAAATTTTTTTGAGATATTTGAAGATTTTGGCATATTCCCTGAAGCGAATATTGCATATAATTATTTGAAAATTATATTTATTTTGTTGACTTAGTGTCATTATAATATTCACATTGATTTAGACATTTCTAGTAGTAAACGTCACAGTAACACTTATATGTGGATACAAAGTAAAAGGAATGATAGTAAAATTATTAATTTATTACAATTTAGTACAATTGAAACACATGTTAATGTAAACCAGAAGTTTACTGATACAAAAACATTTACTGCTTGGCGTGGCCAGTTAGACCATCCTAGATCATATATGATGCGAAAAGTAATTAAGAATTCATATGGACATTCATTAAAGAACTAGAAGATTCTTTAATTTAAAATAATTCTTATATATTAATTGTTTTCAATGAAAATTGATTATTAGAAACTCACTAGCTAAAGTTGAGATTTAATGTCTTGCATTTCTGAAATGAATATGGGTTCATTCATCCACCATGTGAATGGTTTTGATATTATATGATTTTGGTAGATGCATCTACAAAATAATCACATATGCGTTATCAATTTGCAACCTATCGTTTGCAAGATTGCTTATATAAATAATTAATTTCAAATCATGCAATTAAAACAATTCATCTTGCTAATACTGATGAGTTTATATCTCAATCTTTTATTGATTGAGTTTGAAAAACTTTTGTAAAAGTTTGCGCATAATGGTTTAGAGAAATTATTGAACACCTCTGATTAATGTTTAAACCATTACTTATGAGAACTAAACTTCCTATTTCAACATGAGTTGTATTGATTTATGTGTTGTACGCATCAAGCCAATAAGTTATAAATACTCCCCATTACAATTGGTTTTTGATCAAGAACTAAATATTTCTTATCTTTGAATTTTTGTATGTGCATATATGTTCCAATTACTCCACCACAACGCACAAAGATGAGTGAATCCTCAAAGAAAGTTGGGAATATTACAAGTTTCTTTATATTATTAGATGTTTTGAATGCCTTGGAGATGGCATGATTTGTTATTAAAATTGTAATACCCTAAACTCATCCTAGACATTATGGCTAAATTCGGAGGTGTCACAAAGTGTAACACCCCAAACTCGGCCTAGACGTTATGGCCGAATCTGGCATCGTCACATGTGAGTGCTTTTTTTAGAAAACCTTAGGAAGCCAAAAATCGTCCAATTTGTTATCTTTACTTAAGTCGTGAAATCCCTAATCCAAATATTAAGTGAAAACATTTCATTAATGCGAAAGCTAAAACATCATTAAGTCATAAATCAAATAATTTAACAGTTTAAGTTCCCAAAATAAACCCAAGAATAGTTTGTGACCAAAACCATATTAATCCCAAAACATAAATTTAATAAGGCAGAAAAAGTAAAATGTTACTTAAAATTCCGTAAATGTCTACCAGTGGTCACTATTGAGCCCTCCGTCACACTGATCCATCTACTGCTGAGGATTACCTGACAAACAAAATAAAAAAAGGGGTGAGTTTTCGCAAACTCAGTGTGTACATCCCCATAAACAACATGCATATAAACAAATAACAGAATACAATTAATCGGCCTTAGCCATACAGATATCACATGCGCAACAGATCATATATCAGAAAACATGCCCACCAACCCTGCACACTATCTCCGTCCAACCCAACACAGCATGTGGGGATAGAATCAACCCACCCAACCCTACACACCGAGTATGGGGATTTAATCAACCCATCCAGCCCTACACACCATAAGGTACCGCATCGCAGTACATGTCATAAGTATGAAGCTTAGCTGCCAGATAACAGGCTAATCGCTTCTCAGACTTCCTTCTCTTGACTACAACAATCCCAACCCGATGCAATGCAACATAAATAACATGACATGCTCTCATGCAGACATCGAATCATACCATCATGAATTCAGAACACACATACCAAATCAGACAGATACACATGCTTAAATTTTACATGTTTTTGTATACAATCCAGTAATAAATCAGAGTATAGGGTCTAAGTGACGCTTACTGACCCTACAGCCAGGTCACAGTTGACTTAGACGACCCGTGCAACTTTAAAGAACATTTCAAACAAATTGGACTCACACGCCCGTACAGGCCCACACGCCCCAAATTGGCTTTCCCCGTATGGATCACACGTCCTGGCCCAGATTCCCACTCGACTGTGTGGTTCACCTGTAAGGGCCCACATGCCTGTGTGGCCCACACGGCCCATTGCCTGAGCCCATACCTCGCACACGGCCTATAAGCCATCACACGCCCATGTCTGTTGTCCCCGTGTGGAACGCGCACGGCCTGGCTCGTCAGTGACAAACCCGTGTCTCGCGACGTAGGCTACCGCACAAGCAGACTACACGCCTGTGTGGTGTCGACAGGCCACTTTTTGGATTTCGTCGAAACTCGTTTTCTGCGTAATCGGAGTACACACCTGGTTCATTTTCGCTGCTAACCCCACCTCGAGCACTCCAAAGCCTTAAATCGATCATAGCGAACCCAAAATCAGCCTCTTAAGTCAAATTATAAAGAATAGGCATATCCCGAAACGAGAGATCTACTTACCTTCCCCGAATGACAGTGATTCCTCGCTGTTAAGAACCCCAATTAATGACCCACAGAACCTTGAATATCCCCTAAACAGCAACCAAAATCCCTCTTAAGCAATTCTCCAAGGAAATCACTTAACTTTATTAAGAACCAAACTTACCAAACTGACGAAACCCCTATCAACATGCCACAACCAATCAAAGGAGAAGAAAAAATGAAGATGATGGGAAAAGAAGAAGAGAATTTTGGCAGCAAGGGTTTTGGAAGTGGAAGAACGAAAGAGAAGAAATTTTGCCAAAAAGAAGGAAATAAGAAAAAGAATTTTTTCCAAAAAGAAGGAAATAAGAAAACCCCTAATTTTCCCCTAAAACCCCCAACTTAGAATTTTAATAAGACCCAACACTTAATTAAAACTTGAAGCAAAAATAATAATCTCACTACTACTACAGGGAATTGAACTTCACACCTCCAACATGCCGACACACCTCTTAACCTTTAGACCAGCAGGCCCATTCTGTTAGGTTTTTACCATCAATTCCTTATAAGCCCACTGACCTAAAGTCGTGCTTTACCCAGATAAAAACCAAAATTTAGCCCAAGTTAAGCTTGAACTTGAGACCTCCCAAACACACTCTAAAGCACAAATTCACACAAGTAGACTAATATTATGCAAATTCACGCAAAAAAATTATATTCAAATATCCCCCTATGCTACAATTTCACAAAAGCAGAAATCACCTAAACTTGGGGCGTTACACAAAGAATGGGTTTGAAAACGATGTCAATATGATAAAAACCATTTATGTTTCTTTCCAACTCTTATTTTCTTGTATCCAATGTGAAAATGTTATTCAATTAATTATTTTTCCTTTAAACGTATTTTTACAGCGGAAGCTTCCGAAAACCATTCTATTTCAAAAATTTAGTTCGCATTTTCTGAAAAACCTTTACTTGTGTAAAATTGCCGTTTTCATAAAAAAATTTACCAAAGCAACCAAACTATCAAACAACCTAAAAATCAACAGTTAAAAACCAAACAGTCCAGTCCATAGAGTCCTAGAAATTACAACCCTAAAATAAAACCAGAAATATAAATAAAAAACGTAAATTACTAAGTAAAGCAGTTTTCAATCAGGTGGTCACCGCTGAGTCTCTACCGCACTGACCCATCTAAGTCTGTGGATTACCTAAACAGAACAAACAAACAAATGTGAGTTTTCATAAAATCAGTGTGTAACCCAACAGAATTAGACGTGTAGAAATCTCTTATATGTGTATATATATATTCAAATACAGATTCGGACTCATGTCCTATTCAGATACAGATAATAGATACATGTAATCAGAGTCCTACCTCCATCCTTTACACACTATCTCCGACCATTCTATCACACCATGTGGGGTTAAAACCCCCCCACCAAACCCTACACACCATATCGTGTCATTACGACACATATCAGATAATGTGCAGCCAAGCTGCTAAAATATAGGCGATGATCACCATACAAAGCACTTTCTCCACATATACAAATTCCACCCCAAAACAGATACAGAATCTACAGATTAAACATGCTCAACATGCTTATATACAAATAACAGTTATTTACATATCTAGCAGACTAATCGGTCATGCACAATAGTATCATACTCAGAACAGAATATCAGTCTAACAGATCTCATAGTTTTAAGGTTTGGTTAGCCCTTACCGACCCTACGGTAGGCCCTTAGTTGATCAAAAAAACCCGTGCAACTTTAGGGATAATTTCAGAAAATAGGTCCACATGCCCGTGTAGGCCTATACGCCCAGATTGGCCTTGCCCGTGTGGCCCACACGGCCTAGACCAAAAACCTACACGCTCGTGTAGAATTCCCATGTGGGCCCACATGCCTAACTTAGCCTAACCCTTATGGCTCACACGACTACACTCAAGTCACCACATGGCCATCTCTCGCACACGACCAACCACACGGGTGATCACACACCCGTATGGCGTCAATAGAACAGTTTTTTGAATTTTTCTAAAACTTATTTTTTTTGTTTTGGGTACACATCTGTTACGAATTTGATGCAAAAATACTCCCAAGACACCAGAACCTTCGAGCAAGCAACGACAGTTTCGCACAACAAGAGCGTCAATTGGAAACCCTTAACCTTTTAATCTTCTCTAGAAATGCACAAAGATCACCACAAAGCAGAAATAAGATGATTTACACAAAATGGAAGTGACAGAATCGAAGAACAAATGAAGACAAAAAAAAATCACAGAGAACCCGAAAAAGGAAGAGTAGAGATGTCAGAATTCTTTTTGGAAGAGAGAGAAAACATTTTTTGAAAAAAATAAAATAAAATAAAAGTTAATATCATAAAATCCCCCATATCTCTCCCACTAACCCACTACACATAACTACCTCAGAAGTTTGGCTCAACCGAAACTCTATCAACTAACCAAGTAAAAATAATACCCATGCTCGGGTCGGGATTCGAACACAGAACCTCCAACACACCATTACCCTTACCACTTGAACCAACAGGCTCATTCTGATATGGATTAACAGACAATTTAATATAAACCCAAGACCTCACACATACACCCAGAACACTTAACCACTAAAGTAGATACACAATTGTGTCAAATATTTGCAGAAACAGGGATAAATTAATTAGGGTGTTACAACAATTTTGATTTGATAGTTTTCTCGACATTCTGGAGAGAGAAATAATAACTTGTAATGAGCTAGAGGGTAAGTAATTTGAACCAGAAGTCCAATAAGGATAACTCATTAAAAGTTAACTGTTAGATGTATTTACAAGCTTAATGAGAATAACCAAGTGTCATATACCATCTAAAATTTTAATTTGAATCAAAGTCCCAATAGGACAATAGTTAGAATAAATAATAGATTAATCGGTTCCGAAGATGAAAATTCTTCTAGATGGTCATATAGTGGAGGCAGGTGCTCCAGAAGAGACCTAAGACATAAATAATAAGTAAAGCTCCAAAAAAGATTTAGGTACCTAAACTGAATTTTAAAATAATGAAAATAAGATATCTTGATAAGTTATATCGATTCGAAAAAAATGTGTAATCGAATAATAAAAACGGTCGACAATGATTTTGCATGCAATATTATTATTGAAATAATAAAATAAAAGGAGGATCTTGAGTAAATCTATTGAGAAATATAGATATGGAATAAATTGATAAAAATAGAAAGACACAAGTCAAGTACAATTAAATTCGTAGAGTTTTGGACCAGTTGTCCAAATATCTAAAGGTATAAAGCCAGTGAGGGTGCAATTGAAGTAGTTTTGTAAAAGCGGAATAAAAATATGAAGTTTCCCGCTAAGTCCTGGCATTGATTATGAAAAGATATAATATTCTTTTGTGGTGGATGCAATAACCTTAAGATATATTATTAAATTGACAATTCATAAAAAATTTAACTTGCGTTTAATGGTTATTATTACAACCTTTTATGAATCACTGTATATTAAAGTTTATATTAAAATCCTTGAAGGATTTAGGATGCTAGAAGCATATTGAAATTCCTGAGAAATTGTTCATTTATATGGATTGAAATAATTTGAACATATGTGGTAAATTTGACTTAGTGAATAGTAGTTGGAGGATTATAAAATGATCCAAAATACCTATTTGTGTTTTTATAAAAGAATAATGATTAAAGTTTGTTATGATTAATGTTGAATCTCCTAAAGAGATCAAAATATATTTTCCCCAAATTTCCTCCACACATGACTTTTAAAAGAATAGTAATATAAATGCTTATCAAATACATTCAAATAGTCATTTGAAAAACTAGTATTCAAGATTGAATACGTAGAATATGAGAAAATATGTGATGTTTTCATAAGGGTGAGTAAATACACGTTGCACTCTTTTTCCCTTAATCGAGGTTTTGTCCTATTGGATTTTCCTGGTAAGGTTTTTAGTGAGGTAGCATAATATGCGTATTATAGACCGTGTACACTTTTTCCTTCCTTAGGTTTGTATCCCATAGGGTTTTTCTGAATAAGGTTTTAACGAGACACATTATCTACCAATGGACATCCAAGGGGGAGTGTTATGAATATCTTATTAAGTGGATGTCCATCATGATCAAAATAAAGTTTTGGTATACTTTAAATTCTAATAGTTATTAGAATTAGATCTCTACTTCTTTTATACTTCTTATGCCTATAAATAGAGACTCTGATGAAGCATTGTAACCATCCCTTTTGATCAATAAAGTACATCATCTATTGCTTTCATATTTTCTTTGTTCATTATTCCCTCCATTTCTCTTTATTTTATAAGAGTGAGTATCTTTATAATAATATAAACAATATCAATAATATAAATGTGATAACATAAGATAAAATATGAAAATTATTAACATTAAAGTTTACAAGTATTTAAAAATATATACAATACATATTATTAAACTATTAAAGATTTATATAAATATATAAATTAGACTCAACTATTTTGGCCACCTAACTCAAAATTTTGAATTTCGTCCTTAGGTTTTATTTTGGTCACCCTCCATTAAATTGTTAACGAAAACGATGTCGTAGATTATTTTACTTGGTAGAATAACATTTTTAGTTCCTAGCACTTATCATTCTATTAAATTAATCATAATTCTAAATAATTTAACAAATTTAATTATCCACATTTCTAAATTTTACCAATTTAATCCTCAAATACATCTTTAAAAAAAATAGCAGTTGATAAACCTAGCTCTAAAGGCCAAGCATAGATTTATCAACTTTGGGTTACTTGCGCTAGTAAAAACATTATTTTACTAATGAGTTTCCTTTAAAGGTAAAAAATAAAGCAACAAATCCCACAATTCGGCCATACACTAAGACTCGAAAGTAAATCTCATACCATCCTCCATAGAATTACACCCAAAAAATTTGTTATCTCAATTCTAAACAAATATAACCAAATTTTCAAAATTTAATGCACAAGATACATAAAAAAAATGTATATAGTACCACTAAAATTAAGAACCTATATAAAAAATCTATGCAAAGAAAACTCTATGTAATTCAATTTTTTTAAATCATATAAGATATTATTGGAAAAGAAGTTCATAATAGAAATTGATGTTTCGTATTGTTAAATATGACTCTTATTTTCAGTCAAATTTAAAAACTAATCTTTCAATTAAACTTTGTTTACTTGTTTCAATCAAACACTGATTAGTTTAGATTATTTTATTATTAATTGACCTATGAATTTAGCTTATAAATAGGCTCTTTTACAACCTTAGAAAAATACACCCATTAGAGATTAGAACTCATAACACATTTAGAGAATTTTGTGTTTACGTTTTGAGGGTTCTTTATTTCGGGTTTTTGGGGTTTAGCATTTATCTCCATCTTTTGTACTCTTCGTTCTTTTGCCATTATCGTAAAATTATCTTTGCCCGTGGTTTTTTATCCTCTTTGGAGAGACTTTTCCACGTTAAATTTGTGTGTTCAATTTCTCAATTCATTCTGCTATTTTTTCTTATTCGTTGCTTAATCGGGTCGATCCTAACAAGTGGTATCAGAGCTAGTTCAATTTTCATAGACCAGCCCGTTCAGAGATGGCAGCAATAAGGTTTGAAATTGAAAAGTTCGATGGTGAGACAAATTTCAATCTGTGGCAAATTCGGATGATGGCAATTCTAGTTCAATCTGGTTTGAAAAAGGTTGTTACCAGGAAAAAGCCTGAGAATCTAAATAAAACAGAATGGAAAGAGCTTGATGAAAAGGCTTTGTCAGCAATCTAGTTGTGCCTCGCGAATACGATATTGCAGGAGGTATTGATGGAGAAGACCTCATTTGCCTTGTGGAAAAGGTTAGAAACTCTTTATGCGACTAAGTCTCTGGCTAACCGTTTAGTGTTGAAACAACGTCTATTTACGTTTCGCATGAACGAAGGTGAGCTTCTTAGAGATCACATCAATCAATTCATTACTCTCTTAAATGATTTAAAGAATGTTGAGGTTCATATTGATGATGAAGATCAAGCTATACTATTATTGTACTCTTTACCTCTTGATTTATGGCAGAGACAAACTCTCATTTGAATATGTGAAGGGTCATTTTTTGATTAGAGACAAACTCAAAAATGAGCTTCATTTGGATAGTAAGACAGATAGGCAAGCTTCCATTTTGGCAGTATTAAAGAAACGATACAAAAGGTGTCGCTATTGTAAAAAGTTAGGTCACGTCAAAGCAGATTGTTATAAACTACGAAATAAAAGAGCTACTGAGAGTAACGAGGAAGATGTAGCTGGTGCTAATTTGGACGATGAAAGCGGTGATGATTTCTTGTTAGTGTCAACGAGCGAGAACTCCAAGCTCACGTCTGAGTGGATCCTATATTCGAGATGGACTTTCCACATGTGTCCCAATAGAGAATGGTTCTTCACATACAGTTCGATTGAAGGTGGAGTTGTGCGCATGGGAAACAATTCATCTAGTAAGGTAATTGGTATTGGTACTGTTAAAATTAGGACACAGATGGGATGATTAGGACACTCTCAGATGTTAAGTATGTAGCTAATTTACGAAAGAATCTTATCTCCTTAAGTATTTTAGACTTGAAAGGATGCTGAATCAACATCGAGTTGAGCGGCATTAAAGTATCTCATGGAGCTCTCATTGTGTTAAAAGGTAAAAGAACCGGCAGTCTTTATATTTTAGAAGGTTCTACAGTAACCGATGAAATCGGACGTCCTTTGTCCGTTACGGAGTTGAAGTCAACTCGTTTGGAGCGGAGGCAACTTGGTCATAGGAGGGAAAAATGTATGACCGTTTCGTTGAAGAGAGGTTCTCTTTTGGATACAGGTTTTGAAAAGTTAGGGCACTTTGTTAGTGAAAATCAGACTCGGGTTAGTTTCGATTTGACAGTGTACAAGTCGAAGTCTGGAAGTCTTCCAGTTTCTAAACACAAATTCGACTCAGTTAATTCCCTGCATAATTCAAGATAGGCTCGTGGCGGGCTTTGGCAAAGAGAGCGTTGTGGAAATATGAGTCAAGGTGGAAATTTGTTAAATATAACTCTTATTTTCAGTCAAATTTGAAAAATAATCTTTCAGTTAAACTCTGTTTACTTGTTTCAATCAAACACTGATTAGTTTAGATTATTTTATTATTATTTGACCTATGAATTTAGCCTATAAATAGGCTCTTTTACAACCTTAGAAAAATACACCCATTAAAGATTAGAACTCATAACACATTTAGAGAATTTTGTGTTTACGTTTTGAGGGTTCTTTGTTTTCGAGTTTTTGGGGTTTAGTCTTTATCTCCATCTTTTGTACTATTCGTTCTTTTGCCATTATAGTAAAATTATCTTTGCCGATTTTTTATCCTCTTTGGAGGGGTTTTTCCACGTTAAATTTGTGTGTTCAATTTCTCAATTTATTCCATTATTTTTTCTTGTTCGTTGCTTAATCGGGTCGATCCTAACACGTATGTTTTATTTATATATATAAATATATAATATATGCATGCTTTGATAGGTTTAATGCATGTTGTTTTCGAAAATTATATAAATATATATGATTATCTTTTAATTTAATTGAAAGATGAAATTAAGGTAAATATTTTGAAATAAATAAATTTAGATTTTGGATTTTAATTAAGGATGTCTTATATTTTAAATAAATTAGTTGAAACATAATGTTGCCAAAGTGACCTATTTTGTGTAGATTAGTTTATTTAAAATATCAAAATGATTATATGTTTTTGTGATTCATGCGTTTATTAATTGACCCAAAGGTAAGTAAATATTTGACAGAATTTCAACGACATTTGTGGTGATAAATGTGTGACAATTATAAGGTATTTTATGTTAGTAATAAGTTAGTCCAAAGATTAATTAATTGATTGACATAATTTATTGTCATTGTTTGATTGCTACAATAAGAATACCATTTACTATTAATATTATTGTCCAAAGACTTGATATTAATGTTGAGTTTGGTATCTTGATATGGGATTAGCCATTATTTTGAAATTATTGTTTACTTATGAATATTGATTTAAGCTTGTTTTTATTTGTTCTATATTCAGCTAATTCATCTTCTGCTGCCACAATATCTTCTAATATAAATTCTATACTCATGCTTAATGAGACTAATTTTAAGGAATGAAAAAGACACTTATTTATAGTGCTTGGTTGTATGGACATAGACCTAACAACCTGCACCTCTCACTGCGAAAATCACCCCTGATGTTAAGAGGGATTTTTGAGAGGTGGGATCGTTCAAATCGCATGAGTCTAATGATCATGAAACACAGCATTCCAAAAGCCTTTAGGGGCACAAAATCTGAAGAGATTACTCAGGCTAAGGGTTTCCTTCATGAAATTGAGAAACGTTTTGCTAAAAACTGTAACGCCCCAAATTTTATAAATATGTTTTCGTAATTGTTTGACACAAATATCTATCTACTTTACTGGTTATGTGTTCTTGGTGTGTGTGAGAGGTCCCAAGTTTAAGCCTTCGATTGGGTAAAATTTTGGTTTTTATTTAAATAAAGCCTTATCTTTGGATAATAGGCTTATAAGTATTAATTTGTAAAAGCTTATCAGAATGGGTCTGCTGGTTTGGTGGTTAAGTGGAGCGTTGGTTGTTAGAGGTCTTGTGTTCGAATCTCTGCGCAACAAAGGGAGTTTATTTAAGTTCGCTGGACTGAGCAAGAATTTCGGTCAAACAGAAATTCTGAATAATGGTGTGGAGTGGGAATGTGGGGAGAAAAAGAAGGAATTTGGGAGTTATCAGTATATTCAGTTGTTAGGAAGTGGCAAAATTCTCTCTGCAGAAAAATACAGTTCATCATATTTTTACTTTTTTTTTTCAAATATTCTTTTTCCCTCTCTATTCTCTACCAAAATTCTCCATATTCCTACTGTGATTTATCGTTTGTCTTCGTTTTATCCTCTCTTCTCTTTGTAGTTTTCGTCAAGCAATCTTTGTTTTCCTATGGTGGTGTTCCCTTGTTCGGTAAGTGACTCTTCCCCTATGGTTCTATCTTTAGATGAGTAGGTTGTTAATCAAGGCTCATTTTACTCTTGATTAGAGGTTACGTAAAGGCTTTAATCAAGTTCTCTGTAGGTGGTGACTGTTAATTGCCGTGTTCGACTCGGTAAGATTTCGGGACGTTAATAGACGTAATATTTCAAGTTATGCATTAGAGTTTTCGATCGAAATAACTCGTTTTAAGTGACTAATTTTGACTTGGGATTGTCAATTTTAGGTTCTGGAGTGTTAGGGGTGGTTCTAGCTTCGATTCAATACCAGGTGTGTACTCTGATTGCACAGAAAACGAGATTCGATGAAAGTCGAAAAGTAAACTATCAACGTCACACGAGTGTGTGGATTGCCCGTGTGGAGGCCGTGTGGTGATACATAGCCGTGCGATAGAAGAACTAGGCTGTGTGCGCTCAACGCGAGCGCGACGGACACTGTAGTGTGATGGCTGGCGGGGCCGTGTGAGAGACACGAGCTTAGCCAATTGGCCCGTGTGGGCTGCACAGGCGTGTGGAATTCTGGGTCAGGTCGTGTAATCCACATAGCCAAGGCCAATTTGGGTCGTGTGGGCCCACACGGGTAGGCCACATGGGAGTGTGAGCCTAATTTTCTAGAATACTCTGAATGGTTGCTCGAGTCGCCCAAGTCGACTGAGACCTACTGTAGGGTCGGTGAGAGTTACTTTACCCCTCATTTCGTGATTTGATTATGTGATATACGTGCCTTAGCATGCACACCGATTTGTATGTATGATCCGTTAATTGCATATTTGCATGTTATGTATTGTACGCTGCATTGCATCGGGGTTGGGTTAATGTGTATGGAGGAAGTATTTTGAAAGGCTCCTAAGCCTGATATCTGGCAGCATAGCTGCAATTATCTGATTATGTGTTGTATTCGATACAGCATGGTGTGTAGGGATGAGTGGGTCGATTTTATCCCCACATGGTGTGTATGGTTGGACGAAGTTGGTGTGTAAAGGCTGGTGGGTCAGATTCTGTTTAATCTGTTCTGTTCTGCATACTGTATCTGAGATGGGCCAAGGCCTTAATATATATGTCTGATTCTGCATCTGAGTGGGCCAAGGCTTACACTGATTTTTGTAAGGGGCTCCGGCCCTGACTGATTCTGATTATGATCTGATGTATATCTGTATGCACGTTTTCTCTATGGGGATTAAACACTGAGTTGCGAAAACTTACCCCTTTTTTCTGTTTAATCTGTGTAGGTAATCTCCAGCATTAGCAGATCGATGTAGCAAAGGACTCAACAGTGGCCACATGTAATAAATTTTAGACTATTTCCTTTGGTTTTTATTTTTGGTTTTGGATTACTCATATTTGAGGCTTTGCTGTAATTTTTGGACTTTGGGACATTTTCCTTGGCTTTTAAACTTCGGCTTTTGAACTGTTGACGATTTTAATTACTGATAAGCACGAGTAAGATCTGATTTTCACTAAAGCGAATGATTTTCCTAAAATAAAAGGTTTTCTAAAGCTTTCGCGTAAAAGAGTTATGTTTTAAAGCAAATTAATGATGACTGGAACGATTTCAATGTATCGATGCATTTTCAAAAACTCTATCATGTGATACCCTCAAATTCGGCCATAACGTCCATGCCGGGTTTGGGGTGGTACATTTAGTGGTATTAGAGTTAGGTTACAAAACTCGACTGTGGATTTGGGTTGTAAAAATAATGGTTTTTTATAAATGATTTGAAATATTTTTGATAAATAAGTGTTACACTGAGTCTCTGGCGTCGATCCTGTAAGTTTGTGAAACTCTATTTAGAATTGTCTGAAAGCATGCTTAGAACATACTGAAATTCTGTTTGGATCTGTCTGAAAATACTGTTAGTATACTATGAAACTACTGTAGGTAGTAAACTCTATTGAAACACTCTAGGTAGTATAAATTGAAAACCATAGTAAACTGCGACTTGCGATAACAGATTCTGAATATTCTTATAACTTTACTACATAAAATATTTATTAATAAATATTGAAACTGTAAACTAATTTGCATAAAATTGTTAATACAAATTAATCTGAGATTGCGATGAACAAACGTGGTACTCGTGGACGGGGTACTAAAGGCAGAGGTAGAGGTCGTAAAGAGGTTCGAGCTGAGTCCTTCGCATCTAATACGATTCTAAATCTAGACACTAGCGAGATGCTAGTGTCCCCTGTTACTGAAACTGGGTCTGGAACTGGGTCTCACAATTGTGCGGCTGGGGACGAAGTACTATCTCAAGCCATGCTATGAATTTTGAAGAGGGTCGCTAGGCCCAACACTGGATCTGGGGGTCGTGGGTCGGTTACGGAACGACTTCGGTCCAATGGGGCTGAGCTATTCAGGGGTGTCACTGGAGTCGCCCCTAACGTGGCTGAATATTGGATGGAGGCCATTGAGAGAATTATGGACAACCTGGATTTTATTGCTGAGCAGAAGCTTAAGGGGGTTGTTTCTCTGTTACGTGATGAGGCATACCAGTGGTGGCTCAAGGTTAAAGGGGGCACTCAGCCCGACTGATTGACCTGAGATTATTTTAAGACTTCGTTCCAGGGTAAGTATGTAGGGGCTAGTTACATTGATGCCAAGAGTTGTGAGTTCCTTAATCTCACCCAGGGAGACTATTTAATAGTTGAGTATGAGGTCGAGTTCTTGAGGTTGAGCCGTTATGCGCGAGGTATGGTGGTGACTGAGTATGAGCGTTGTGTCCGGTTTGAAGATAGTCTCAGGGACAGTTTGTGCGTTCTGATAGCTCCGCAGAGGGAGCGTGATTTCTTTGTTCTAGTTGAGAAGGTGAAGATTATCAAGGAGGTTAAGAGCGCTGAGCGCTAAAACTGAAAGAAAGGAAAGAATAAGAGGGAATTGAAGCCCTCGAGTTCTGTAATGAGGCCTAAGAAAAAGGTCAGACCGGATGGGCCAGTCAGAGTTGGAGCCCCTATTACACCTACTATGGTGGCACTGTGTGGGCACTGTGGTGGATGCCATACGGGCGAGTGTTGGAAGACTATTGAGGCGTGCTTGAAATACAGGTCGATTGAGTACTGTGTTCAGGATTGTCTGTTAGAAACTGATTAGATGCAAGCTTCGATTACAAGGAATGCACAGCTACCGAAGGTAGTTTAGTAGCCACCTAGGGGCCGGGGTCGGGCTAGGGGTGCTAACGGCATGGGCCGAGGATAGAGAGCACCGAACAGAAGTGCTAGGCTGATTGAGGTGAGGCAGCCTACTTTGGTTTATGCTGCTTGTCGCTGTGAGGATCGATATGCTCCGGACATCATTACGGGTACGTTCTTAATATATAATGTACCTTATCTTGCATTGGTAGACATAGGTTCTACACACTCATACGTAGATAACACTATGTCTGAAACTTTGAGCATTCTAGTTGAGAGTACTTCTAGTGAGATAATGGTTGTGAGTCCGTTGAGGCAGTCTATCTGAGTAAGTAAATTGTTCAGAGATGTTCCGTTATAGGTCCAAGGGACAGTATTTCTGGCTGATCTAATAGAGCTTCCGTTTAGGGAGTTCGATCTAATTTTGGGAATGGGCTGGCTGGTTAAAGACCGGTTGAGTTTGGATTGTACGGCGAAAAGGGTTATCTTGAGGATCAAAGAGGACAGTGAGGTAGTGGTGATTGGGGAACATCGAGACTACTTGACTAATGTGATCTCAGCTTTGGTATCAAAAAAGTTGGTTCGAGAAGGGTGTGAGGCATTCTTGGCCTACGTCAGTATTTCTGATTCTGGGGACTCTTCTATTAAGGGCATCAGAACCATGAGGGACTTTTCAGATGTATTTTCTGAGGAGCTACCAGGGTTGCCTCCGAGCCGAGAGATAGAGTTTGGGATTGAGTTGATTCCTGGTACAATTCTGGTGTCTATCACACTATACCGAATGGCACCGAAGGAACTTACTGAGCTCAAGGCTCAGATTCAAGAACTGCTAGACCGTGGGTTCATTCGTCCCAATGTGTCTCCACAGGGAGCACCTATTCTATTTATGAAGAAGAAAGATGGGATAATAAGGATGTGTATTGACTACCGACAGCTGAACAAGCTAACGATTAAGAACAAGTACCCACTTCTGAGGATCGATGATCCATTCAATCAATTTAGAATGGCTTCGGTATTCTCCAAGATTGATCTGCATTCAGGATACCATCAGTTGAAAGTTAGAGAGTCTGATGTGCATAAAACAACATTTAGAACACGGTATAGGCATTGTGAGTTCCTGGTTATGCCTTTTGGGCTTACTAATGCACCAGCGGCATTCCTGGATTTGATAAATCGAGTATTTCAGCCCTATATGGATCAGTTTGTAGTAGTGTTCATCGACGAAATATTAGTGTATTCTAAGACAGAGGATCAGCACGATGAGCATCTCAGAGTGGTTCTATAGATTCTTTGTGAGAAATAGTTGTATGTGAAATTCAGCAAGTGTGAGTTCTGGCTTCGGGAAGTGACATTAGGACATGTAGTTTCTACTGAGTGGATACTAGTTGATCCTAGAAATATTGAGGTTGTGTTAGGTTGGAAACAGTCGAAGAATATGTCTGAGATCCGCAGCTTTTTGGGGCTAGCAGGATATTATCGACGTTTCGTAGAAGGGTTCTCTTTGATCGCAGCTCTGATGACTAAGCTACTGCGTAAGGGAGTTCCTTTCATATGGATTGATGCATAGTAGAAGAGCTTTGATAAGCTCAAGACAGTTTTAACTCAGGCTCCTGTTCTGATACAGCCTGAGCCCGGTAAAGACTTTGTGGTATACAGTGATGCGTCGCATGTGGGTCTAGGTTGTGTTCTGATGCAAGAAGAAAAGGTAATTGCTTATGTATCTCGACAGCTTAAGACTAATGAGGCTAACTATCTGATGCACGATTTAGAATTGGCGGCAGTTGTCTCCACTTTAAAAATCTGGAGGCACTATCTGTACGGTGAAATGTGTACTATCAACACTGATCATAAAAGCCTCAAATACCTCCTCACTTAGAAAGAGTTAAACCTTAGGCAGCATCGATAGGTTGAACTGCTTAAGGACTACGACTGCACTATCGAGTATCATCCTAGTAAGGCCAGTGTGGTGGCCGATGCGTTAAGCTGTAGGGATATGACTGATCTGAGAGCAATGTTTGCTCGACTGAGTCTTTTCGACAATGAGAGTCTATTGGTAGAACTTCAGGTTAGGCTGACATGGATTGATCATATCAGAGATAAACAGAAGGGGAACAAGTCTTTGGAGTTGCATTTCCATCAGGCTGAGAGTAGTGTTACTACTGATTTTGGGATTAATAAGGATAGGGTATTGTGTTTTCACGATTGAATTTGTGTACTGAATGATGGGGACTTGAGGCAGTCAATTCTGAGGGAAGCGTATAGTAGCCCTTATGCTATGTATCCCTGTACCGAGATTTACGAGAATTATACTAGTGGCCAGGGTTAAAGCATGAGGTTACTGACTTCGTTACTCGCTGTTTGATTTGTCAGCATGTTAAGGCTGAGCATCAGTTACCTTCAAGTTTGCTGCAGCCAGTGAAGATACTATTATAAAAATGGGAGCGAGTAACGATTGAATTCGTTAGTGGGTTACCTCTAACACCCACTAAAAAGGACTCTGTCTGGGTCATCGTGGATCGATTAACCAAATCTGCTCACTTCAGCCCAGTTAGGACAGACTTCTTTCTTCAAAAATTAGCTAAACTCTACATCTTTGAAATAGTGAGACTACGTGGGGTACCTGTCCCGATCATCTCTGATAAGGACCCTCGTTTCACGTCTCGATTTTGAAAAATGCTTCATGAGGCTCTAGGATTAAGGTTAGACTTCAGTACTGCTTTCCATCCTCAGACAGATGGTCAGTTAGAGAGGGTGATTTAGATACTGAATGACATGTTGAGGAATTGTGTGATTGACTTCCGAGGCAGTTGGGAGGGGTACTTGCCATTAGCAGAGTTCGCTTACAATAACAACTATCAGTCTAGTATGCAGATGGCACCTTACAAGGCACTGTATGGCCGTAAATGCCGCACTCCTTTATGCTAGATTGAGTTGGGTGAGTGACGTATTCTGGGTCCAGAGATGGTTTCGGAGACTAAGGACAAGGTCCGTTTGATTCAAGATCGACTAAAAACGGCTTCTGATAGGCAGAAATCTCATGCGAATCTAAAACGTTGAGAGATAGAGTATTCTGTGGGGGACTTGGTTTTCCTTAAGGTTTCGCCATTGAAGAAGGTTTTGAGGTTCCGTCGCAAGGGCAAGCTGAGCTCTCGGTTTATTGGGTCGTACTGGATTCTAAAGAGAGTGAGGCCAATCGCATATCAGTTGGAGCTACCTCCAGAGTTAGATCACATACATGATGTGTTCCACGTCTCGATATTGAGACGCTATCGCTCTGATCCCACGTACATTGTACCTATGGAGGAGATTGAGGTTAGGCCAGATCTAACTTTTGAGGAGGAGTCTGTTCAGATCCTAGATCATGATTTTAAGGCTCTGCAAAGGAATTCTATCCCTTTAGTGAAGGTATTGTGGCAGAATCATAATACTGAGGAGGCCACTTAGGAGCTAGAGGATTCGATGTGATAGCAGTATCCTCACTTTTTCTGATCAGTTAAAATTTTGAGGACGAAATTTTCTTTAAGGGGGTAGAGTTTTAATGCCCCAAAATTTATAAATATGTTTCTGTAATTGTTTGACACAAATATCTGTCTAGTTTAGTGGTTATGTGTTCTTGATGTGTGTGAGAGGTCCCAAGTTTAAGCTTTAAATTGGGTAAAATTTTGGTTTTTATTTGAATAAAGCCTTATCTTTGGATAATAGGCTTATAAGTATTAATTTGTAAAAGCTTATCAGAATGGGTCTGCTGGTCTGGTGGTTAAGTGGAGTGTTGGTTGTTAGAGGTCTTGTGTTTGAATCCCTGCGCAAGCAAGAGAGTTTATTTTTGCTCATTGGACTGAACAAGAATTTCAATCAAATGAAAATTCTGAGTAGTGGAGTGGAGTGGGAATGTGGGGAGAAAAAGAAGGAATTTGGGAGTTATCAGGATATTCGGTTGTTGGGAAGTGGCAAAATTCTCTCTGCAGAAAAATATTGTTCATCATATTTTCACTTGTTTTTTTTTTCAAACATTCTTTTTCCCTCTCTATTCTCTTCCGAAATTCTCCCTATTCCTATTGTGATTTACCGTTTCTCTTTGTTTTATCCTCTCTTCTCTTTGTTGTTTTTGTCAAGCTATCTTTGTTTTACTACAGTGGTGTTCCCTTGATTGGTAAGTGACTCTTCCCCTATGGTTCTATCGTTAGATAAGTACGTTGTTAATCAAGGCTCGTTTTACTCTTGATTAAAGGCTATGCAAAGGCTTTAATCAAGTTCTCTGTGGGTGGTGACTGTTAGTTACCGTGTTTGACTCGATAAGATTTCGAGATGTTGATAAATGTAATATTTCAAGTTATACATTAAGGTTTTCGATCGAAATAACTCGTTTTAAGTGACTAATTTGGACTTAGGATTGTCGATTTTAGGTTCTAGAGTGTTAGAGGTGGTTCTAGCTTCGATTCAATACCAAGTGTGTACTCCGATTTCACAAAAAATGAGATTCAACGAAAGCCGAAAAGTAAACTATCGATGCCACACGGGCGTATGGATTGCCTGTGTGGAGGTCATGTGGCGATACACGACCGTGTGATCGACGAACCAGGCTTTACGCGCTACACGAGCGCGACAGACACGGTCATGTGATGGTTGGCGGGGCCGTGTGCGAGACACGGGCTTAGCCAATTAGCCCGTGTGAGCCATACGAACGTGTGAAATTCTGAGCCAGGTCGTGTAATCTACACGGCCAAGGCCAATTTGGGACATGTGGGCCACATGGGCGTGTGAACCCAATTTTCTAAAATACTCTGAATGGTTGCTTGGGTCGTTCAAGTTGACTGGGACCTACTTAGGGTCGGTGAGAGTTACTTGACCCCTGATTTCGTGATTTGATTATGTTATATACGTGCCTTAGCATGCACACCGGTTTGTATATATGATCCGTTAATTGCATATTTTCATGTCATATATTGTATGATGCATTGCATCGGGGTTGGCTTAATGTATATGGAGAAAATATTCTGAAAGGCTCCTAAGCCTGATATCTGGCAGCATAGCTGAAATTATCTGATTATGTGCCGCATTCGGTACAGCATGGTGTGTAGGGATGGGTGAGTCGATTTTATCCCCACATGGTGTGCAGGGTTGGATAAAGTTGGTGTGTAAAGGCTTGTGGGTAAGATTCTGTTTAAACTATTCTGTTTTGCATACTGTATCTGAGATAGGCTAAGGCCCTAATATATATGCCTGATTCTGCATCTGAGTGGGCCAAGGCCTACACTGATTTCTGTAAGGGGCTCCGGCCCAGAATGATTCTAATTATGATATGATGTATGTCTGTATGCATGTTTTCTCTATGGGGATTACACACAGAGTTGCGAAAACTCACCCTTTTTTTTGTTTAATATATGTAGGTAATCCCCAGCAATAGCGTATCGCTGTAGCGGAGGACTCAACGATGGCCACACGTAATAAATTTTAGACTATTTCCTTTTGTTTTTATTTTTGGTTTTGGATTACTCATATATTTGGGGTTTTACTGTAATTTTTAGACTTTGAGACATTTTCTTTGGCTTTTGAACTGTTGACGATTTTAATTACTGATAAGCATGATTAAGATCTGGTTTTCACTAAAGCAAATGATTTTCCTAAAATAGAAGGTTTTCTAAAGCTTCTGCGTAAAAAAGATATATTTTAAAGCAAATTAGTGATAGCTGGAACGATTTTAATATATCGATGCGTTTTCAAAAACACTCTCATCTGATACCGCTAAATTCAGCCATAGCGTCTAGGCCGGGCTTAGGGTGTTACAAAAACGATAAGGTTGAGATGGCATCACTTCTGACTTCTTTAATGTTTATAAAGTATAAGGGTCAAGGAAACGTAAGGGAGTACATTATAGAGATGTCCCATACTGCTTCAAGACTTAAGGCACTTAAGATCGAGCTTTTTGAGGAATTACTTGTTCTTATGGTTTTGGTATCGCTTTCTGGGCAGTTTAATCAATTTAAAGTTATAACTGCCAAAAGGAGAAATGGACCATAAATGAGTTCATTTCTCATTGTGTGCAAGAGGAAGAAAGGTTGAAGTGTGATAAGTTTGAAAGTGCTCATTTGGTTAATGCCCCTAAAGACAATGTTAAGAAAAAAGAATATCAGAATGAAGCTGCTAAGGGTCCAGCTCAAAAGAAACAACAACAAGCTATAGATAATTATTTCTTTTGTAACAAGTCTAGACACGTAAAGAAAGATTGTACCAAATATCATGTTTGGTATGCAAATAAAGGTATAATTCTTAATTTGGTCTGTTCTGAGATTAATTTAGCTTCAGTACCTAGAAACACTTGGTAGATAGATTCTGGTGCTACTACTCACGTAAGTATTTCTATGCAGGGTTACCTGAGTTATCGAAAGCCAAGTGATGGTAAAAGACACATCTTTGTGGGTGATGCAGAACCAGTAGAAGTGGAAGTGATTGGTCATTTTAGGTTGTTATTAGGAATTGGTTTTTATTTTGATTTAAAAGACACTTTTATTGTACCGTCATTTAGAAGGAATTTAGTTTTTGTTTCTTTGTTGGACAAATTTGGATATTATTGTTCATTCAGAAACAATCAATTTCGTTTGCCTTTAAATTCAAATGTTATTGGAACTAGTTATTTAAATACTTATGACAACCTTTATTTAATAGAAACAGTTGCATCTTATAATGTAACCTTGCATGTGGAATCACGTGGTATTAAAAGCAAATTAAATAAGGAAAATTCAGCATCATTATGACCTAAGCGCTTAGGTCATATCTCAAAAGGTAGAGTTGAGCGCCTTGTGTCTGATGGTCTTTTAGAGTCCCTTAACTTCATAGAATTTGATGTCTGTGTCGATTGCATTAAGGGAAAACAGACCAAAACCAAGAGATTGTGTGCCAATAGATCTTCAGATGTTTTAGAATTAATTCATACAGATATTTGTAGGACATTCCCTACGGCATCCTGGAATGGTCAATAATATTTCATATCATTCATAGACGATTACACACGTTATGGGTACCTATATCTCATTCATGAGAAATCTTAGTCTTTGGACGTTTTCAAAGCTTATAAGGCTGAAGTTGAGAATAACTCAACAAAAAGATTAAAATGTCAGATCTGATCGTGGTGGTGAGTACTACGGTAGATATGATGGTCAGGTGAACAATGTCTAGGACCATTTGCGAAATTCCTAAAGGAATACGGTATTGACCCACAGTACACCATGACAGGATCACCTAGTATGAATGGTGTAATTGAAAAACGAAAGAGAACTCTTAAGGATATGGTAAGTAGCATGATTGCTCATTCTACTTTATTTGAATCCCTCTAGGGAGAAGCATTAAAGATAGCATCTTACATTTTGAATAGAGTACCCAATAAAGCAATTGTAAAAACACCTTATGAGCTTTGGACAGGTCAAAAACCTGGTCTAAAGCACTTACACATTTGGGGATGTCCAACTGAGGCAAGGCCTTATAGGCCACATAAAAAGAAATTGGACTCCAAAATAGTAGACAACTACTTTATTGGTTATTCTGAGCAGTTTAAGGGCTATAATTTTTATGATCCCATAATAAGGAATATTTTTGAAACGAGAACTGCAACATTTTTTGAGGATGTTGAGTTAATGGGGAGAAATAAAGTTAGAGACATTACTTTTAAGGAGGAATTGGATTTTAACTCAGTTCCTACTATCGCTTTTGACGATGTTCAGGTTATTATACCTATCATTGATCAAGAAGTGAGTCCGGAACCTTTACAATACAATGTTGAACAACTCCCCATTCAAAATGAGATAATTGTTCCAGAAGAACAAACTCAACAACCTCAAGAACAAGTGCAATTAAAGAGGTCCACAAGAGAAATGAGAAATGCTATTCCAGATGATTATGTTGTATTTCTCCAAGAACATGAGGATGATAATGGAATGATGGAAGATGATCCAATCAACTTTCATCAGGCCATGAAAAGTTCTAATTCTCAAAAGTGGATTAATGCCATGAAAACTGAGCATAAGTCTATGCAAGACAATAAAGTTTGAAAACTTATCCTATTACCTGAAGGTGCAAAACCAATTGGTTGTAAATGGATATTTAAAACCAAGAGGGATGCAAATGGTAATGTGGAGAGGTATAAGGCGCGTCTTGTAGCTAAAGGATATACTCAGAAAGAAGGTATTGATTTTACAGAAACTTTCTCTCCAGTTTCATCGAAAGACTCCTTTAGGATAATCGTGGCGCTTGTTGCTCATTTAGATCTTAAGTTACATCAGATGGATGTTAAGACTGCATTTCTTAATGGCGACATTAAATAAACAATTTATATGGTGCAACTAAAAAATTTTGAGTAGGAAGACTCAAAGAATATGGTTTCCAAATTGACAAAATCCATCTATAGACTCAAACAAGCTTCCCATTAATGGTACCATAAGTTTCATCAAATAATTGTTTTGTTTGGATTTGAGATGAATATTGTTGATGATTGTGTGTATCACAAATTCAATAGGAGTAAGTATATATTTTTGGTTCTATATGTTGATGACATTTTGCTTGCCGCAAATGATATATGCTTATTACATGAAATGAAGAGGTTTTTGTCTAAGCATTTTAAGATGAAAGATCTTGGGAATGCCTCTTTTGTTTTAGAAATTCAGATACACTGAGATCGATCTCGGGGTATTCTTGGATTATCACAAAACATATATATCGATAAAGTACTCAAAAGGTTTGGCATGCAGAGTTGTAAACTAGGTGACACCCCTGTTGCTAAAGGAGACAAATTTAGTCTTACTCAATGCCTTACAAGTAATCTTGAAATTCAAGAAATGAAAAAGATTCTCTATGCATCAGCTGTTGGGAGTTTAATGTATGCTCAAGTATGTTTGCGTCCGAACATTGCGTACATTGTTGGGATGTTAGGCAGATATTTAAGCAACCCTGGTATAGACCATTGGATAGCAGCCAAAAGGGTTATGAGATATCTTCAAAGAACAAAAGATTACAGCTTCCTTATAAGAGTCAGATCTTTTGGAGGTCGTAGGGTATTTTGATTCTGATTTTGCTGGGTGTTAAGATAGTAGGAAATCTATATCAGGCAATATTTACCTGTTACCTGGAGAAGCTATATCTTCAAAAAGTGTCAAACAGACACTTGTAGCTTCGTCCACTATGGCAGCAGAGTTTGTAGCGTGCTATGAAGCATCAAACCATGGAATATGGTTGAGAAATTTTGTCACAGGACTGCGAATTTTGGAGAATGTAGAAAGATCATTCAAATTATTTTGTGATAATAAGTCAGCAGTGTTGTATTCCAATTACAACAAGAGTTCATCTAAGTCAAAACATATTGACATAAAGTTCCTAGTTGTAAAAGAAAGAGTGCAAAATGGTCAAATATCCATAAAACACATTGGGATAAACTCCATGATAGCGGATCCGCTCACAAAAGGTTTACCACCCAAGGTCTTTCATGAGCACAAAACTTATATGGGTGTTACATTGTTTGAGGATATCATGATTTAGTGGGAGTTTATATTTTATTTGCTTTATGTTTGTTTC
The DNA here is from genome assembly GCF_007990345.1 of Gossypium hirsutum. NCBI lineage: Eukaryota > Viridiplantae > Streptophyta > Magnoliopsida > Malvales > Malvaceae > Gossypium > Gossypium hirsutum. The sequence goes on along the minus strand of NC_053435.1, from coordinate 92,525,782 downwards.
CAGACATTTATGTATTTGGTTATTTTCTGATCAGAAATGAAGTATTTAGTTTATTCACTCTGTTTATTATTTTGAAACTAACCTCATTTAAGTTTAAAGAGGACTAGTTAGAAATAGACATGTTTAGATCATATTGTATGTAATTTTCATGCCACACATCCATACTTGATCTATGTCATTTGGTTGTGTTAATATGTGTGATCATAGATGGATTTAGTTATGATATATGTAACGAAAGTTGCCTTGGTTCTATGTTAACATAATTAATGGACGAGATTGTTCGAAATACCTTCTGGATATGATAGTAAAATTTTGAGCCCATAAGGTTATATAATGACATGTAATTATAGAGTAATTAGTATATATATGTGGTCCAAGTGGGAGGTTGTTGGAAAATATGGACATCACATATATAATAAAAGTAATTACATGTTATTATTTACTATCATGATAGGTTAGCCCAAATTAAAAGTGATCTAATTTGGTTAGAATTTTATTGGGATTTAATTATTAAATAAAGTATGGGTCAAATATGTATAGATACTCTAATAATTGAGTTCTAATCAAATTCTAATTAATGATGGGTTAATTAGAATTTGATTCGAACTAATATGCCAAAGTAAATATTTCGGTTATGGTCCCCAAATTATACACAATATATCTTTTCTAATATCACATCCTTAGGAAAGAGAGAGCAAATATTTTCTGAGTTTTCTTGTGTGTTAATTTGGAAGATCAAATCCCCAAGATCCAGAAAAATTTCAAAGAATTCATGGATTCAAGTACTTTTCCGCATTCAGTTTTATTCTTGATTTATTCTTAAGGATTTGACATGATAGATCTTAGTTTATTAAATTTTATTTTAGATTTATTTTACAAATCTAACAAGTGATTCTTGAATATTAGAGATGTAACGATGGTGTTGATGGTGAGTCCAAAAATTTGAAAGTGTCAGCAAAGAGGTTAGAAGAGAGCTTATTTTTAGAGTTGCAAAGCTGCAAAGTTAATAGATTGAAGAAGATAAGAGGAAAATGTGTCCCACGTCCAAATATCACAACAACCATATTTCTTTAATATGAAGTTGAAAAATGTTTTGGAATTCTAGAAATTGCTATGAAAAAATTAAAGAAAATTTATTTAGGGGTTTTATATCAGTTTGGATAAGAGAGAAGAAAAATGAATGCAAGACAAGGGCAGATGAAGATGTGTTTTAAGAACGAAGTTTATAGAAGAGTTAAATTTATTGAATTATTTAGAATTAAAATTAATCTGAAAAAATGTACAAGTGATGAGGACTATACTAAGTAAAATAAGAAAGCCAAAAACGCGATTTCAAGCTACAAGGCCCATTACCGTTTAGGAATGTGGAACAGGGAAGGATCCGTCAGTCAAGGAGCGAGGAATATGGTCTGCTTTTGTCTGGCTTGCTGGGACAACCCGCAAATTGAATATGGTCTGCTTTTTCTTCAATTGTTATATTTTGTTGACGTTAATTGAATTAGACATCCATTTGACTCGCTGAAGAAGGAAACTATGAACTGGATTCCCTCTTAATAAAATGTTTTTTTCCTATATACAAACACGTTTCAGTAAAGTCCTAACGACCAGAAATTGATTTTCTTATCAAAACCCGCTACATATTTCAACCTAAATGGGATACAACGGATTAGAAGAGATAATAAATTAAATAAAGAGTTAAAATGATTTTTTTTAAAGTTGAAAGTCCAACCTGAAATATTTATATCCAAGGTTTTGAGTTGAATATAGAAATAACCCTTTATGATGTAACCACGCAGTTTATCAATGAAAATCTGATATTGTTGTATCTGGTGTGTGTATGGGACCCTATACTGTAAAAAAGAAAGCAGGTTTGGGATCAAATTTGTAGTTTCAAATCGTTAACTGATAATATACCTTGGTTTCTCATTGGGGATTTCAACCAAGTTGTTGATAAAGGACCAATCTTTGGAAGAAAGTGTATTAACACTTGCGGTCTCATTGAGCTAATCCCTATAGGACAAAAGTCAGCTGAACGGGAAAGGTGATGACCAAATCTGGGAAAGAATTGATAAAGCCTTTTACAACTTGCCTTGCCTTGAGCCTATTATCCAATCAAATCATGGAGCGCTCGTTTTTAATACAGAATATTGTCTCTTCAATGGTATAGATTTGAAGCAATGTGGCTCTTGCATTCTCAAGAGAAAAACAAACTGATTAGTGCAAGGGTTACTAAATTATGGCACTGCATCATCTCATCTGAAGCGTAAGCAGCCGAATAATGGTATTACTTTTAATATTTGTGCTTGTCTTAAGTGGGAGATTCTATCTCATATCTACATAAGAATAACACTTATAGTGAAAACAATTAACATGTGAATAAATCAGTCGAAGGGAAGGAGTTTGAACTCATTCTCAAATTATTTTTTTTAATTTTTTTATTTTTAGATGATATTTGTAATTTCATATTTTCTACAAAAATATTTTTAAAATATAAAATACTGAGTGCAAACCAATTTGTAACATTTTTTTTAAAACATTTTTTTAAGAGATATATATTTAATTTTCCTCTATGTATTTTATGCATATATTCATATTATGGAATTACATGTAATAGTAAATTAGAAGTTTATTAGTCCAAATATTTTAATTAATTATTATGATCATGATAGGTGGTGAATAAAATATAAAATTTAAGTTCAAAATTAAATATTCGATTATAGCCTCAAAATAATGTTCACTATTTACACATTATCGTTGTCAAGTTATAATTATAACAAAACAAATTCTTTAACAAGTATCCCACGAAAAAGTGTGTGAATGACTTCGGCTAATTATCTTCGACTCACTAGTTACTAAGTTACTAATATAAGGCAAAAGTCAATTAATCAAATAAAGCACATATCAATAATAAGTGAGCTAAATGTAAATACCATAAAGATATTTCCACAACCATGAGTTATAGTGTAGTGATTACTCGTCTCATTCCTTAACTTTGAGATTAAGATTTGATCCCCACCTAATGGAATGAAGCAAATTTCATAATTAGTTGTTTACATTTTTGGAAAGCACGCTTGCAGCTAGAGAATTAATCACTTCTACCAATATTGAATATCTTGATTTAAAAAAAAAAAACATGTTTCTACTATTCAACCTGTGATGGCTAAGCGGAATACAGAAAATCTATATTTTCACCAATTGACATTAATTACCTGAATCAGCCCATGTAGTTAAGCCTTTAAAAACAAAAAAGTTGAGCCTGAATCTTTTGACCAGTTGGGCCTGACCTTCATTTCTGAAATTTTAGTCTTATTAGTATTGATTTTAACTGTCATTGCCTGGTTAAAGTAATGATTTTAACCTTGTAGGCATTACATTTATCCATACTAATGAACCAACTGATTTTGATATAATAAAAACATTTGAAAGTTTATTTAATAAGGAATCAGGTTCTTTTGTAACGGTTCTCCTTCTTTAATGGTAATCATCTAGATGATTTCTTCAAAAAAACAAACATGAAATTTTCAAATTATTTATATTTATAAATCTTTTTTTAATAAAATAGTTTTTTTTCAAAAACTAATTTAAATATGAAAAAATATATAAAATGTATATAAAATATTATACAAACAGTTAAAGTTGGAATAAAATTTAAGAAGTTTATATACTATTCATATAAAAAAATTAATTTTTAAAAAAGCATTATAAAAGTTTAAAAATGATTTTTTTATGAAAAATAATTATAAAATGATTAAATATTATTTTCATTTTTACACACAATTATCCAATATATCACATGAGTATGCAAAAATTATGAAACACCACGGCGTGAGTAAGAGAAAACTTATGTAAAAAATTTTAATTATAAAACATTTATATTAAAATCAAGTAAAATTTTTATAAATAATGTGTTTTAGATTCAAATCTCATCACGGTAATATTTGAAAAAAGATAAAAATATTCTTACATTAATAATTATTACTTTATAAACAAAAGATTTAATTATTTTTGTAAGAAAAAAAAACATTATGTTTTAAAAACAAAAAGTTGAAAAAGTAAAACATGTGAAATTATGTTAATGTATTCAAAAATTATAAAAGTCAAAGTTATGACTAAAATAGGGAACATATTAACTCCTAGTAAAAGAAAACTGAATGGAACATAAAAATGCTATTTTACGACTAGTAAACTGCAAATGGAGAATGGTTAGGTACTTGTCATACTCATTCAATTAATATTCTACATCCATACCCATATTCAATAATGGTTAATTTGTTGTTTTTTTCTTCCCATTATTTATTTATTCCAAACCTTTTTTTTCCTTTTTTAAAAATACGTATCTTAAATAAAATCATTAATATTTTGATGTATTCCTGTGTTGTTCAAGATATTTTAATTATTATTCTGGGGTAAAGTCAGAAGGGTCGAAATTAAATTTTAATTTTTAATAGTTTATATTTTTATAATTTTTAAAAAATTAAATTAAATTTTTATTATTTTTAAGAGAATTAAAATGTAATTTTATATTTACTAATTTAAAATTTTAAAATTTTTAAATGACTAGTGGAATCGGGCTCCTACCCTCCCTATCCCAAGATACATCACTACTACTATTCTTTGTGTATCATGTTTGCAAGCTATTTAATTTAAGAATTTAAAATATAATAGCATTTATCACATGAAAGAAAAAAAATAACTACTTTAAAGACTATTTATATTTTAAAATAAATTTTAAATATCCCTAATTTATAAACAGCACCACTGCCCTGCCCACTATAGAAAAGGATTAAAAATAACAAATATCTACCCGCACGCAACTATAATAAAAACTGTTTAAACTAATTTAAAACTCCATCTATTTACTAAGTTTGGTGTAATACCAGAACTCCCATTAATAATACTTCAATCTTTCAATATTTTATCAATTCTAGATTTTCCTTTTTGATTCTCAATATTTTGTCTACTTTGTAATTTTATCTCAGTTAGTTTTCAACCAATTTATCATTTTTTTTTATTTTAATCAACTTAGATTTTTCCTCAAATAAACTTAGACCAAATTAAAAACAAAAATATTTTGTAAGAGCAAAAAATTAGATGTCATTTTTTATAATTATAATTATTATAATTATTTGATAATTTATTTATTAATATATTAATTGCGGTTATTATTATAATTATGATTATTGAAGCAATCACTTTCATGAATTATTATAAGTATAATTTATAAATTTATTTTAATATAGCATATTTTCTAATTAATATGAAAATTGTAATAAAAAGTAAGAATTGTAATAATTTATCATAAATTTATGGAAATTGAGACTAAATAAAATTAAAGAAATTAAACTTGTTAAAATAAATAAATTCTACAACAAAAACAATTTAGTAAAATATGCTTTTAAGTTTAAAAAAAATAAATTAAAATTTAATATTTTTTTATAATGAAATAGTAAAAAAAATTAATATTAAAAATTAATCATTGTTGTATCAGATTTGATTTTATACTTGAAATTTTTTTATATAATTTGGTATCTTAACATTGATAAGTTAATCTAAATATTTTATTTTAATTAAAATACTGACCTAAAACTAAAGAATTATTAATACTGTTAAATCTTTAATTTTTTTTAACATGATAATTGAGTGAGTACATTTTTTAAATTTTAAAATGTCAAACTAATAAATTTAACAAAAAAATTTTAACTGTGTTAACAATTTAATCTAAATTTTTAAATTCAAAAAATAAAAAAATTAAATTATTAAAAAATTAGAAATTAAATTTTAAATACACAAAAATATATATTTTAAACTTTAAATTTTAAATAAAAAATAATTAACTTAAGATGAGGCGTGGATGATGTTGAGATTGATAAGACGAGTAGACTAATCAGCGTTGGTGAGTGGATGGAAATTCCGTTGATAAGAAGAGGCGGCTGAAGCAGACTAGTCAGCGTTGGAATTGATCAAAATTGTATTGAGTTAAAAATTGGGTATAATATTAGAACTTTTGTTAAATCTTCCCATACCATAATTTCATCTTCCAAAGTAAGAAAAATTAAAAATTGAATTCCTCGTAAGCCGTAACGTTCCAACCATCAGCCGCCTTTTCTATTTTGTACATTGACAGTCGCCGCTTCCTCTCCCTCCCGGCCTCTTCTTTTTTAACCGTTTAAATGCATCTGAGATGTTGGCACATTTATCAATTTGGTTTGAAAGTTAAAATTATATAATTTATTTTTGCACAATAAAATTAAAAATACTTTATTTATTTACCTTCACATCCTCCTTTTTAGAAATAAATATTTAAAATAAGAATAAAAAATTATATTTTCTTCTTTTTTAACCGTTTAAATACATCTGAGATGTTGGCACATTTATCAATAAGGTTTGAAAGTTAAAATTATATAATTTATTTTTGCACAATAAAATTAAAAATACTTTATTTATTTACCTTCACATCCTCCTTTTTAGAAATAAATATTTAAAATAAGAATAAAAAAATTATATTTAAATCGATGGGTCTCATTTGTATTTATCTTAATAAAAATCAAATAATAAAATTGTATTTATGGGGATTACTCTTCTTTTCTACACGACAGCAACGTGTTAGATTAAGGGCTCCTTTGGATGCCCGTTTTTCTGTGGTGTGGTGAGATTGTATTTATGGGGATTACTCTTCTTTTCTACACGACAGCAACTGGTTAGATTAAGGGCTCCTTTGGATGCCCGTTTTTCTGTGGTGTGGTGAGATTGAGTGTTATTTTAATGTAATTGTGTTGGTGGAAGCTATTTGGATTGCACAGCATCAGTGCGTTAAATGCTACACAACACCAGTAAAAATAGAATTTTTCACTGGCCAAAAAACTTGCAGTGAGTTCAACGCAGGCATGCTTTTACCATTTTGCCTTTGTGATGTGATTTTTTTTATAATTTATATACTTTAGATAAAATATATCTCATTTTATTTTTTATCCCAATCTCTTTTATATTTAAAATTTTAGTTTTATTAAATTTAAAAATAATGTTTCATTATAATAATATTGTTTGTATTTTCATGATAACAAATAATATTTTTAAGTGAATTTTTATAAAAAAATATTTATATAATTAATTAAAATATTTATAATAAAATATCAGAATATACATTTTAATATTTTATTAAATGAATTTATAAATCTACATATTTTAATAATTTTATAAAAGTAAAATAATTTAAAAAAACTTCTATTATATATCAATTCTAATCTGATGTCCTTAATAGTCATTTTTTATTTCTCACCTCACCGCTACAGCTGCGTTTGGATCCAAACACACACTCCACCATTGTTTCTAATCTCACCGCTACAGTATCCAATCTCACCATTACAGTAACTAATCTCACCGCCACCGCTATTTTTAACCTCACCGGAGCTAAACACACCGCTCATCCAAACTAAGCCTAAGACTCTTCTATTTCCTAATTAATACCCTTTTTTCTATGTCACGTTGTAAATAATCTTATGTATTTATTTTTAAATTTTATTAAATAATATATTTTTAATTTATATTTACATATTAAAGAAGAATTAATCTAATCTATAGTAGAATCTCATTAATGAAAGAATAAATTAACATTACAAAAAAAGAAGTAAAAAACAACTGACAATAAAATATTTGTTATGAAATAATAAAGAAAGAATAAACTAAAATGTGATAGAAGAAAGAGTGTAGAGAGAATATAGAAGAGAGAGTGTATCTTCTTTTTATATATATTTTTCATGAGTACATGTGCCCCATATACATAGGGGTTAAAAGTAACTCTCTAATTATTATAGGGCATGTAAAGGGTCATGACCTTTTATCTCCCATATTAATGGGGTATAGGAAAAGTCTCATAACTTATGGGGTATAGGAAGAGTTTTATAACTTATGGGGTTGATAATGACATCCACATAAATATTTCATAACACTCTCCTTTTGATGTTCATTATCTAATTATGCCTCATTAAAACCTTACTAAGAAAAACCCAGTAGGACAAAAACTTAGTGAAGGAAAAAGAGTACATAATTATATGCTTGATATGCTGCCTCATTAAAAAACCTTACCTGGAAAACCCAGTGGGATAAAACCAAGGTTAAGGGAAAAAGAGTACAGCGCGTATTAACTCCCCCTAATGGCTACATCACTTGAGATCTCAAAGGTGACGCATTCCAATGTAGTAAACAAGCTTCTGAAACACTGATATAGGAAGCGCCTTAGTGAATAAATTTGCTAAATTCTCACTTGAGCTGATCTGCTTAACTTTTATCTCTTTAATCTTCTGGAGGTCATGAGTGAAGAAGAATTTTGGTGCAATGTGTTTTGTTCTGTCACCTTTGATGTATCCACTATCGAGCTGATCAATGCATGCTGTGTTGTCTTCAAACAAGACAGTTGTAGCTTCCTTTCCAAATGATAAACCACAATTATTCCTTATATGCTGGATCATAAATCTTAGCCATACACATTCACGACTTGCTTCATGGATTGCTAAGATTTCTGCATGATTAGACGAGGTTGCTGCAATTGTTTGCTTTATTGAGCGCCAAGAGATTGCAGTACCTCCATATGTAAAAACATATCCAGTTTGTGATTTTCCATTATGAGGATCTGACATAAATCCTGCATCTGCAAAACCAATCAACTCTGTCTTTGATTTATTAGGGAAAAATAGACCCATATTCTTTGTGCCTTGGAAATAACGAAATATCTATTTTACTCCAGTCCAATGTCTCCGAGTTGGGCATGAGCTAAATCTTGCTAGCAAATTTATAGAAAAAGATATATCAGGTCGGGTATGACTAGCAATATACATTAATGTCCCAATTGCGCTGAGGTATGACACTTCAGGACCAAGAAAATCTTCACTATCTTCCCGAAGACAGAAAGGGTCTTTACTTGGATCAAGTGATCTTACAACCATCGGGGTAGTTATTGGATATGCCTTATCCATATAAAATCTCTTTAACACCTTTTCAATATACGTTGATTGATGCACAAGGATTCCTTCTTTTAGGTTCTCAATTTGTAACCCAAACAAAATTTCATTCTTCCAAGGTCTTTCATTTCAAATTCTTTCATTTCAAATTCTTTCTTCAAGCACTCAACAGTCTTTTGGATCTCTTCAGGAGTTCCAATGATATTCAAATCATCAACATATACTGCAATAAATACATATCCAGATCCAAACTTCTTAATGAAAATGCATGGGCAAATTGGATCATTCTTGTACCTTCTTTCAACAAATACTCGCTTCGGCGATTATACCACATGCGCCCGGATTGTTTCAATCCATAAAGGGGTTTGTGCAATTTGATCGAATAATGTTCTCTAGAACCTGAACTCACTACTTCAGGCAGTTTAAATCCTTCAGGAAATTTCATATAAATGTTAGTATTCAGTGGGCCATACAAATAAGCTGTTACTACATCCATTAGGCGTAAATCAAGCCCTTCTCTTATAGCCAGACTTATCAAAAATCTAAATGTAGTTGAATCCACCACAGGAGAATATGTCTTCTCATAATCAATTCCAGGTCTTTGTGAGAATCCTTGTGCAACTAAATGTGCTTTATACCTTACAATTTCACTCTTTTCATTTCTTTTATGCACAAAAACCCATTTATATCCCACTGGTTTCACACCTGTAGGTATACGGACTACAGGTCCAAACACTTCTCTTTTCGCTAGCGATTTCAATTCATTTTCAATTGCTTCTTTCCATTTTGGCCAATCATCTCTTTGTTTACATTCCTCAATCGATTTTGGTTCATAATCCTCTTTATTATTTATAACATCTAGTGCTACATTGCATGCAAAAATATCATCGACGTCGATTTGATTTCGGTTCTATTTTATACCGGACATGACATAATCAATAGAAATCTCTTCATTGTCAGATACCTGATTTTCTTCTGAAACTATTCTTCCAGTCATGTCTATAGTCTCTTCAGGAGATCCCGGTATAATTATTTTTTCTTTGATTTCACCATCATTAATCTTTGCTCATTTCTTTTTTCGAGGATTCTTATCTTTGGAACCAATTGGTCTACCACGCTTCAGGCGTGTATTAGACTCAGTAGCAACTAGATTTTGTCCTTCTGGGAATCAAGTTTTATTGGAGCATTTACAGCTGGTATATGTGACTTAGTCACTTTCTTTGGGTCAGAAAATGCGTCTGGCAATTCATTAGCTAAACTTTGTAAATGAATAATTTTTGGAACTTCTAAATCACATTGCTTAGTTCGAGGATCAAGATGAGCTAATGACAACTCTTTCCAACTAATTTTCTTATCCAACTGTTAGATTTCTCCCTCTAATGTTGGAAAAATTGACTCGTCAAAATGACAATCTGCAAAACGAGCCGTAAATAGATTCCCTGTAGATGGTTCTAGATATTTAATTATGGATAGGGATTCAAATCCAACATATATACTCAACATTCTTTGAGGTCCCATCTTAGTTCTATGTGGTGGAGCAATTGGAACATATACGGCACATCCAAATATTCTTAGATGGGAAATATTTGGTTCCTGACCATGAACTATTTGTAAGGGGGAGACTTTATGATAACTTGTTGGCCTGATGCGAATTAATGCAGCTGCATGTAAAATTGCATACCCCCAAGCAGTGATTGGGAGTTTTGACTTCATAAGTAATGGCCTTGCTATCAATTGAAGTCGTTTTATTAAAGATTCTGCTAGACCATTTTGTGTGTGAACATGAGCTACAGGATGTTCAACATTATTCCAATGGACATCAATAGTTATTAAAAGACTGAGAAGCAAATTCACCAGCATTATCAAGACGGATGGTCTTAATAGGAAAATCTGGGAAATGGGCTCGTAATCGAATCAATTGAGCAAGCAATCTCGCAAACGCCAGGTTGCGAGTTGATAACAAAGATATATGAGACCATCTAATCGATGCATCAATTAAAACCATAAAGTACCTAAATGGTCCACATGGGGGATGTATAGGCCCATATATATCCCCTTGAATTCGCTCAAAAAAAATAAGTGGTTCGTTATTTATCTTAGCTGGTAATGGTCGGATTATTAATTTCCCCAGTGAACATGCAGCACATGTAATGTTTTAAAGAATCTACTGGCTCTTCAATGAATGTCCACATGAATTTTCAATTATTTTTTGCATCATTATTGAACCGGGATGGCCTAACCGGTCATGCCAAAGAACAAAGTCATTAGTAAACTTCTGGTTTACTATAGCATGTGTTTCTATAGAACTGATCTTTGTGTAGTACAAACCAGTAAAGAATGCAGGCAATTTCTCAACAATTTGTTTATTGCCTTGAGCAATACTCGTAATTTGAAGGAATTCACAATTTCCTCGTTTAAAGTCTCAATATGATATCCATTTTGGTGAATATCTTTAAAACTCAATAAATTTCTTTGAGACTTAGGGGAGTATAATGCATTAATAATTTCAATTTTTGTTCCCTTGGTAATAAAAAATTGCTCTTCCAGAGCCTTCTATAATAGTTGTACTACCAGATATAGTGCTCACACTTTCTTCTTTCATTATTAAATGAGAAAAATATCTCTTGTCTTTCAGTATGGTGTGAGTAGTTGCACTGTCTGTTAGACATATATTTTCACCATTCATAACTGATCGCCTTTGCGAGATAATGTTCTTCAAAGAAACAAAATAACCACAAAATGTCACACAAAATGGTGAAAACAGATATTCAAAGTTCAAATTACTAAAAGGTCTATAAAACAAAATTATCACATAAAACATAGCACTAGTAAAGGTCATAACATCATTATTAAAGTTGCTAAATGAAACATAGAGTAGTAGAGATTTATTTTATTATTTATCGAAATTTGTGGCATTAATAATTTCCTTCAGGGGTAGAAAGAAAATCAGCCACTTCTAAGTGGGTTGCATTGCCATCATCAAAATCACCTTCGCCATCTTTATACACAAGATTGGTTTCTACTTTCTTTCCCTTCTGTTTTATGGACTGTTGATAAAGATCAACTAGATGCTTTTGTGTGCGACACACACGAGACCAATGTCCTTTTCCTCCACAACGATAGCATACATTAGTCACATTTTCACCTTTTTCTTTCTCTTCATTGTTACCATTTTTCTGATCCTACTTCTGGTAGGAATGTGAATTTTTAAAACGACCACCTCGACCATATCCATATCTATGTTCGCAGCCATGCCCTCGGCCACGACCATGGCCACGCACACTACTATTTGCATGGTGTGTTTCTTTTAATTCTTGCCCATTGTGTAAACTTACATTCGCTTCAGGGAATAGAGCAGAGCCAGTTGGGCATAATTCATGGTTTTTCATCAGCAGCTCGTTGTTTTGCAGGACAACATTATTTGCATGGAAAGTTGAGTATGTTTTTTCTAACATTTCTGCATCAGTAATCTTCTCTTCACATAAATTCAATTGTGAAGTGATTCTGAACATGGCCGAGTTATAATCACTAACAGACTTAAAGTCTTGCAATCTTAAATTCAGCCACTCATAACGAGCTTTAGGCAAAATCACAGTTTTCTGGTGGTCATATCTTTCCTTTAGATTGGCCCAAAGAATTTGAGGGTCCTTAACAGTCAAATATTCGGTCTTTAGACCTTCATGGAGGTGATGGCGAAGGGAAATCATGGCCTTGGCCTTATCTTGTGTACTTTCTTCATTTCCCTCCTTAATAGTCTCACAAGACCCTTTGTATCTAAATGAATTTCAGCATCTAGTACCCATGATAAATAGTTATTTCCAGTGATGTCCAGAGCCACAAATTCGAGTTTTGTAAGATTTGACATTATAAACTATAAGACAAAATATACAAGTCAATAATGTAAAATAAAGCATGTTAATATGCAAATGAAATAACACATATGCAAATGAAATAGATCAACTTGTTACCCTTACTTCACCTAAGCGTCCTTCGGCAATCTTTAAGGAAAAATTTGTTGGCCTTGATTTCTTGTATTAGAGACTCGTGCTGATAACGTGTTGTGAAATAATAAAGAAAGAATAAACTAAAATGTGATAGAAGAAAGAGTGTAGAGAGAATATAGAAGAGAGAGTGTATCTTCTTTTTATATATATTTTTCGTGAGTACATGAGCCCCATATATATAGGGGTTAAAAGTAACTCTCTAATTATTATAGGGCATGTAAAGTGTCATGACCTTTTATCTCCCATATTAATGGGGTATAGGAAAAGTCTCATAACTTATGGGGTATAGGAAGAGTTTTATAACTTAGGGTTGATAATGACATCCACATAAATATTTCATAACAATATTGAATAATTAGATACATTAATCTGTTAATCTAATATGAGTCAAAATATCCTTTACAAAAAATGATTATTTTAGTACTTCATTGTCTTTGAGAACATTTGTAAATCTTGAGGGTTAATTCTTTTTTTTAAATTATGACTAAATTAATATAATATGTTAAAGTTGAGGATTAAATTTGTTATTATATTAATTTTTTTAACTGTCATGTTATCTTGATATTTGTGATTTTAACAAGAGTGACCAAAATTATACATGTGTGTTTAAATTGCAAATTTTTTCTTCTAAATGCCTAAAATGAAAATTTTTAATAGTTGAGTGATTATCTATTTAGTTTATCCTAACCAAATTAATTAATTTTATATAAATATATTATCATATTAATTAATAATTAATATCGTTTTATTATTATCAAACAATAATACTAATAAATTATTATTTTTAATGTCAATTTAAGTAACAATTTATATATATATTATATTATAGATATAATTAATTGCATTTAAAATTAAACTGATGGGTTGACTTTTAAATCTGTTTACAAAGGTGACATATTAAAACAAAGAAAAAATAATTGTAAAAAATTCAACGCCTATTCCGGGATTAAAAAATATATTTATTTTTGGTAGAATATATTTACTTTTTCTTTTTTTAATCATAACTGAGATGCGTTAAAAATTAATAATTAACAAAGGTACTAAATTTAATAAGGATGGGCTCCTTTTTTCAAGTTGAATAAACTTTGAATCATGTATCTTTCTTTCATTAAAGTCAGTCAGAATTCGGAAAGTCTGGAACAGCCAAATTCTTTCATGCTTCTTCTTCCTTTTTTTGAATTTAAAAAAAAAAAACAATGGAAAAGTGTGAAGTGATTGTTGAAGTTGTTGTCGGTTGAGGTTGTCTTGGTTTTGACATATAAGGTAGGAGAGGCGTCGGTATCCTTGCACATTCTCCGGCGGTATGTCTCCGGAAATATCGAAGCACATCCGCAGTGCAGCTCTCGTTTTGACGGTTCTCACTCTTTCCGCTTTCCTTCTTTACACTGCCACTGATTCCGACCGTTTGTCGTCCGGTTCCTTTTCCTCCTCCTTCGCTACCATTTTCCCTTCCTACCTCAATTACTCCTCTTCCTCGGTCAGTTCTTTTATTGTCTTTGTTTCGCCTTTCTTATTTTTCTAAATAGTGTCAATTGGAAGTTACCATTGAATAATTTCCTGATTAATTCGAATTGAAAAAAAAATCACTTAGTTCACATTGTTAAGTAGAGTAAATATTATTAACTATGCTTATTGATGTAAACTAAGAATGAAATTGACTGGTCAATGGCAACACAAGTCTCACCGTTTGCGGTACTTATATTGGAGTTGCCTTGTTTTGTTAGTTTGATAATTCAATGATAAATGAATGTAATGATTAATTAAGATCATAACTTTTCGTATAATGATAATTTCAAAAGAAATTATCCATGCATGATAGAGTTATGGTAAGGATTCTAGTTAATGCTACAAATTGAGAAGGCCGTCATGTTAGCATGTAGATTCTTTTTCTTATGTTTAAGGAAATTATAAACTCGCTCTGTTTGATTCCTCGTTCTTGATGTTGGAGGAATGCATGTCAAATATTGCAAGGGGTAAAGTTAAGGTCAATGTTGTCCTTGTAGGATTAGCTGCTTAGCTGCAAAAGCAATCTCATGAATGTCCCTCAATATATTTACATTATAAAGTTGTTTCTCCTGCAGAATCCAACGCAGGAGCTTGAAGAAATTTTGAAAAATGCTTCCATGGTGAATAATACTGTTATTTTAACGACTTTAAATGATGCCTGGGCAAGAACTGGTTCGATTGTTGACCTTTTCCTCAAGAGCTTTATGCTCGGAGATGGAACCCGTAAGCTTTTGGACCATTTGGTGATTGTTTCCATGGATGAAAGGGCATATAATCGTTGTCGAATTGTACATAAGCACTGCTATGCTCTTGTCACCAAAGGTGTTGATTTTCATCAAGAAGCATACTTTATGACCCCACAATACTTGAAGATGATGTGGAGAAGGATTGACTTTCTCCAAACCGTCCTTGAATTGGGTTATAGTTTCGTATTCACGGTATTCGCCTATCAATTTGTTCTTCTCTTCAATGTTTCTGCTTTAGAATGATGATTCTTCTGATATGTGTAGCCTTATGTTTAACCTGCAACGTTTTTTTCGGAACAAAGTCAGTAACTGCAAGAAAGCATTATGCAATTTTTGTGAATAGATCTTTGAAAACAAGTTGTCGCTTTTAGGACTAGTTGAAGCAGATTAAACTTGCATCAAATTAAGGCTTTATGAGCCTTAGTAAGACCCCTATTTACCTGCATATGTATATATATTGACTGCCTTTTCCATTGGGTTACATGCTTGTCCAGGATGCTGATATCATGTGGTTTAGGGATCCATTTCCACGCTTCTTTCCAGATGCTGATTTCCAGATATCATGTGACAATTATTTAGGGAGACCTGAGGATATGAATAACAGTCCCAACGGGGGATTTAATTATGTGAAATCTAACAGTCGTTCCATAGCATTCTATAAGTTCTGGTATTCATCGCGGGAAACATATCCAGGATATCACGACCAGGATGTTCTGAATAAGATAAAGTCGGATCAAATGATCACAAAGATAGGGTTGAAGATAAGATTTTTGGATACAGCTTATTTCGGTGGGCTTTGTGAACCAAGCAGGGACTTGAATGTAGTATGTACAATGCATGTAAATTGCTGTATTGGTATGGATAGAAAGCTTCATGACCTCAACCTTATGCTTCAAGACTGGAGAGCTTTCATGTCATTGCCTCCGGATCTGAAGAACCAATCTATCATCTCCTGGAGAGTCCCTCGCAATTGCAGGTGCTTTTTCCCCCTCTCTATATATAATGTTTTACGTCCAACTTTTTCCCTTCAAAAATGGTTACTCTCTTTTCGTGAATATGTTACAGTCTCGATCCTTTAGACATTCCGGTTCCTGCACCTCCAAAGATGGATGTTAAAGAAGAGGGAGAAGATTGATTGGAATTGCACATAATGTTTAAATTATATACTGCTTGAAGATAATGAAGGGACAAGCTATCCGCTTCCTTTGAATTTTCATGATAATTGTCAATTACATACCCATTTGATGATACTGAACTTACAGTGCATATTGGCTCTTTTCTTTTCAAGCAAGATATTATATCTGGTTGTTAAAAAGAAGCTCGATTATAATGTTCTCTTTGGGATTCGGATATAGACAGGAGCTAAGACCATTTTCTTGAGAGGTCGGAATATTTGAATTATACATTTTTATTATTATATTAACATAAAATTTTATAAATTTTCAAAATATTATATATAATTTTAGAGAGGTCAAAATTCAATTTTACATTTTAATGAGATTACATTTTAAATATGTTTTTGAAGGTTGTGTTCAATTTTTTCAATAATGATATAAAAATTTCAAAATAAAAGGCAGTGATTCTTAAAATGATATCAAGTTAACTTTCAAATGCTTGAGTTAGTATATCAAAATCATTTGATCCATTAGTATGGATAAATGTCATGCCTACATAATTTAACCTATATTTTGAAGAACTCATTTCGATCTGGATAATAATTATAAATAAAATATTTTAACCAGGCAATCAATACTAATAATGCTGTATTTTCAGAAATCAAGGTCAGGCCCAACTGCTCCAAAGTTTCAGGCTCAACTTTTTTATTTTTAAACTTCTAACTAGATGTTCACTAAACCCAATTCAGTATTAATCCTTTGCGTTTTGTCAATCCATTAAAAGAGTAAGTGTTGGCTGCAAATTTTATAATTGCTCCATACTAAAAGTGAGGGTAAAACTTTTGACCACTAATTAAGGTAAGAGAGACTTTTACTATATCACTCAACTCTTGTAGTTCAATTAATTGATGTATAATTATATATATTAACTTGCATCACACCCATGAATCATGATATATAGGTGGAAAAGTATAATGATTTTTTTGCACCTTCAACTTTACAAAAACAAAAGTTATTTTAGCACTCCAATTTTTCATCTCTTTTAACCCTTAAACTTATATTGATTGTCCAATCACCCAAAAAATAAAAAAAATTAACATTTGTTAACTTTGTTAATGCAACATACATATAGATTGTCACGTACATGCCACGCTTTCAATTAATTAAATTTAAAATTTTAAAAATATTTTTTTTATAATTTGTATTCTTTTTTAATAATTTAATAATTTTTATTTTTAAAAATTTTTAAACTTTAAAAAATTAATTAATTACTAGCATGGTAATCACATAGCGATCCACTTGTATGCCACATCAGCAAAGTCAACAAATGTGGACTTTTTCATTTATTTTTGGGTGATTTGACAAATAATAGTTAAAAAGAATTCAATAAATCACAAAAATGATTTTATTTTTGTAAAGTTGGAGGATTAAAAAAATATTAAGTATATTCTGTTTTTTGGTATTTGGCTTAACCACATTAGTGCGTTGAGGTTAAATATGCTTTATTTAATTAATAGACTTTTGTCTTGTATTACTAACTTAGTAACTAGTGAGTGGAAGGTAATTAGTCAAAGTCATTTGCACACCTTTATGTAGGTTTGATGCTTGTTAAAAAAAATTATTTTGTTATAAACATAACTTGACAATAATAATGTGCACTTTTAATTATCGGGCGAATAATAAACATTATTTTAAGGTTATAATTGAATATCTAATTTTGAATTTAAATTTTATATTCTATTCGCCACAAATCATGATCGTAAAATTAATTAAAATTTTTGAATTAATAAACTATATACACAATATCAATATATGTGTAGAGTAAATAGAGAAAGAATAGGAAATATATATTTAAAATTAATTAAATTTAACTATATATTTTTAAAAATAATGTTTTAAAATATATGTTACAAATTGGTTTGCATCAAAATATTTTATATTTTAAAATTAATTTTTTAGAAAATATGAAATTAGAAATATCATCTAAAAAATAAAAATAAAAATTATTAAGTTTATTTATGAGTTAGTATTTTATACACTATGGTGTACTTTTTTTATTGGATAAACTATAAAAATAATCACTTTTGTTTGATTCATATTATATTTTAGTCACTTATTTTTGAAATGTTACGTTTTAGTCACTTACGTTATTGTTTTGTTAAGAAGTGATCACTCTACTGCTAAACTCCGTTACCTCCCTAGCGACAGTCCTACATGGCAGTCCAAATGGGTTTTAAATGCCAACTTGGATGTCTAGTTATTAGGATGAAAATAGGTTTTTAATTAAATAAATTTAATTTGGATTGTCATGTAGGACATCCAAGTTGGCATTTAAAACCCATTTGGACTGCCACGTAGGACCACTGTTAAGGAGATAATGGAGCTTAATGGTAGAGTGACCATTTCGTAACAAAATGATAATGCAAGTGACTAAAACGTATCATTTTAAACATAAGTGATTAAAATGTAATATGAAGCAGACAAAAGTGACTATTTTTATAATTTATCTTTTTTTTATAATCTTAATATATATTTTTTAATATTTTACTATATCTTAAATCTATTTGTAAAATCTAAAAAGCCGTATCAGATATTTTTCCTTAAATTTTGTAGAAGAAATAATTATGAGGAACAATTTGTTATGTGTTAACATTGCTTGGGACAGGTATAACGTGGCTAGTATGTGGTGTGTCTGTGTGTTGTGGGCTTGGCTTTTATTATCTCATCTCTCTTCTCCAACGTAGTCTTGGGTTTTCCATGACAAGATAGTGTGAAGGAAATTGCTGGCTCTCCGTGCTTTTTGCCTCTTATATTTATCAAAAGTATGTTGATGATAGAAAGGCAAGGAGGTCACAGACCCATTTTCAGGAAGGCTCTTCATCTTTATGCCAATGTAAAAACCGACGGCCATGGATGCTCTTTATATAATTTTAATAATCGGTAGTGACTTCCTTAATTCTCTACCCGGATCACCTTGCTTTTTTTTTTTTTTTACTTCTATAAGAAAACAACCTTCATTCAAATTTTAATTTATTTTTAAATTTTTTATTAACAAATAATAGTTATAATAAAAATAAAATAACTCAATTCATAATCAATTTTTTTATAGAATAGAAAAATAAAAATATCAAATATTGAGTTAGTCTAATAGTTAAGTTTTTACGCATTGTTTTCATTGATTTAATTTTTCTATTGCAACTTAAGCAAAAATTATTGAATTCGAAAAATAAATTTTGAAAAAGAGCAAGGTTCACTAGTTGAATTTTGATTTCAATTTAAAGTCAGATCAGATTTTGGTCAAGTTTATGCACATTGTTAATTGTCAAAGTCTGACCTATATCGAAATATGAATTTTAAATTTTATCGAAACTCGTTCATATTTATAAATAGTTAATCTACACTCGTTTAGGCTCATTCATTTTTTTATTTTTAAAGTATTACTTATTATATTTTTAATATTTATATTATAGTATAATATATTTAATTCTTTATTTGCTATAAATAATATACATATATAAACTAAATGAAAAGTAACATAGTACAAACTTGAAAGCTAGTCATACTATGTCAGACTTGTTTGAAGTGGTGACAACTTGATTATAAGAGGGAAAAATATGACCTTTTTGTATAGGAGAGGTTCTTTTTTGAGTGCAGATTTTGAAAATATAAGGCATTACGTTCATGGAAATCAAACCTAAGTCAATTTTGGTTTGACAATGTACAAGTCGAAGGCTAGAAGTCTTCCGACTTCAAAGTTCAAGCACAACTTTGACTTAGTTAATATCCTGCATAGTTCAAGATAGGCTCACGGTGAGCTTTGAAAAAGAAGACATTATGGAAATATAAGTCAATGTGGAGATTTGTGGAGTATCTTTCGCATTTCAATCAACTTTAGGCACAAATAGAGAACAACGTCATGACAATGAGCCATGTGACGTTACAACGACGAAAATAGAGGAGAAGCAGAAACGATGTCGTGACGAAAACAATAGGGGACATTGCGACATGGCAACTTGTCATGCAATTTTCTCGATTTTCTTCTTCCAGTTAAACTCTGATTATTTGTCTCAGTCGAACTCTGATTAGTGTGGATTATTTTAATATTATTTGACATACGAATTTAACCTATAAATAGACACTTTTCTACCCTAGAAAGATTTAACCCATTACACATTTACGAATTAGCTTTTAGAGAATTTTGTGTTTAAGTTTTGAAGGTTCTTATTTTCGAGTTTTGGGTTTAGTTTTTATCTCTATTTATTTACTCTTTGTTTTTGTCGTTATAGTGAAATTATCTTTGCATGTGGTTTTTTATCCTTTTCGGAGGAGTTTTTTCACGAAAAATATTTGTGTTTGGTATTTTCAATTTCTTTGTTATTTTACTTGTTTGTTGCTTAATCGGGTTTATCCCCAATAGTAAGGCTTACATGTTTTAATTGAAATTAGTTATTTAATGGTGAAATTTGCTCATAATTTGATTGTAATTACTCTAGCAATGAATGTGACATCCTGTAATTCGGATCTGATGATCGGGTCGGATATCCAGGTGTTACATTAATTGTGCTCGTTGACACTAAATAAATAAATAAAATTTAATTATTTTAAAATTAATAAAAAAGAAATTTAAAACATTTTATAAAATATATTTTTCAATGAAAATTCGATTCAAAGCAATGAAATTTTAAGACAAATATGTATATATTAAAATCGAATGGTATTGTTATTCCCGTAATGAAATTTTAGAGGGGAGCCATGGAGGTGGCTCATCGTTTTTAGGCCTTGAATATATCAACGTAAGATGAAGTAATCGAATAAAGGCCCATTGGACCCATCAGTGATTTTTCTAGGTTTAGCAATGGATGAAGTTTCTTTTGGAAGCTGCACTTGTTCAAGTTTTTGTCCTTTTCTTATTCCCCTTCAATTTTCTGTCGTGGTTTTAGACTTTTGATAATTTGGTCATAAACATGTTTCATTGAAGAACATGGTGGGTCTGTTTCCAGTTCTACTGAAAATGTTGTATTGAAATTTATGTTCTGGAAATGTTGTCACTGGTTTAAAGTGATAAATGTAATCTATTGATAGAGATTGAATCCAAGTTTATGTAGTATATAACACAATACTCTTACTACTAAATTAAGATATTGCTGACAGTAAATCTAAAATATTAAGGATTAATATTTGATACGCTATTAGTGAATAAATCTCATACACCATTAGTTAATAATAAGATGAAACATCATTAATGGTGTAAAATAAAAATATTTAAACATAATTAAATAATTAAATATAATTTTTTTTCACCTTTGGATTTTGGGTTTCAAGTTTTGGATTTTCATTTTTGATTTTTAGATTTTAGATTTTGAGTTTTAGTGCTTTTGTATTTATTTATGTTTAACAATTATAATTAATATTTATTTTTAAATAAATTTATTTATACTTATTTTTAAAACCCTCAATATTTTTTGTTGTATATTAGTAATTGCCTAATGATTAAAAGTATTCACTACCTCAAATGTGGTATGGATTCAAGTTACGTTGTCAAAATTTTTTTGATGTTTTTGAATAAAACTAATATGATACGTTTATATCTAATATTTAACTGAAATTTCACCTCAATCAAATGAGATATTTTTTAGTAACATCTTTCGATCAGTTATCTACTAAATATTTCACACTACATAAAATATTGAAAAAAAATAGTCGTATAATACAAGTCAAAAAGATGCAAACAAGTCTCAATTGCTAAGATCAGTGACTTGTTGCACTAACAATAAGTAATAAGTTGTGGTAGCATGTGTGTAAAGATTCAAATGTAATTTTCTTGAGTTACTTTTATCACAAAACAACAAATGAGAAGAATTTCTAAATAAAATCTCACAATACCTCAAAAGATTACTTTTTTTTTAAACATTATTTTGCTTATTATTCAATTTGTTCTTGTGTGATAACGTAGTTTCCTTTACTCATAAAATAGTAGCACATTATTGAGAAAATGGTAAAAATATAAAGGTAGGAGGAAAGTTGCATGGCAGTGGTGGATGGATGCTTCCTGGTGCGTGCATGAAAGCATGGGTCATACATAACTCAACCTTTTTCCAACTATTGTCATCATTGTTCCAAACCATGTCTTGGTTTGACATTTAAGTACGTTGGGGGTCCATCAATGGCTTTATTTGAGGTTTCCAAGAAGCTTCCTTTCCCTTTATTTCCCCCAGTTTCTGAGCATATGATATATATTTGTCATTGTCACGTAAAAGCTCACTGTTTTAAGGGTTCTCCTATGATGGGGCCTCTTCTTTCGGTCTTGGGACTAGGTAAATCGTTTAGTAGGGTTTTGAAATTAATTAAGCAATCTAAATTAAAACACTAAAAAGGTAAATCTAAGAGATTGAAAAGGATCTTCTTCCCCAAAGTTCATTGGAATTAAAATGGATTTTGATTCCCCCTCCATCTATTCGGTTAACCCTTGAATTTGTACCAAAATATTTATGAGGTTAGAGCTCAAGATACCTCTTTGAGGTCATAAGTTTGAATAACTAGATCAATAAATATGAGATTTATGAGAAGAAAACTGTATAATTTAATTATAAAATTCGAAGTGAATTTAGATAAAACTCTTTCAACAATGATGATTTTAAAATTCAAATTAATTATCTAACTACAAATATATATGGGTGGAAAGCAGAATTATGCAACAAATATATTTATAAAAAAATTAATATAAAAATAAATGTAGTTTTGATTAAAAAATTAGAGTGGCTTAAATTTAAATCATGTTATTTCTTTATTTTTTATATAAAAGATATAAAAGGACAAAAACACCCTAAAATAGTTTATTTTATTTTGTAAAATAATGATATTTTAATTATTATCCAATTAAATTTGTGTCACAAGTTGATGCTCAATTAATTTGTGCCACTAACTCAATCAATAGCTTAATATATATAGTATAAAATAAATATATATAATTCCATACAGACTTAGGTGATGTGTTATTTGAACTCTATAATTTTTTAAATTAATCATATGTTAGAACAGCAACATAAATTAGTATTTGTCTCTTAATCAGGCTAAAAAAAATGCCATCAGAAGTTATAAGCGTTAAAAACAAGTAAGGATGTGGAAAGGACCACAAGACAAAGGAATAAAAATAAGAAGAAAAACAAAGCATCTCCAATATTCTAATTTTTTGTATAGTTGCTCAAACAAATTATATGCCCAAACTTAATAAATTTTTTTTTATAAACCTAAACTTAATTCAGTTCATCCATGAGATGGCATCTAATTAATATTCTGATTTGCCTCTCCTCATTAATTTGCAATATCTTTCCTTGTCCACAAACTGCAACCTCGTTGTATTAAATGATGTCTTGGTCTTGCACATTAGCTAGCGAAAGTTTTAAGATTAATAAATTGAAATTTTTAGTTATCATGTTTTTAAAAAATTTATTATATTTTTGCCTTAACTTGCCAATATGAGAAGCAATTTAGAAGGCATCCATGGATGGTCTTCTATCTTGTACCATTTGTAGTGATCACTCGGTTGGTCAATAACCTGCCACCCGCATACCTCTCATCATTTGCATACCTCACACCACCCGAATGAGGGTCACTCGTTTTTTGCCACTTGATACAGATTGTCTATAAGAATCACCTAAGGATGATTTGCACATAACTATTTATATGATTAATATTTTAATAATTTAACTGTTATATTTTATGGTTTATTTATATAGAACATGTATGTCTAATTTAATATAAAATTAAAATTTCTAACTATTTGTTTTTTATAAAAAAATTAATCGTTGAATATATATTAACATATAGAGTATTTTAAATCGATATAATAGAGATATCAGATCAGTTCGAAAATTTACTTACAAGACAAATACAATTATATTAATAAATTCAATAATTGAATCGTTTAAATATGTAAATCATATCTGTAAAACTAATATGATATGTATCCCTCGTTATAAAGTTTATATGTTTGGAGATTCAGACCTAAATTCATATTACAAAAATTGATTGCATGTTTACTCCAATTTGGAGAAATTTAAGAGGCAGTGAATGAGGGTGTGGTTTTACGGCGCTTAATGGGCTTTTGCCTTGGATGCTCTTTTCAGAGTTCAAGCTTCCGTTAACGGAAGGTCCAATTTGGTTTTAATTTTAAAAATATTACTCTTTATTTTTATTTTTTTTTGCTTATTAAAGTTTTAATATTGAAAATATTCACATGAGTATTGAGCTAAAAAAATAGTGCATTCATTTCATTAAATTAAGCTCTATAGAAATAGAGAAATCAAACTGTATAAATAAATATGGTGTGTTTTATTTTTCTGTTACTCATCACAATATTATCCGAAATGCCCATTGTCGCTACCAATATTAAATCACCACTTACGCACCCTATTTTTCTTAAGCATCGAATGTAGGTTCCAACATTCTGTATTGTAATGTTTGTATATACACCCTATTTTTCTTCAAGTATCGAATGTAGATTCCAGCATTCTGTATTATAATGTTTGTATATTGTTGATTTACGAATTTATAAACTGGAAATGTATTTTAATTTAATATTGTGTACATTGTAAATTGGAATGATTTCAACGTAATTATGATGCACAATAATTTTGTTGATTGTTTATTGAAGTAGTGTCATTTTTATTTATGATTAATTGTATAATAAGACTTACGTGTAGTTATGAAATTGTAATTACGATTCATTTTGGATTTGTAATACAAAATCTATAGTTTATTTTGTAAATATATACTCAATATTTAGATAAGTTATTTCAGTAGATAATCTAAATGCGTCTGTAATTCAGTAAAAGAATCAAATTGAGCATTTTATTGAAATATTGAGAAGGATTATTATGTCGCCTACAGTTCCAATTGGGGATATGATTAGTCTTGGCTATCGAAGCAGTTGATTCCACGAGTAGAGATATAGATGTATTCATTGGTAGAATGATACATTGGACTGGACCCAAGATAAATTAATTCTGAATCCATTTGTGAATTAATTCACTTGTGACGTTCATGATGTAATTTACCTAAATCCTGAGTTAGTTACTGACTATGCGTATGCAACTCATGTGCTTTGATATAAGTAGAGGCTTATGCTTTAAAGATGATAGAGCCCATAGCCGGTATGTTAGGTACATGACTTGTGTATGACATGACTTTACTAGCAATAGTTGAATTCATAGTTCAATTAAAGAGTTAATGATATCCTCTTATTGACATTGTGTGGATTGATAAATATGGAACGTGGCCACGGGTTACTTGTTCTCGAACAAGCAATTTATCACATTCATTTGTTGACAGTAATCATATTAATCATTAAGAAAACACAATAGTGACAATAAGATAAATTTGGATTGTATTGAGTGAATGAATTTAACTCAAATGAATAAATGATATCATATGAGGTTAACACACACATGACAAGGTTATTAGACAAAGCAATACAAAGCAATTGGATGAATTGCTTTATAAAGAGTATACAATAAGGAGTTTTCAATCATGGTACTTCTTGTGGACTGACTCCATAATTAAGTAATTGTGAATTATTGGAATGATGCTTCTGGACTTAATTGCAATCACTAGAACCTAATTGTATATGTCCGATTGGTCTTTGCACTAGCTCAACAAAAACTCGATCGGACTGCATTTGAATTAGAAGAAAATTCTACGACTTTGGGAATAATTTAATTGAGTCAATTTATTCGATGTTGAATTGAATTAGGTGGTCGTGAGAATTGTTCAACTAGAGAATTTGATTAAAGAATTTTCTTGAAAAATTAATTTGGAAAATCTAAGTAATTTTTGGAAAAATTAATTTTGATCAAGTAAAATTAAATTAATCAAATCAATTAAAATTAATATGATACTTTTAGAAGTTAATTTTCAAGTCAGACAATTGGCCTAATAGGTAATTGAACTTAAAAATTGGACTTGAGATAGTAAATTGAGCACGGGAGCCCAAAACCAAAACCAAGACCCAAAAATTGGTCAAACCGGGCTCGGGCCCGATATGTAAAACTGGGCGGGCGGTCCAACTGGTGGCTAGACCGGACCAGTCAAGTTGTCATTGACTTGGATCGAACTGGCAGCAGTCAAACTGGCTCGGTGGCTATGACAACGACATCCTGGTGGCCGGCGGCAGTTAGTCGTCGGTGGTTAAGCAGTGAAAGAATTACAATCCTATTGGGACTTTACCAGAGAATTTGATTTCAAATTAATTATCCTAAAAATAAAATTATTTCAATAGTTTAATATTAAATTTAATTTAATACTTACCTTAATAGTATTTTATTAATTTAATATTAAAGTGATTATGTTAATATTTGATAAGCCATAAAATTAACATGTTTTTAATCCCATTCTTGATGCGTTTTTGGATGATTTATTATATGAATTAGTGAATTTGATGCTCCTAATCTTTTAAATTCATGTTTCTATACTTAGGTGAGCATAGGGGAGCGAAAGGAGCGAAAAACGAGCCAAAATAGGCAAAAAGAGCTATTTCCAGGATCCACACGGCCTGGGCATTTCCACACGGGCTGGCCACACGCCCATGTGCCAGTCCTTGTCGATTTCGCACCCTGCTTCCCTATTACGTGGAAAAACCTAATTTTTAAGGTTTCAGAGTATTCTAAAATCTATAAATACACACTAGAAGAGGACCTAAATGGGGCATAGAGTAGAACGCAAAAATTACTTGAAAAATGCCATGGACTCAACTCAGAAGCAGGATCTCCTTCAAGACTGAAGATCTCCATTCAATTTCTTTAGAAGTTTTTGGGTTTCTTTATGTTTTGTTCTTTTCCTATTTTTGAGATGTTTTTCTTTCTAAGTATGAACTAAATTCCTTAAATACCTAGGGAAGATGAAACCTATGGCAGATCTTATTGTTTGATTTTTCTGAATTTCATGATAAATATTTGTTCTTGATCTCAATTATATTTATTTACCTTCATGTTTAATGTTTTCAGGATATTAATTCATGATTGATATGCTTATTCAGTGGAGCAAAAGTCCCCATTTAAGAGTAGATCTGGCATAATTGAGTGGAGTTGCATGAATCTTAGAAATAGGACGACATAAATCTATCGGATTAGAGTCAAATCTAATAGGGGAATCCATAGATCGAGTTAATGTGACTATAGGGGTTTTAATTAGAAAGAGATTTCAATTAATCAACCTAGAGTCAGTTATTTTTACTCTTGAAAGAGATATTACTATAATTTAGGGATTTTTATGGATCAAGTCAAATGAATAAATCATTTAATTCAGATTTAGAATAATAAGTGAAGTCTAGGCGGATTCTTTCCTGGGTATTGTCTCTCTCATAAGTTTTTTTCGATTATTTTCTCAATTCGCTCTCTGCCGCTTAGTAATTGTTTAATTTAATTTTAGATTTTAAAACAATTCCTTCAATTTAAAGGCTAGATAATAAAAAAAGATAGTAATTACTAGTACTTTTAGTCCTCGTGGATACGATATTCCCGACTCACCGTAACTATACTACCATTCGATAGGTGCACTTGCCTTTGTCGTATTTTAGTTGGTTCGTGATGTCATCAAGTTTTTGGCACTGTTGCCGGGGACTAAAATATTAGAAATGCTTGATTTTCATTAATTTAGCCATTTTCATTTTTTTTGCAATTTATTTTTTTTATTATTAATTTATTAACTTTTCTTTTATTTGCTTCTGGCAGGTTCCTTTAGTTTATGACTAGAAGAAACCCGTCAGGACCTCTAGTATTCGATAGTGAGATCGAATACATAGCTCACAGAAATCGTAGAGAACCGAGGCAGAGTCGACAGAGTACAATATAAGAGTAAGAGGATGTTATTACTAAGGAGATGGCAGAAAATCAAAATAATCAGTTACCTTCTGTGGTTGATGTAAATCCTGTAAATCCAAATCCTACTCCTCGTACTATGTACAATTGTGCTAAGCCCAACTTAACTGGGGCTGAATCGAGTATTGTTAGACCTGTTGTTGCTACAAATAATTTTGAACTGAAACCTAACACTATTCAAATGATTCAACTGTTTGTTCAGTTTGATGGTTTGTAGGACGAAGACCCAAATACTCATTTGGCTAATTTCTTAGAATTCTGTGATACTTTTAAAATTAATGGCGTTTTTTATGATGCCATTCGTCTTCGGTTGTTTCCTTTCTCATTAAGAAATAAGACTAAGTAGTGGTTGAACTCCCTACCACAAGGCTCTATCACTACTTGGGATCAAATGACTGAGAAGCTTTTGCTGAAGTATTTTCTACCGGCCAAGATGGACAAATTGAGGAATGATGTCTCTTCCTTTGTATATATGGATCTTGAGACTTTATATGATGCATGAGAGAGGTATAAGGACTTATTAAGAAGGTGCCCTCACCATGGGAGACCTCTATGGCTACAGGTTCAAACTTTTTACAACGGTTTGAACCCCTCAACTAGGTAGTTGATCGATGCATCCGCCGGTGGCACTTTGAATAATAAAACACATGAGGAGGCTTACGAGTTTATAGAAGAGATGTCACTGAATAATTATCAGTTGCAAGTTATGAAGATAAAGCCGATGAAAGTAGCCGGTGTTTTTAACGTTGATGCAGTCATCATGTTATCCAACTAGGTAATACTCTTGAATAAAAACATTGATGGTTTATATGGTTTTACGCAGGTATATTTGGTGATGCAATGTGATGCAAATGGAGGAGGGAACCATCCAGAAAATTGAACCTACAACCTTAGCACAGAAGATGAACAAATAAACTATATGGGTAATAATTCTAGACCTCAGAATAATCCCTATAGCAACACTTAGAATACAGGTTGGAGGAACCATTCCAACTTCTCTTGGGGTGGTCAAGGAAATCAAAGACCACAACCCCTTTAGGCTTTCAACCACCTTATCAGCAGGAAAAGAAGCCGAGCCTTGAGGAGATGTTGACGAAGTTTATTTCAATGTCAGAAACTCGCTTCCAAAACACCGAGACGGCACTTAAAAATCAACAAGCATCGATTCAAGGGCTCAAGAATCAAATAGGTCAGCTAGCAAAGATGATTTCAGAATAACCACAAGGTAGCTTGCTAAGCAACACCGAAACTAACCCAAGGGAGCAGCTTCATGCGATTACTATTCAAAATGAAGAAAGGTTAGATGAACTGGAACCAGAACTAAGGCAAGAAAATGTGGTAAGTCAAGGAAAGATTGAGGTAAGTCAAGATAAGCAAAAATTGGTCAATAAAAATTATATACCGCGTATGCCATATCCCAACGCGACAAGGAAAGACCACACAAACGAATAATTCGGTAAATTCCTTAAACTTTTAAAAAATTACATATTAACTTACCGTTTATTGAAGCTCTTTCACAGATACCAAATTCCGTTAAATTTTTAAAGGAGCTTTTAGCAAATAAGCGGAAGTTAGATGATTCGTTGCACGTGGAGCTAAATGCAATGTGCTCAGCCATTTTTAA
The DNA here is from genome assembly GCF_007990345.1 of Gossypium hirsutum. NCBI lineage: Eukaryota > Viridiplantae > Streptophyta > Magnoliopsida > Malvales > Malvaceae > Gossypium > Gossypium hirsutum. The sequence goes on along the minus strand of NC_053435.1, from coordinate 92,495,960 downwards.
AAACAAACTACCCAACAAATTGAAAGATTCAATGAGTTTTACTATTCCTTGTTTAATTGGTAGTTTAAATGTTGATAATGCTTTAGCTAATTTAGGGGAAAGTATTAACGTTATGTTCTATAAAATGTTTAAACAACTAGGTCTTGGGAAACCTAAACAAACTAAGATGAGCATTCAATTTGCAGATAGAACCATTTGATTTCTTAGGGGTATTGTTGAAGACTTTCTTGTTAAAATTGATAAATTCATATTCCTAGTTGATTTTGTTGTTTTAGACATGGATGAGGATAATGATGTGCCTTTAATTTTAGGACGACCCTTTTTATCAACTGCCAAAACTATTATTGATATTGGTACAGGAGAATCAATACTTCGTGTAGGCGATGAAATAATAAAACTCCAAGCTCGTGATTTTGTTAAGATATCTATTGATCAAGATGATATTATGAGTTCTGTTAATATGAGTAACATTGTGTCTCAACCTTCTTTGGAGAAAATTCCTCGGAAAAACATAATAGAGTCACGTTCTAGCTTATGCGACAAAAATAGAATGAAACATGAAGAACAAATGTTGCAAATCGATGAACTAGATGAATGGCTGTCACATGTCAAGGAGAAACCAAAAATACACGATGCAAAGCCAAAGCGACTCCTTGAAGAGCTTAAAGATGGAAAAAACCCACCTCAAGGCTGGGGATCGGGTACTGTTAGATGAAACCAACCCTCGAATTGCCACTTCAAAGCTTAACGCAAATGGAGCAATTCCTTTTACGGTACTCAATGTCTTTATATACGGTACAGTCGAGGTAATACATTCTGAATTCAACACTTTAAAGGTAAATATTACTCGACTCAAACCTTATTTTATTAATAGATTTGACAGCAAAAAAGAGGAGTTTCAACTCTGCGAACCACCATGACCGTGCGAATACGAGGTAAGTCGAGCTTAGACTTTAAATAAGCGCTTCTCGGGAGGCAACCCGAGTGTTAACACTGCTAATTTTCTTAACTTTATTTTAAGATATTTTTTTAAAATTAATTAATTTTCAAAATCCAAAAAAAAGTGTGTTTTTGACCCACATGGCCTGGACACACGGGTGTGTGGAGCACACGGCCTGGACACATGGGCGTGTCACAGGCCGTGTGTGAAATAAGGTAATTGACAGTGAGTTACACGGCCTGGCGACATGGCCATGTGACCCACACGGCCTGGCCACATGGGCGTAAGAGAAGCGAAGGAAAATACACACGGCCTAGCGACATGGCCATGTGACCCACACGGTCTGGACACATTGGTGTGCATAGCCATGTGAAAACTAGGTTAATCACCCTATTTTTATTTTATTTTATTTATTATTTATTATATTTTTTTATTTTTTATTGTATTAAACTTTTTATTTTATTTATTATTCTTATACTTATATTCTAAATTAATTTTAATTTTTTTCTTTTTCTATTTTTTTGTATTTTTTTACTATTATTATTACAATTGGTATCATTGAGTTTATTATTACTATTGTTGTTTTATTTTTTTATGTTTCTTTTTAATTTTGTTTTAGTTGCTTTATTTTTTTTTAATTTTCTTCGACATATTTTTATTATTATCTTTTGAAAATTACATGGTTGTTTCTAATCGAGTTATAACCCCTTAATCTTCTTTATTATTTGTGTCTATTTTCTTATTAGTTTGCTCGGAATCATGAGTTACATTTAGATTTGGGTACAATTTCGCTTTTCACTATGCTGAAAATTTCATCCAATATTCAGGGCAGTTTCAATTCTCTCTCTCTCGTATAATATTATATTTTTACTGTGATTATTTTGGTTTGTACATTGAGCACAATGTACATCTTAAGTGTGGGGAGGTTATGATAAACCATAAAGTTAACACATTTTAATCCCATACTTAACATACTTTTGGATGATTTATCATATAATTTAGTGAATTAGATGTTCTTAATCCTTTAATTTCATGTTTTATATTCAGGAGAGCATAGGGGAACAAAAGGAGCAGAAAACGGGACAAAAATGGACAAAACGGGCTGATTGAAAGACCCACATGCCAAGACAAATTCCACAGGGGCTGGCCACACGCCCATGTGGTAGCTAGTGTCGATATCGCTTCAGGTTTCCCAAATACGTGGAAAAAGACCATTTTTAGGGTTTTTGAGTAGTCTCAAGTCTATAAATACATACTAGAAGAGGACCTAAGAGAACACACAGAGCAGAAAGCAGAAATTACTCAAAGAAAGCCGTTGGAATCATCTCAGAAGCAAATCCACCTCAAGATTGAAGATCTCTATTCAAATTTCTCTCGAAGTTGATTTGGGTTTTTTTATGTCTTGTTGTTTTTCTAAATTTGAGATGTTTTCCTTTCACATTATGAACTAAACTCCCTAAATACCTAGGGAAGATGAAACTTATGACGAATCTTATTGTTTAATGTTCTGAATTTAATGATAAATACTTGTTCTTGTTCTTAATTATGTGTTCTTAATTCTTGATCTAATATTTTCAGGATATTAATTCAAGTTGATGTGCTTATTCAAAGGAGCAAAAGTCCATGTTTAAGAGTAGATCTACCATAATTAAGTGGAGTTGCATGCAACCATAGAAATAGGGCGACATAAATCTGCCGGATTAGAGTCAAATCTAATAAGGGAATCCATAAATCGAGTTAATGCGACAATAGGGGTTTTAATTGGAAAGAGATTTCAATTAATCAACCTAGAGTTAGTTGTTTTTAGTCTCGAAAGAGATATTAATATAATTTAAGGATTTCTACGGATCGAGACAAGTGAATAAATCGTTTGATTCAGAGTCAGAATAATAAGTGAAGTCTAGGTGGATTCTTCCTTGGGTATTGTCTTTATTATTGGTTTATTCGATTATTTTTTTCACTCTCTATCGTGTTTATTAGTTAATTAGTTTAGTTAAATTTAGATTAAAACAAAATCCCTTCTATTCTAATCTAAATAATAGAAAGATAGCTAATACTAGAGGTGTGCATGGGTCGGAGCCCGAAGGCCCGCCCAAAAATGGAGGGTTTGGGTAAAAATATAGGCCCAAAAAATTGGCTTGGACAAAAAAATGAGACCCACTTAGAAAGCGGGTCGAGCCTCAGGTAACATTTTTTGGCCCGGGCCCTGCGCGATTTTAATATTAAATTATTATTATTTTAATCCTTTTTTTATTTTTAACTTTAAGTAACTTTACTCTTTTTGTTATTCACTTTCATTTAGTTGCTGCTACTGCCTTCCTCCCCTTATTCTCATTTCCAAAACCCAAATCCCTAGCTCACCACCACCTCCACCGATCCACCGATCCAGTTGTCCATCGGCCACCTCCAACTACCTTAAACTCCGCTCAGCTCAGCTCAGCTTCTTCATTTGCAGTCTCGATAGCCGATCCAATTGTCTTTCAGCTTATTCATTTGCTGTCTTCTTCATGGTAAGCTTCTTCTTCTTCTTCTTCATTGCTGCCATGTTTCTTACTATAATTATTTTGGTGAAAATACTGAAGGAAAATAGATCAAAGGAAAGAAATAATGAATAGAAAATAGGTCTTATCTAAATTTGGAAAAGTTGTTTTCCACTACATAATGTTGGAGTAAAGTAAGAACAGAATAATGGTAAGTAAAAGCAACAATATATATGCATAAGCTATTGCAACTATTCAAGTCACTGGACACGCACAAAGGTAGGCAAACATGGGACTTGGTTAGTATTCTTATATTTGCCAATTGCCACCAATGTCTCTTCTTTGGCCCCCTTTCTCTTTTTCTCTTTATGTAATTTTTTTTTCATCTTTTATTTGATGTCTTTAAAACAAACACTTCTGGTTTAACATTAATTTCCAAGAGGATCATGACATATATTGGGTTTCATTGGACAACATTGGGTTATCTTCAAGATAATTCAAAATATTATATCTAATTAAGAATATTTATATTTTTCAGAGAACATAAAACTATAATTAATGAAGAGTGTTTTTAGATAATAATTACATAATCTTTAATCAACTACTTGTTTAAGCAATAAGTAATGATGTCCATAATCATGGCTTTGAGTCATTTGAGAACATAATGGACCAGCTCCATATGACAAGTCATTATAATTTATAAACCCCAGAAACAAATCCAAATAAAATCATCATTTTCTTTTTCTATTTTTGAATTCCATTCTTTATTGTGTTTTTTAAATCATTAAACATTGCCATTAAATTACTAATCTAAAAATTAATCACTCAGCAAATTATATGTAATGAATAAGCAAAAGTCAAACAATAAAATATGTAGGAAATAATTTCTAATAAATTAAAATAAATAAACTAATTTTTCAATTCTAATAAAATTAAATTAAATTAAATATGCTTGTCCCTTTATGCAACTTCCTCGTTTCTCCACATCCTTGAGCTCCATTTGTGAACCACTAATTGACTCATCGCTTGAACTATGGTTATTATTATCACCTAATTCAATCACCATATAATCTTTATTACCACCATTACTGATTGGATCTTGTGGAGCTAAGCTTGGTGCATTGATGGTACTACTCAAAATACTCGTTCTGCGAAGTAGGCAATTCGTATTGTTTTGAAGCCAAACATCAATGCAATCTATATGTCATGATCGGAATTAACTTTATCTGTTTTTTGGTTGGACTGAATTGATTGGTTGGGGTTTCAATGACTATTTAATTATTGCCAAAACTATAATTGATTTTGTTAGGCTTGTAGTAGATATTTAAATAAGATGAAGCCATTTGGTCTCAATTATAAATTGTATCATAATTATTAGATATTTTTAGTATGAGAATTAATAATCTTTTGGTTTATTTGGATTTCAGGACTTAAGTTTTTATGACTATGGCTAGTTCAAACAGTCCTATACATGTGGATGATGGGTTTAATGAGTATGAAAATGCTGCCAAACGTCAAAAGTCTACCACTTCAAAGGTGTGGGATGAAATGACAAAGCTTGAATGCGAGAACAAAAATGAATTGAAGGCACAATGTACTCACTGTAAGACTATCTTATCTGCTAAATCTTCTAGTGGAATCTCTCATTTAAAACATCATCTAAATAGCTATTTGAAAAAAGTTAATAAGGACATCAGTCAATACACCATAGCCACTCAACTATCAGTAGGAAGTGTTCCATTTATAAAAAACTACAAGTTTGATACTGATGAGTGTCATAAAGCTGTTTCTACTTTTCTTGTGTGTGGCAAGCATTCATTTAGGACAGTTGAAGAACCGTGATTTAGATACATTGTGAGTATTGCTATTCCTAATTTTAAGAATATAAGTAGATATACAGCTACTAGAGATGTCCTAATGTATTATGCAAAAGAGAGAGATCGTGTTAAAGAAGAGTTGGCTAAAGCACCTGGTTTAATTTGTCTAACTTTCGATAATTGGAACTCGGAGCATACTAATGATGAATATATTTGCATTACTGCTCATTAGGTTGACAAAAATTGGAAGCTACAAAAAATAATCATAAGGTTTAGAGCTTTATTTCCTCCGTATGATGGTTTGAACATAGTGGATGAACTTGTTTTATGTTTATCTCAATGGAGTATAGACAAGAAAATTTTTAGCATCACTTTGGATAATGCTTCTTATAATGATGTTATGGTTTCTTGTCTTAAAAATCATTTTCGTGCAAACCGAACTATTTTGTGTGCTGGTGCTTTTTTTCAAGTTAGATGTTGTGCACATTTATTGAATCTTATAGTTAAATCTGGTTTGGAACTTGCTGATGATGTTGTTGGTAAGATTCGAAATAGAATTAAGTACATAAAAAAGTCAGGAATTCGTAGGAAATGACTTTATGATGTGGCCGACAAAAGTTTTCATTTGAATGTGACCAAAAAGTTGCGTCAAGATGTCTGTGTGAGATGGAATTCTACTTATTTGATGCTTGAATCTTCTCTTTACTATAAATATGTGCTAGATTATTGGGGCCAACGGGATAAAGATTATCAAATATTTGCACTTTCTAACGAGGAGTGGAGAAATGTTGCTATTCTTTGCAAATTTTTGAAAGTCTTTTATGATGTGACTTGTGTTTTTTCTGGTTCTAATTATCCAACGGCTAATCTTTATTTTAGAGGGGTTTGGAAGGTTCACAATGTCTTGCTTGATACAGTTAAAGGTCCTTATTCATTTTTAACTCCAATGGTTAAGCAAATGCAAGAGAAATTTAATAAATATTCGGTTCAGTATTCGTTGATATTGTCATGTGTTGCAATTTTAGATCCTCATTACAAGTTCAATTATGTGCAGTATTGCTTTACTACAATCTATGGTATTCATGCTTCAAATTTTGTTGAAACCATTCTTAGCAATCTTATACTCTTGTTTGACAAGTATGTTGAGAAATCCAAATCCATGCCTTCCTCTTTCGCTGGGAGTTCTAATGTTTCGGATAAAAATCCTGTTGATTCTAGTTTGGATGAACACAATGTTAATAGTGTTGATTTTAGAGGGAGATTTTGATGAGAGTGATGATTATAAACGGTATTTAAATGAATCTAGCACTAGGAGTCAAAAGTCACATTTGGGTATTTATTTGGAAGAACCGGAGCTTGAGTTGAATAGTCAAATAGATGTTTTGGATTATTGGAGCAAAAGTTCAGTTCGATATAATGAGCTTTCATATTGGCAATTCCAATATCAATTGTAGCTTCTGAATCAGCTTTTAGTATGGGGAAGAAAGTTATCGCACCTTTGAGGAATTCACTTAAGCCAAAACGGTTCAAGCCGTTGTTTGCTTGGATGATTGGATGCGAGCTAAGGGATTTTCAACAGGTAATTATTATTCTCGTTTTATTGTTGTAATTTTATATTATTTCTTTTATCAATTTGATTATCTAATTATTTATTCTTATTTCATGTTAGAAATTGGTTGCAAGAATGATGAGGACGATAAGGACAATGAGGATGATGTTTCTTCGATTACTTTTTAGGTTACCTTCCTTTCTAATTGTTGACAATTTAATTTAGTTTACAATTTATATTTTGTTATAAAATTAAATATGTTGATTGGTTAATGTATAGATATTTTGGTTGGTTGATTATATTTTGCAGGTTTTTGGTGTTGTTGGTGATGTTGTTTTTTGTGTTCTTTTGTTGTTGTTTGGTGTTGTTTTGATGTTGTTTTGGTGCTGTTTTGCTGCTACTTTTTGTCGTGTTTTATTGTTCTTTTGCATCTATTTATTATGTTATCTGTTGTCGTTTTGAATATTATTTTGATATTGTAAAACTTTTGTTTTGTTATTAATTTGGTTATTATTTTAGTTCTAATTTGTTTCAATTTTAATATAACTACTTTTTATTATATTTTCAATTTATGTATTATTTTAATAATTGTTTTAGTCTCATTTTTTATTTGTTTTTTATTTTAATATTTATTTTTATGTTTTTAAATGTATTTGATTTATTATATTTTAAAATTTTCTATTTAATAAAAAAGAAAAAAAATTTAATATGGCCAGGTCGGGCTTGGGTCTACCAATTTTTTGGGTCGGGCTTGGATAAATTTATAGTCCCCTATTTTGGGCCGAACCCGAGCCTTGAAAACGAGGCTAGAATTATCTATGAGCTCGGCCCGGCTCAGCCCATGCACACCTCTAGTTAATATTAGTACTTTTAATCATTGTGGATACGATATTCTGGACTCACCATAGCTATACTACCATTCGATAGGTGCGCTTGCCTTTGTCGTGATCGTAGTCTAGTTTAGTGAACCATAAAACGATCATCAAGTTTTTGGTGTAGTTACTGAGGACTAAAATATTAGGAAAATTAGATTTTTATTACTTTAGCCATTTTTTATTGCAATTTATTTTTATTTTTATCATAATTTACTAACTTATCTTCTATTTGCTTCTGGCAGGTTTCTTTAGTTTATGACTAGAAGAAATCCGTCAGGACCTCTACTTTTTTACAGTGAAATTGAAAGCACAACTTGTAGAAATCGTAGAGAAATAAGGCGAAGTCTACAGTATATAGAGGAAGAGCACGAGGACGATACCAATACTACCGAGGAGATGGCTGAAAATCAGAATAATCCACTACCTCCTGTGGTTGCTGCAAATCCTATAAATTAGATTCCTGCTCCTTGTACTATGTACGACTATGCTAATTCTAATTTAGATGGGGCTAAATCGAGTATTGTTAGACATGCAATTGCTACAAATAATTTTGAATTGAAACTTAACACTATACAAATGATTCAATAGTTTGTTCAGTTTGATGGTTTGCAGGAAGAATACCCGAATACTCATTTGGCCAACTTCTTAGAGTTCTATGCTACTTTCAAAATAAATAGTGTTTTTGATGATGCTATTCGCCTTTGGTTATTTCCCTTTTCATTGAGGAACAAAGCTAAACAGTGGTTGAACTCGTTACCACGAGGTTCCATCACTACTTGGGAATAAATGACCGAAAAGTTTTTACTAAAATATTTTTCGCCGGCTAAAACGGAAAAGTTGAGGAATGATATCTCTTCTTTTTTACAAATAGATTTAGAAACTCTTTATGATGCATGGGAGAGGTATAAGGACTTATTGAGAAGGTTCCCTTACCATGGGTTACATTTATGGCTACAGGTTCAAACTTTTTACAACGGTTTGAACCACTCAATTAGGCAATTAATCGACGTGCCACCGGCGGGACCCTAAATAACAAAACACCTGAGGAGGCTTATGAGTTTATTGAAGAGATGTCACTGAATAATTATCAATGGCAAGTCATGAGGACAAAGCCGACAAAAGTTGCTGGTGTTTTCAACCTCGACACGGTCACCATGTTATCAAACCAGGTAGAGCTCTTAAATAAAAAGATTAATGGTTTATGTGTCTCCACGTAGGTATATCTGGTGATGTAGTGTGACACAAGTGGAGGAGGAATGAACAATCCAGAATGCCTAGCCAACGACCCTAGCAATACGAATGAACAAGTCAACTATATGGGTAACAATTCTAGACCTCAGAATAACCCTTATAGTAATACTTACAATCCAGGTTGGAGGAACCATCCCAATTTCTCTTGTGGTGGTCAAGGCAATCAAAGACCACAACCTCCTCCAGGCTTTCAACCACCTTACCAGCAGGAAAAGAAGCCGGATCTTGAGGAGATGCTAACGAAATTCATCTCGGTGTCAGAAATATGTTTCCAAAACACTGAAATAACGCTTAAAAATTAGCAAGCTTCAATTCAAGGGCTCGAGAACCAAATAGGTCAGCTTGCTAAGATGATCTCTGAAATACCACAAGGTGGACTGCCTAGCAACACCGAGACTAACCCAAGAGAGCAACTCCATGCTATTACTGTTAGAAATGACGATGGGTTAGTTGATTCTAACCCAAAACCAAGGTAAGAAAGCGTGGTAAGTAAATATAAGGTGGATGAAAGCTACAATAAACAAAATCGGTAAGTAGAGAATATACACCTCGCATGCCATACCCTAAAGCGACAAAGAAAGACCGCATAGATAAACAATTCGGTAAATTTCTTAACCTTCTTAAAAAAATTACATATTAACTTACCGTTTATTGAAGCTCTTTCATAGATGCCCAATTCAGTGAAATTTTTAAAGGAACTTCTAGCAAACAAACGGAAGTTAGTCGCATGTGGAATTAAATGTAGTTTGCTTAGCAATTCTACAAAATAAACTACCCAACAAGTTAAAAGATCCAAGGAGTTTTACTGTTCCTTGTTTAATTGGTAGTTTAGTTGTAATAATGTTTTGGCTGAATCAGTGGCAAGGATTAACGTCATGCCCTATAAAATGTTTAAGCAACTAGGTCTTGGTAAACCCAAACAAACTAGGATGAATATTCAACTAGCGGATAAAACTATTAGATATCCTAGGGGTATCATTGAAAATGTACTAGTAAAAATTGATAAATTCATATTCCAGTAGATTTTGTTATTTTAGACATGGACGAGGATGGTGACGTTCCTTTAATCTTAGGGCGACCCTTTTTAGCGATTGCTAGGACTATTATTAATGTTGGTACAGGTGAACTCACACTTCGTGCAGGTGACGAAATGGTTACTCTTCAGGCTTGTGATTCGATTGAGATATCAAGTAATAAAGATGACCTTATAAATCTAGTTAATCATACTAATCATGTGGTCCAACCCCCTTTGCAAGAAACACTTTCGAGAAGCATAAATGAGCCATGTTCTAGTTCATGCACTAATTATAGAACCATCCATGAAAGATGAATGCTACAGATAGATGAACTAGACGAATGGCAGACTTATGGCAAGGAGGAGTAGAAGCAACACCATGTCGAGTTTAACGAGAGAACCAATCAATTCAAGGTTGAGGACCAAGCCTGGTTAGATAAAAAAGACCCTCGAATTATCACTATAGAGCTCAACGTAAATGAAGCGACTCTTTTTACGGTATTCAACGTCTTTCCATACAGAACAGTCGAGGCAACCCATTCGCATTACGGTACTTTTAAGGTAAATAATACTCGAGTTAAACCTTATTTAAATAAAGGAATTGACAGCAGGAAAGAGGAGTTTCGACTCCGTAATCCACCATGACCATGTGAATACGAGGTAAGTCGAGCTTAGACTTTAAAAAAGTGCTTCTCAGGAGGCAACCCAAGCACTAACACCACTAACTAGTTTATTTTTATCTATTTTTTTGTTTATATGCAGGTTTTTTGACTCACACGGCCTGGACACACGGGCGTGTCCTAGGCCCTATGACTTCACATAGGGGCATTAATGAGTTACACGGCCTTGAGATGTGGCCGTGTGACACACACGGCCTGGACACACGGCCGTGTCCTTGGCCGTGGGAAAACTGGAGCAAAAATTTTCAAAATCTAAACAAGTCAGAGAGCTACACAGGCGAGGCACACGGTCGTGTGTTAGGGCACACGAGCTTGTGGGATACCACACAGGCATGGGAGAAGCGAACAACGAAGCACACAACTGTACGATACAGCCGTGTAAACCACACGACCTAGACACAAGGGCATGTCCAAGGCTGTGTGACGAGTGGGCTATTAATTCCTCAACAAACACAGGCTGGAAGTTGAGTCGCACGGGCCTGTGACACGACCGTGTCCCCCATAAAACCCCCAAACCCTAACTTCCCTTCACCTCTATTTGTCTTCTTCCTCCCAAAGTTCCAAGAGCCCTAGCTACCGCCGTACGTCCCCACCGACCACCCAACAACTCCCCCATTCTCCTTTCTTTTCCTCTCTTTTCTTTCTTCCTTTTCTCTTTCTTTCTTTCCTCCCTCGCGCACACAACCAATAGTCACGACCCCCTTACGCCGACTACCAAGCACCGTTGCGCCCCCACCCCACCCCCACCCACAACCACCGTACCGCCGACTACTGCCCTGTCGGTTTCTTATTTTCTTCTAACTTTTCCTTTATTTTATTTTCATGTTCATTATTTATTTCTTATTTGCTTTCTTTATTCCTTATTTATTATTTTATTTCTAGCTTACTAATTATGTGGTTTTTAGTTGATGATAATTAGTTCTCCATTATTTATTCATCTTCTTAATAATGTCATTCTCTTCTATTTGTTACAGTACGAATACGTTAGCCTTCATTCTCATGTTTAGTTAAAACCATATTGTTTATCTCACTGTTTTGATTTATTTCAGATTGCTATTTTCAATTCCTTGCTTATTGGTTATGGGTCCATTGTTTTATCTTCTATCATTATTTGTTTTTAGCTAAGAATTATTTAGTTGTCCTTTTGTCATTTTAGTTGTAGATATTCATACTTCTTTATTATTTAGGGGTATATTGTTTTTAGGCCTACCTAAACTTTTAATTAGATTTATTGATATATTCTTTTATTTTTTTAGGTTCATTATGACCAACACACGAGGCAAATCTACAGTAGTTGTCCCTGCTTCGAAAAAGCGAAAGGGTCCTGGCGCAACCTCCTCGAGCGCCTCTGTTGAGGTTCAACATCTTTATCTCAGATTCTCTGTAGACCCACCTGAGGACTTATTTCAGCTCTTGCGCCTCCGACCACTAGGTTTGGGCTGATGCATTGACTGGGCCGCGTTGGAGTAGGTCGGACTAGCTGATGAGGTCCGTGCTTTCATTACTACGGCATCATGGAACCGTTTTTTTAATATCATTGAGCCCACATATATGGAGCTTACTTTGGAGTTTTGCTCGACGTTCTACCTTCAGCGCGTGATGTCATCACATGACGAGCACGGTACCATTACATTCCGACTTGGTGGCTTAGTGCGACATATGAACGTCCTTGAGTTTGGCGCAGTTTTGGGCATTTACACCGATAAGTTTATGGGTGCCGATAACTTTCTTCACCTCTATCGTCACATCCATTACTCACCTTCGTGCTGTTGGACCGTTATCACAGCCAGTCAGATCCCTTATGACACGAGTCACTCAAAGGCGACATCTTTTTCCCCGGCTCTACGATACATCCACGCCTTATTAGCTCACACTTTGACTGCTAGGAGAGAGAGCACAGGAGTTGTAAGAGCTACTGACGCGTACTATCTTTAGAGTATGGCGACTGGCCACATATTTGGCTTAGCTTATTTCATTGCTCTCGCCTTTTGCCATCAGACAGATCGCCACAGGAAGGGTCCCATCTGTCTAGGCCCTTACGTAACTCATCTCGCTCGACACACCGGGCGAGTCCTCGACCCTTACATTAGTCGGTCAGATATCCCCTCAAGGCATCTCGAGCATGATCCATATGAGGATGACCCCCTCAGTACAAACTAGTCTAGTCTGACATTCAGTATGACCCAGAGGACTTCACTGATGATGTTCCTCCCTATCATGAGGACCCACCATAGCCTCCACCATTGAGTTACCGACATGCTCCCTCTGCTGCTATCTCCCTAGGAGTATCCTCCGAGGAGTTTGCTAGTTTTCGTTAGTAATGTGTTCAGAGGTTTGACAGTATTGATGCGACTTTACAGCAAATTTGTCAGCATCTTCATATCGCTCCTCCAGCACCACCAGCTTGTGACACTGATCAGTCTGATGATGAGGACCATTTAGTCTGATTTTTTTTTATGTTTATGTTTATGTTTATGTTTATGTTTACTTTTATCTTTTATTTTTATCTTTTATTTTTATTTTTATTTTTATTTTTCTGTTTATGTTTGTGTTATTTTCTTATTTTGAACTTTATTTTAATTATTATGGTTGTTTCTTAATGAGTAACCCTTTCATCTTCTTCAGCATTGTGTTTATTTTCTTATCAGTTGCTCAGCATTTTGAACTACCCCTACATTCATCTACAATTTCGTTTTTCACTATTCTGGGAAATTAATCCACCATTCAGGGCAAGTTCAATTATCTCCTTATCTTATGATATTTTGTCTCTATTATGATATATATTTGTTTGTACATTGAGGGCAATGTACATCTTAAGTGTGAGGAGGTTATTTATATAGTTATTTGGAAATTCCTAAATTATGCCTTGTGTTTAAGTAATTTTCTCATACCACTATTAGAATGAATTCCTTTTGATTTATGGTTATCATTGATGTATTTTAGATTAAATTTATAGGTAAATTATGCATTGATTGTTTAAACTTTAAAACATTAGAGAATCAAGTATGACAAGTCTATTTTTCAAAATAAAAAAAATAGGATGTTTCCCTAAATTGAGGTATTACCTTGATGTTTGAAATTTGCAAGATTGACATCGAAAACCATAATTTTTGTGAGATTTTGAGCCTTTAGAGCATACATATTTTGTGCTCACTTTATTATTGGTTATGAGTGTGTCAATATTGAATTGTTATTCTAGAACTTGCTTCGATTATACATGTCGAGACCACACAGTTGATTTGAGATACTGAAATGATAAAGGCAACTAGGTTTTAACCCACTTACCCCACAAAAAGCCTACCTTCACAAATTAACCCTTAGTGAACCCCTTTGAGCCTAACAAATCATTTCTTAATTTATCCTTAATATTAACTCATACATCATACTTTTTGATTCACGGAGAATTTTTCGTATCTTATTGACTCTCTTTTTGTTGAGATTTGATTTGGTTAATTGCCTAACTATATTATTTTATTTTAATTGTATAATTTTCTCTTATTATTCATTCAGTAAAAAAAAGAAAAAAAGTGAAAAAAAATATTTACATTCATGTTGATTATTATTAGTTCTTTGTCTTGAGCTTAAGTAGTTAATTTCATATTCTGAAAAGAAGCTCATGTTTTTCTTTAATTGATGTAATTATTTAGTGTTAGCTTATTTTTCTAGTTAGGTAATTTATCAATTCGATCTCGTTTCTAACTTTCTTTTTCAGCCTTTATCCACACCTTTAACCCAAGCCCTGTTACAACCCTGTTACAACCCTGTAAAGACCTTTTAATTTGTGTATCATCTCAATTATAGTGGTGAAGATTTGATTTTCATGCAAGCTTATGGTAATAACTTTTCATGCTTGACTCTTGAGTGCTTAATTTTTTAACCTTAAACACTTTAAGTGCTTTGAGTGAATCTTTAGTAAGGATGTCAAATCTTGTCAGTTTTGGATTAAAGGTAACTATTTAGATAAGGGGAAATACCTATGTTTTCATGCTTTAAAAAAATGCTAGACTTTGATTGCTTGTGCATTTAATTCTCTTTTAGTTGAATTATCAATGTATGATTATTTGTGAAATTACGATAAACCATTATTGATGAGAATTATGAATTAAGAGAGTTTAATTTTAATAGTAAGTTGAGGATTTTGCTTAAGGACAAGCAAACGCTTAAGTGTGGGGATATTTAATAAACCATAAAAGTAACACATTCGAATCCCATACTTAGCATACTTTTGGATGATTTATCATATAATTTAGTAAATTAGATGCTCTTAATCCTTTAATTTCATGTTTTATACTCAGGAGAGCATAAGGGAACAAAAGGGAGGTATAAAATGGGCCAAAAACGGACAAAACGGGCTAATTGAAAGGCCCACGCGGCCAAGATGAATTCCACACGATTTGAGCACACGCCCGTGTGAGCCACACGGGCTGGCCACACACCCATGTGGTAGCCCGTGTCGATATTGCTCCAGGTTTCTCAAATATGCAAAAAAAGCCAAGTTTTAGGGTTTCTGAGTAGTCTAAAGTCTATAAATACATACTAGAAGAGAGCATACAGAGCAAAAAGCAGAAATTACTCGAAGGAAGCCGTTGGAATCGTATCAGAAGCAGATCTACCTCAAGATTGAAGATCTCTATTCAAATTTCTCTCGAAGTTTATTTGGGTTTTCTATGTTTTGTTGTTTTTCTAAATTTGAGATATTTTCCTTTCACATTATGAACTAAACTCCCTAAATACCTAGGGAGGATAAAACCTATGACGAATCTTATTGTTTAATGTTCTGAATTTAATGATAAATACTTGTTCTTGTTCTTAATTATGTGTTCTTAGTTCTTGATCTAATATTTTCAGGATATTAATTCAAGTTGATGTGCTTATTTCAGAGGAGAAAAAGTCCCTGTCTAAGAGTAGATCTACCATAATTAAGCGGAGTTGCATACAACCCTAGAAATAGGGAGACATAAATCTGCTGGATTAGAGTCAAATCTAATAAGGGAATCCATAGATCGAGTTAATGCGACAATAGGGGTTTTAATTAATAAGAGATTTCAATTAATCAACCTAGAGTTAGTTGTTTTTAGTCTTGAAAGAGATATTAACAAGATTTAGGGATTTCTAAGGATCAAGACAAGTGAATAAATCGTTTGATTCAGAGTCAGAATAATAAGTGAAGTCTACGTGGATTCTTCCTTGGTTATTGTCTTTATTATTGGTTTATTCGATTATTTTCTTCACTCTCTGTCGTGTTTATTAGTTAATTAGTTTAGTTAAATTTAGATTAAAACAAAATCCCTTATATTCTAAGCTAAATAATAGAAAGATAATTAATACTAGTACTTTTAGTCATTGTGGATACGATATTCTGGACTCACCATAGCTATACTACTATTCGATAGGTGCGCTTGCCTTTGTCGTGATCGTAGTCTAGTTTAGTGAACAATAAAACGATCATTAGGTTATTTATATGATTATTAGAAAATCCCTGAATTATGTCTTGTGTTCAAGTAATTTCTCATATTACTATTAGAATGAATTATTATCGATTTGTGATTATTATTGATATGTTTTAGATTGAATTCATAAATATTTGTGCATTGATTCTTTAAACTTGAAGAAATGAGAGAATCAAGCATGATAAGTCTATTTTCAAAATTAAAATTTGTTAGGTTGTTTCCCTGAATTTAAGTATTACCTTGAAGTTTAAGATTTGCAAGATTGACATCAAAAACCATAATTTTTGTGAGTCTTTGAACCTTTAGAGCATACACTTTTCTTGCTCACTTTATTATTGGTTATGAGTGTGTCAATATTGATTTGCTATTCTAGAACTTGCTTCGATTATACATGTCGAGACCATACCTTTGATTTGAAATACTGAGATGATAAAGGCACCTAGGTTTTAACCTATTTATCCTATAAACCTACCTTCATAATTAACCCTTAGTGAACTCCTTTGAGCCTAACAAACCGTGTCTTGATTTACCCATTAATATTAACCCATAACTCATTTTTGATTCGTTGTTCCCATTTTATTGACTCACTTTTTGTCAAGATTTGATTTGGTTAGTTACCTAACTATGTTCTTTTGTTTCAGTTGTTAAATTTTCTCTTATTATCCACATCTCGTAAAAAAAAGAGAAAATATATATATACATTTATGTGATTATTACTAGTTCTTTGGTTTGAGCTTAAAATTTCATATTCTGAGAAGAAGCTTGTGTTATTTTCTAATAATTTCGATTGATATAATTATTCAGAATTAGTTTATTTTTCTAGTTGGGTAATTTATTAATTCGATCTC
Source organism: Gossypium hirsutum (assembly GCF_007990345.1). Taxonomy (NCBI): domain Eukaryota; kingdom Viridiplantae; phylum Streptophyta; class Magnoliopsida; order Malvales; family Malvaceae; genus Gossypium; species Gossypium hirsutum. The sequence goes on along the minus strand of NC_053435.1, from coordinate 92,479,055 downwards.
GATTCTAACCTTCTTTTTAAGCCTTTATCCACACCTTTAACCCAAGCCCCGTTACAACCCTTTAAAGACCTTTTGATTTGTGTATCATATTATTTTATAATGGTGGAGATTTGAGTTTCATGCAAGCCTATGGTAATGACTTTTCATAATTGTCTTTTGAGTGCTTAATTTTTGAACCTTAAACACTTTGAGTGATTTGAGTGAATCTTTAGTGAGGATGTAAAATCTTGTCGATTTTGAATTAAAGGTAATTACTTAGATAAGGAGAGATACCTATGTTTTCATGTCTTAAAAAATGTGTGACTTGGATTGTTTGAATCTTTAGGGCTCTTTTAGTTGAATTATCAATGTGTGATTATTTGTGAATTATGACAAAATATTATTGATGAGAATTACAAGTTGAGAAAGATTAATTTTAATTGTGAGTTGAGGATTTTGCTTGAGGATAAGCAAATATTTAAGTGTGAGGATATTTGATAAGCCATAAAAGTAACATGTTTTTAATCCCATTCTTGATGCATTTTTGGATGATTTATTATATAAATTAGTGAATTTGATGCTCCTAATATTTTAAATTCATGTTTCTATACTTAGTTGAGCATAGGGGAGCGAAAGGAGCGAAAAACAAGCCAAAATTGGGCAAAAAGAGCTATTTCCAAGATCCACACGGCCTGGGCATTTCCACACGGGCTAGCCACACGCCAATGTGCCAATCCGTGTTGATTTTGCACCCTGCTTCCCTATTACGCTGAAAAACCCAATTTTTAAGGTTTCTGAGCATTCTAAAGTCTTTAAATACACACTAGAAGAGGTCCTAAAGGGGGGACGCAGATTAGAACACAGAAATTACTCGAAGAACGCCGATGGACTCAACTCAGAAGCAGGATCTCTTTCAAGACTAAATATCTCCATTCAATTTCTTTAGAAGTTTTTGAGTTTCTTTATTTTTTTTGTTTTCCTATTTTTGAGATGTTTTCCTTTCTAAGTATGAACTAAATTCCCTAAATACCTAGGGAGGATGAAACCTATGACAGATCTTATTATTTGATTTTTCTGAATTACATGATAAATATTTGTTCTTGATCTCAATTATGTTTATTTACCTCCATGTTTAATATTTTCAGGATATTAATTCATGATTTATGTGCTTATTCATTGGAGCAAAAGTCCATGTTTAAGAGCAGATCGGGCATAATTGAGTAGAGTTGCATGCAATCCTAGAAATAGGACAACATAAATCTACCGGTTAGAGTCAAATCTAATAGGGAAATCCATAGATCGAGTTAATGCGACGATAGGGGTTTTAATTAGAAAGAGATTTCAATTAATCAACCTAGAGTCAGTTATTTTTACTCTCGAAAGAGATATTAATATAATTTAGGGATTTCTACGGACCAAGTCAAATGAATAAACCGTTTAATTCAGATTTAGAATAATAAGTGAAGTCTAGGTGGATTCTTTCGTGGGTATTGTCTCTCTCATAAGTTTTCTTCGATTATTTTCCCAATTCGCTCTCTGTCACTTAGTAATTAGTTTAGTTTAATTTTAGATTTTTAAACAATTCCTTCAATTTATAGGCTAGATAATAGAAAGATAGTAATTACTAGTACTTTTAGTCCTCGTGGATACGATATTCCCGACTCACCGTAGCTATACTACCATTCGATAGGTGCACTTGCCTTTGTGGTATTTTAGTTAGTTCGTGACGTCATCAATATTAAATTTAATTTAATATTTATCTACAAGATAAACATTCTATCATTTTAATAAGATTTAATATTAAATTTAATCTAATATTTATCTACATAAAAATCATAGTTAAACTCTCTAAATTCTCCCTATATAAAGAGAGCTTTGGGTCATTATTTACACACTTGAATTTAAGAGAAAGTTGTAGAGAGAAAAATCTCTAAATAGATTATTCCAGAAAATTTTTAAATATATTTTTCTAATTTACAACTTGACTTAAAAGTTTAGAGAAATTGCAAAATTATCCCACTGGTAATTTTTGTGAAAAAAATTTTAATTCGAAGCGAGCCCACATTCGACAAACATGAGCTTAAGGATAAAAGAGAAGACTACTTGGTCGAAGCGCTCATCCTATACGAATAAAAAATGTACAATTTTGATTAAGTGTTTATTACTTTAGATATAACAAGTAAGATCTTGTTTTGGAAAAAAAAAATTAAAACTCTAGTTTTTCCTTAAATTTATTTTTCGCTGTGTTTTTCAAATTCGTTTTTTCAACATAGAAAAGGTCTTAAAATATATCATTAAATGAATGCATAATTCATGTTCAGATTTAATTGATGGTATTTGAAAATTAAGATGTGATAGTTACGAGATTTGAAAATGCAAATATGGATGATTGATGTCCTTGTGAACTTAGTAAAAGGCTAGGATACAGTTGGCATGCCAATAAGGTCATATTGCGCTTGTGTATGAGATAGTTGACAATAAAGAGATTATGATATGTTAATTCAGGATCCGGCATTTGTTTCGTATCATCGAGTATTCACTGTCTCTATGAAGAAATACATATATACATTTGATGCCTACGGGTTTTGCACTTTTGTGCCTTTGTATGATGTAGTTTATGCTTATACGAGTTATCTTAGAGTAGTGTAGTTCACCCGTGTGTTCGAGCCCATTTTACTAAGATTCCATTAGGCGAAACGTTGAAATTGAATCTTGAAATCAGAAAATGAAACAAATCAAATTTGATAAGCTGTTAAGATATGTGATTAAAATTGAAATGGTATGAACTAGTAGGTTGGTGATAGTATATGGAATTGTGGTGATCTTGTATGAATTGGTATAATTTGGTGATGTTATGGACATGTTATAATGCCTAACACATATGGATACTTATGTTTATTATGCTCACTTTGTTATGATATTATGTGATATGTTCTAGCTAGATATATGCATAATCTTTTGGTAGTAACATGCTCAACTGTGAGCATGGTAAGTGTTGTAATTTCCATTTGAACTTACTAAGTATTAAATGCTTACCTATTGTTGTTTTCCTTGCATGTAGACCCCTAGATTACGGAACTCACAAAGTTGAATCAGTGTGGATATCACACTATCATCAAGACAGTAGAAGTATGTTTATTTTGGTACTTAATAATGTGGCATGTATATAGGGTCTTTTTCTATGTAAATGATCATTTCTAATGTGACTGCTAATGTTGTATTTGTGAGCTAAGGTCTTAAAGTTGGTAAATAGCCTAATTTGTGCTTAGTTTTGGTCATGTTTAATGCCATTTTGATTATTGATTTCAAAGCTTGCATAAGTCTTATGTGTTAAAACTTACAAATATGTGGTGACTTGGTATGTCAAATTTGGAAGATGGCATAATTATGTCAATAATTGAATTCTTTGATCTCAAGATGTTTAGTAAGCTTATGTACCTAAATTTGCATGATATGCTAACTTGTTGAATTGGGAATGAACAAATGAATGTATGAATGTTTTGGTAGAAAGTGTCAAATGTGTTTCAAAGTGATTTTTGTTGAGACAGGGGGGTAACATCGCGACAACAAGTCTTGATTGTTGCAACCTAAATCGACAGTGAATGGTGTCGCGATGCCGAGTTTTCTAAAGTTGTGACGACACTTACTAATTGATGAAGTCACAACGTGATAGTCATGATGTCGCAATGTCAGTCAGTGAGTTTTGAAAACTTTTCAATTAAGCCCTTAACTGACCTTGGGTTAGTAAATGAGTTTTTGTAAGCTCATATAAGACCCAAAAATGATTGTGCATCATGTCACGAGTATGTATTATACTTGTTCGCATGCAAAATGATTAAATTGTTTTGGAAGTAGTTGTAATTGCTCCGAAAATGAACGTGACATCCTATAGCTCATTCTAATGTAAAATTAAAGACTGTAATATTATATTCGACGAACCAAACGCCCTTAAAATCATAATTAGGCTCAAAACATTAAATATATGGTGTATTTTTATTTTTCATTTTTTTGCAATGTAATTTGAAAATATTATTAGAAGCAAAAATCCTTTTTCCAACGTATTTAGATTAGTAGATAATAAATCTGGGATTATATATGTATTAGTCGAGCTATTTAGTAAAGATTTAATTTGAAAACTCTAAATTAAAATATTTAATCAATAAAATTATAAACCTACGATATTATTTCCTCCATATAATATTTCATAGGTTGGTGTTGACATTTACTAACTCTTAACTCCTTAAACAAAAAAAACTCCGCAATATATAAATTTAATGAGTTTGTGAAAGTTATAGTAACTAAATTATGGAAAAATAAAGATATAATATCAAATATACTATTTACTTTTACATCTTTTTTGTTAATCTGATATTTATTTATTTTAGTTAAATTTGGCCAACATTAATTTTTTTTATGATGTTGGCATGAAAATCCATGTATATTTTATGTTCACATGACATTATATTTGTCTTATATACCAATATCAACAAATTATTTAAAAATTTAAAAAATAGCATATTGGAATACATGTGGATTGCTATATGGGCTAAAATACTTAAAAATAACTTAAACGTTTTAGTTAGTATTTTCGTTAAAATAACAACAATTTGACTTTTTTGAAAGATTGATTGTCAAATTTAACTATCTTTAAAAAGTCGAGGGCCAAATTTAGCTTAAAATAAGAATAAGGGCCAAATTGACAAAAGATGTAAACATTGAAGATTAAATTTGACATTATGCCAAAAACAAATCACATAATCTATACTATTATTTAAGTGTGTGATTGAGTTAGTATCACGATTTAACAGGACACCAACTCAGTTAAGGAAAATACTAAAATAACATTACATATTTTAAATCTATATTATTTTTTGAGTGTGATGAGTTAGTCTCAGAAGTCAGCTTGACACCAACTCGGTCAAGAAAATCACTAAATTAACTTTACATATTTTAAATAAGTTATATTTTTACTATGATACGTTTGTGCTTTTATTTTCTTTTAAAAAATTACAAATGTTGAAATTTGAACCTATGGTACGAGCATCTATAAAATTTCTTTTCTTTACCATTTCAATCTGAACTTTATTTTGATATTTTGATATATTTCAATCTTATTATACAATTTGTTTCACCCACATTGTTTATATCTCTACTAATATCAAGTGTTTTACTGAATTTGGTGTCATGAGTTAAGCAACACCAACTCAGTAGGTTAAATTTGTAAACACCCCTAACTCGCATCCGTTGCCGGAACAGGGTTACAGAGTATTACCAAAATTTTCGAAACAATTTCTGTTAACTTATGTCATTTACTATTCATATTCAAAATCGAACATATTTAATCTTATAGTCCCTTTAATGGACCCTCGATGCTCAAAACATGCATTAGAAATGAATCGAGACTAAATCAGAATCTCAGAGAATTTTTCGCAAAATCATAATTTTTTTCCTAGTTACAGGGGATACACGGCCAGGCCACATGCCCATGTACTAGGCTGTGTGTCACACACGGCTGATATACACACTCGTGTCTCTATTTGTGTGGATGAAAATAGGCTATTTTCCAAGCCATATTTTTCACCCAATTTGCTCTTCACCAACACCAATACTTAAACGCATTCATAGACCATTCCAGGACAATTAATTTTTGCCAAAACCCAGTCTCATACATGTTATTTAGTCTCATTGAACCAATGTACCCGTAAGTACCTCAGATGACATTTATTTCCATGTCAATTTATACTTATATTTACTAGATACTCAGTTCATTCTCATGCATGTTAACCAAATTCCATCATTATTATACTAACATGATTTCTATAAATTAATCATTCCAAACATATACCATAATATGATATTTTATATGTAAACATCGAAACATGTTTATCACTAGCCATTCCAATGGCTTGTTATAACCAAACCTTTACATGCCATTGTTGACCAAATTAACCTATACATGCCACTATAACCATAATTAATTTACCATATATATACTGAAATGGCCAAATGGATAGTGTGAGTGATCTCCTCCAAGCTTCCAATCCAACAAACTTCCGATTTATATTCATTCATTTCAATATAAACATGCATGGCACATTTAATCCTTTTGATCACAAGCCCTAACACATATCCTTACCATATCTTGTATCCCTATAATGTTTTCAAAACATATCTCTATATTTCAATTACATTTTCATATTAATTCATCTCAAGTTCAATCTATTTCATGTCAGAACTTTACTCATTAATCAATTGAGATAACAAATAACTATACCGATAGTACACTCAAGGTGTACAAATCTATTCTCATAGATGAACGTATTCATCAAACCATTTCATGTTCATATATAAACATTTCATACTTTCATATTTCATGTAACATTATTTTCATATATTTCAGGCAGATACATATAAAAATAATTTCTTTTCATGTCATAATTCCATTTCTCATATTTCATTCCATGGCAACTTATCTTTAGTTCATATTTAACCCTGTCAGAACTTTGCCCGTTGAATTTATTTGAAATATCGATGGATACTCATATAGTACACTTAAAGTGTACAAGTCTGTAATCCGTCAATTTATATCCAATAATCGGAAAGCATACTCTTGAGCCACATATCAAGGATGCTCATCTGGACTAAATCTCAGAAAGTTCACAAAGAACTTTTAGATCAGGAAACTCATAATTGCTCACAAAGAGCCATGTAATAGGAGCACTGGATAGCCATGTCTCAAAGAGTTCAAGCAAGCCATGTCAAAATTACTAACTAACCCTTGCATATTTAAAATAAGTTATATTATTACAAGAGTATTTTTGTCTTTTTTATTTTAAGAAAACCAATAAAAAATTTATATATGATGAGATTTAAACCCATGCCACTAATGTCAATAACAACTCAACTTTACCACTTCAATTGAAGTTTTTTCTTTAATTTTTTATACATTTCAATAGCATTACACAAAATGGTTTACCCACATCGTTTGTATAACTATACTATTATTAAGTGTGTCAATACTATTATTTAGATATGTAACTAAGTTAGTTCACGACTTAACTTAACACCAAGTTGGTGATGGAAAAAAGTGCAACCTAATTTTAAACCATTAATGCATATTATATAAAGTGTGTTTTTTTAAACCTTTATATGAAAATTTTAAGATTTAATTGTAGCAAATATTCTTAAACTATCACCTTCATTTTAAATTAGTTCGTAAATTTCAAATAATTCTAATTACATCTCTAAACTAATAAGGTCATGTCAATTAGGTTCTTTCATTACCACAATTATTATTTTAATTGTTAAACAACACATCAAATCTTATATGACATAATTGTAACAACCCGGTTTTGACTCTAATCGGACATAGTGGTTTCGGGACCACAAGTCCGAGTCAAAAAAATATTTTAATATTATTTTGTATGTTTATTATGTGTGAATTTAATTGTGTGAAATTTTCGTGTTTTAATTTTGTCATTTGAGTGTCCGATTAAATAAAAGGATTAAATCGCTTAAAATAAAAATTTAGGGGTTAAATCTAAAAGTACCTAATTGTTGTTGTCTTTTTAAAATGGGGGATTAATGATGCAATTAGACTAAAACATAGATAGTGGGTGGCAAAGGACTAATATGACCTTATTATATATGTTTTGTTTATTAATTATTAAAGGTTAAATAAGTAAATTAATAAATAATGTATAGTATAATAAAACAAAACATAAAACAAGCCATTATCATCTCTTTTGTTGGCCGAATGTTGCAAAGAAAGAAAACATCCATGGCATTTAGGGTTTCGACACTTTACTAGCTTGATTAAGGTATGAAATTGTTTCGGTTTTTGATGATTTTTACGTTTTTGAGATCGTTGCTTTGAATACTTCAAAACCCATGTCTTAATTTTGTGAATTGATGAATATTTTGAATTATGTCATTGATGAATATTTGTGTTTTGGGATGTTTGATGATGAATAATGGAAGATATGTCTTAGATTAACATGTTTTGTCTTGGGATTTTTGATGAATTTGAGTATTTAGGGCTAGATTGTGAAAATAAATTTTTGAGGGACTAAAATGTGAAATAAATGAAATGTATGGACTTGTATGAATACAAGGAAGATTCGGCCTAACTATAGTGTTGTGAGATTTTGTGTATTTTGTGTTTTATGCAATAGGGACTAAATTGCAAAAAGTGTAAAATGTCTGGGGCAAAATGGTAATTTGCCCATTTAAGTGTTTTTGGATAAAATTGAATGATTTGATGAATAAAAGGGTTAAATTTGACTATGTTTAGATCAAGGAACGAAGAAAACGAATTTGGATCGGGGGAAATCGAAGGTAATCGAATAGTCGATCGTGTTTGCTGATATCCGAGGTAAGTCTATTAGCAACTAAAAGTTATTAAGTTAATATTTATACATGCATACTAATTTTATCTTATGATTGAGCTATAATTTAAAGTATAATAGTTGAATAAACTTTGGACTATAGATATTGTATATAACATGTTCGAATATACAAGTATGATCTTGTATAAATTATTGGATTAATCAAAGGTATGTATAAGATATAGGTATATATATATATGGATTGAATGATTATATAAGTATGTATATATATATATAAAGTCGAATAAGCATGCAAATATACATGTATGTGTTGTGTATTGAATTTAGTTATGTCATTATATAAGTATGCGAGGATTGATTGTGCATTTATATATGTACAAGTTTTTGTTTTGAAATTGAGTATGAAATTATACATTCATATGGTAGATTCGAATATGTATAAATGCACATGTATAAATTCTTGAATCGAAATTTGGTATGGAATTATATATGTATGTGAAGGTTTCGATTTTGTATGTAAATTCACGTAAAAGTTTTTGAATGGTAGTGAAGATATGAAATTGTTAGTTTGAATTATTATAAAGTGATTGAATATAATACAGACGTTACGTCTAGCAGGCTTAATGCCGGTGAAGTAATTCAGACTTTAAGTCTAGCAGGCTAAATGCCGGTGATACATTTCAGACTTTAAGTCTAGCAGGCTTAATGCCGGTGATACATTTCAGACTATATGTCTAGCAGGCTAAGTGCCGGTGTACTGAATCAGGCTTTAAGCCTAGCAGGCAAAATGCCGGTGAATCTGTTTAAATTGTGTTAGAATATGCAATGGATATATCTATGATTTGTGATTATATGAAATCGATGAATACATATGTACATTAGATATATGTGATTGCTGAATTTATAAATGCATATGGTGATATGTGGTAGTTAAACATATATATGTTGAGCCTATGTGTTTGATAATTAATCATGTATGCATTTGAGATATATATATATATGTGTGTGTATTTCGAATGTATGTGTTACCTAGGTATTCAGGTATAAATTCATAATGAGTATATTTATATACAAACAAATATAAGATGTGATTGATGTATATATATTTGTGTTAGATTTGAATTGATTTAGAACATACCATGAGTGTACATATACAATCGGTTTGATATGTATATAATATGTATATATATGCTCGGTGGTATACATTCAATTGTAATGTTGTTTTGTATAATATATATATTAAACTGAATTCATCCGACAGGTATACATATCTGACTATAAATGAAATGGTCTGAGTAGAATAATGTATGAATGTTAGTTGGTTGTGTTAGTTGAAATTTCAGTAGAATAGATTAAAAAGGTTATAATAATTATGTGTTTATAATTATACATTTAGTTATGCTGGAGACTTACTAAGCTATAAAAGCTTACTTCGTTTGCTTTCGTTCATTCGTTTTTATAGATTTGGAGACGCGTTACGAGCTCGGGGATCATCAGCACAGTCCATCACACTATCGACTTCTTTTGGTATTTTGTTAAATATTTGAACTTGATCTTATGGCATGTATAGGCTTGATAATGTTTTGGTTAGTTTTGAATCCTATTGTGTAAATAGCAATGGGAAAAGAGTTTAGTTTCCATGCTTGAATTTGATTATATATGTTCATGAATTGGACTTGCATTTGGAATTAGATATTAAAGTTATGTTTATGTGAGCTTGGTTTCGTAATGCCTCGTAACCCTGATTCGGCGACGGAGTCGGGTTAGGGGTGTTACATTTTATTGGTATCAGAGCTACGGTTTAGTCGATTCTCGGAACTAGCGTAGCGTGTATGAGTCTAGCTATACATGCCATATTTTTATATCGAGATAGTGTGATGACTGCTGACGTCTAAAAATGTGTTTTCGTATAGTAATGGATCCCGAACGAGCCGTAGCTGATGATGTTGAGAGTATAGCGCCTGCTCCCGCGCAAGGGACAGAGCCAGTAGATTCTCGACCAATCTCGAGTAACCAGGAGGGAGAGGCTAAACAAGCCTTCTACCAAATGATGAATGACTGGTTTACTCATTATGTCCGAACTAATCCGGTTACACAACAACCTCCACCCCCGACTAATCCATCTTCGATTCCTGTTATACCCCAAGTAAGTGATCCGATGAGATTACTTAAGCCTCCGGTTGACAAAATTCGAAAACACGGGGCCGAAGAGTTCAGAGCTACTAATGATGATGATGCTGAGCGAGCTGAATTCTGGCTTGATAATACTATTCGAGTGTTTGATGAGTTGTCTTGCACCCCTGATGAGTGCTTGAAATGTGCCATATCCTTGCTACGGGACACTGCATATCACTGGTGGAATACACTAGTATCGGTGGTTCCGAAAGAGCGAGTGACCTGGGAATTCTTTCAGACTGAGTTTCGTAAGAAATACATCAGCCAGAGATTTATTGATCAGAAACATAAGGAATTTCTTGAACTGAAACAGGGTCGTATGACAGTGACAGAATATGAACGGAAATTTGTGAGACTTAGTAGATATGCTCGAGAGTGTGTTTCAACTGAAGCTATCATGTGTAGAAGATTTGAAGATGGGTTGAATGAAGATATTAAACTGTTAGTTGGTATACTTGAGATAAAAGAGTTCGTAGTACTTGTTGAACGAGCTTGTAAAGCTGAGGAGCTCGGGAAAGAGAAGAGGAAAGCTGACTATGAAGCTCGAGATTTTCGTAAAAGATCATTCAGTAAATCATTTCAGTCGACCTCAAGGAAATTCAGAGCGGATCATAGCCAATCTAAAGCTACTGCAGGGTTTCCTAAGTATGATCGAGATCGACCCCCTGTGAGTTCACGAGCTACTTCAGTTGCTAGCGTTGGTAGTGTTCGACAAAATAGATCAGAGTGCAAGCATTGTGGGAAATGGCATCCTGGGGATTGCAGATTCCATGATCGGTCTTGCTTCAAGTGTGGTTCAAAAGATCATTTCATTCGAGAGTGTCCGATGGTAGCTGAGCAAAACACTGTGCAGGATACCAGACCGAGTAATGTGCCAGTCCGAGGTAAACCGCCGAGACAATTGAGTAATGTAAGTGGTAGTCAGAGAGGAACCAGGGACACAGCAATTCGATCTGAGGCCCGTGCACCTGCCAGAGCTTATGCCATCCGTGCTCGAGAGGAGGCTTCTTCTCCAGATGTTATTACTGGTACTTTCACTCTTTATGATACTAATGTTATTGCATTGATTGATCCTGGTTCGACTCATTCTTATGTGTGTGAGACTTTAGTATTCAGTAAGACTTTGCCTGTTGAGTCTACTGAGTTTGTAATTAAAGTATCGAACCCCTTGGGCCGGTGTGTTTTGGTTGACAAAGTGTGCAAGAATTGTCCGTTGATGATTCGAGATTTATGTTTTCCAGCTGATTTGATGTTGTTACCATTCGACGAGTTCGATATAATTCTGGGTATGGATTGGTTAACTCTGCATGATGCTATTGTAAACTGCAAACGGAAAACTATTGATCTACGGTGTCAGAATGATGAGATTATTTGGATCGAATCTAATGATCTGAATGGTTTATCAGCAATAATATCCTCGATGTCGGCTCAGAAGTATGTGAGAAGGGGTTGTGAAGCTTACCTTGCATTTGTTCTTGATAGTAAAGTGACCGAAAAGAAGATTGAATCTGTACCAGTAGTGTGTGAGTATTCAGACGTGTTTCCCGAAGAATTACCGGGTTTGCCACCTATTCGAGAGGTAGAGTTTGGTATTGAGTTAGTGCCAGGGACGACTCCCATATCGATAGCTCCGTACCGTATGGCACCGACCGAATTAAAAGAATTGAAAGTACAGTTGCAAGAGCTGACTGATAAAGGTTTTGCACGACCGAGTTTCTCTCCTTGGGGTGCACCAGTTCTATTTGTGAGAAAGAAAGACGGAACGATGAGAATGTGCATTGATTACCGGCAACTCAATAAAGTGACTATAAAGAATAAGTATCCGTTACCACGGATTGATGATTTGTTCGATCAGTTGAAAGGGGCTACTGTGTTTTCAAAGATAGATCTGAGATCAGGCTACTATCAGTTGCGAGTTAAAGACTCTGATGTGCCAAAGACTGCTTTCCGAACGAGGTACGGGCATTATGAGTTTCTTGTTATGCCTTTCGGACTTACTAATGCACCTGCTATTTTCATGGATTTGATGAATCGGATCTTTAGGAAGTATCTGGATCGGTTTGTGGTAGTATTTATTGATGACATTTTGATCTACTCTCGAGACGAAAATGAGCATGCTGAACATCTGAGACTTGTGTTACAAACTTTGCGAGATAAGCAGTTGTATGCAAAGTTTAGTAAATGTGAGTTCTGGTTACGTGAAGTCAGTTTTCTGGGCCATGTTGTATCAGCATCGGGTATTTGGGTTGATCCGAGTAAAATTTCAGCTATACTTGATTGGAAACCTCCGAGGAATGTTTCGGAAGTTCGAAGCTTTCTGGGGCTCGCTGGCTATTATAGACGTTTTGTGAAAGGGTTCTCTATGATTGCGACCCCGATGACAAGGCTACTACAAAAAGACGTTAAGTTTGAGTGGTCAGAAAAGTGCCAGAAAAGTTTCGATCAGTTGAAAGCTCTTTTAACCAAAGCTCCAGTCCTAGTTCAACCCGAATCGGGTAAAGAGTTTGTTATCTATAGTGATGCATCTTTAAATGGTTTGGGCTGTGTATTGATGCAGGAAGGCAAAGTTGTAGCCTATGCCTCGAGACAGTTAAAGCCGCATGAAAAGAACTATCCAACGCATGATCTGGAATTGGCCGCTATTGTATTTGCGTTAAAAATATGGTGTCACTATCTGTTTGGCGAAAGATGCCATGTTTATTCCGATCATAAAAGCTTGAAATATTTGATGACTCAGAAAGATCTGAATTTGAGACAGCGTCGATGGTTGGAATTGTTGAAAGATTACGAGCTTGTGATTGACTATCATCCGGGAAAGGCTAATGTTGTTGCTGATGCCCTAAGTCGAAAATCATTGTTTGCTTTGCGTGCAATGAACGCACATATGGCTATGTCTGACGATGGTGTGATAGTAGCTGAGTTGAAAGTAAAATCGTTATTTATTCAACAGATTTGTGAAGCCCAGAAAGTTGATGATGATTTAATTGCAAAACGAGCTCAGTGTGACTTAAATGTTGATTCAGAGTTTCTAGTTGATGCTGAGAATTGTTTGAGATTTAGAAACCGATTATGTGTTCCGAAAAATCCAGAGTTAATTCAGATGATTTTGAATGAAGCCCACAATAGTCGATTTTCTGTTCATCCGGGTAGCACAAAAATGTATAATGATCTGAAACAACACTATTGGTGGCATGGAATGAAACGGGACATTTCTGACTTTGTTTCGAAATGTTTAATATGTCAGCAAGTAAAGGCCGAACATCAGGTACCTTCTGGATTGCTGCAGCCGATCATGATACCTGAATGGAAATGGGACAGAGTTACGATGGATTTTGTATCCGGTTTACCGTTGACACCGAGCAAGAAAGATGCAATCTGGGTTATTGTTGATAGGTTGACAAAATCGGCGCACTTTATTCCGATTCGCACGGATTTCCCACTCGATAAACTTGCTGAATTGTATGTTTTTTCAAATTGTGAGATTGCATGGTGTGCCTATTTCTATCGTTTCAAATAGAGACCCGAGATTCACATCGCGATTTTGGAAGAAATTACAAGATGCTTTAGGTACGAAGCTACATTTTAGCACAGCTTTCCATCCGTAAACAGATGGTCAATCCGAGCGAATCATTCAGATACTTGAGGATATGTTGAGATGTTGCATTCTTGAGTTTGAAGGTACGTGGGAACGATATTTATCTTTGATTGAATTTGCTTATAATAACAGCTTTCAATCTAGTATCAAAATGGCACCTTATGAGGCTTTGTACGGTCGTAAATGTCGTACACCACTGTATTGGACCGAGCTCAGTGAAAATAAGATACACGGGGTTGATTTGATTAAAGAGACCGAACAGAAAGTGAAAGTGATTCGGGACAGTCTGAAATCAGCATCGGATCGTCAGAAATCTTATGCGGATTTGAAAAGAAAAGATATAGAATTTCAGACCGGCGATAAAGTGTTTTTGAAAGTCTCACCATGGAAGAAAGTACTCAGATTCGGTCGTAAAGGCAAATTGAGTCCAAGATTCATTGGACCGTATGAGATTATAGAGCGTGTCGGACCGGTTGCTTATAGATTGATGTTACCACCTGAGCTAGAAAAGATTCACAATGTATTTCATGTTTCGATGCTCCGTAGATACCGATCTGATCCTTCACATGTGATTTGTCCGACGGAGATTGAAATTAACCCTGATATGTCATATGAAGAAGAACCGATTAGCATTCTGGCTCGTGAGATCAAAGAATTACGAAATAAGAAAATTCCGTTAGTTAAAGTGTTGTGGCATAAACATGGAGTTGAAGAAGCAACTTGGGAGTCAGAAGATACAATGAAAGAGCGTTATCCAAACCTATTCACCAGTAAGATTTTCGGGGACGAAAATTCCTAAGGGGGGAGAGTTGTAACAACCCGGTTTTGACTCTAATCGGACATAGTGGTTTCGGGACCACAAGTCTGAGTCAAAAAAATATTTTAATATTATTTTGTGTGTTTATTATGTGTGAATTTAATTGTGTGAAATTTTCGTGTTTTAATTTTGTCATTTGAGTGTCCGATTAAATAAAAGGATTAAATCGCTTAAAATAAAAATTTAGGGGTTAAATCTAAAAGTACCTAATTGTTGTTGTCTTTTTAAAATGGGGGATTAATGATGCAATTAGACTAAAACATAGATAGTGGGTGGCAAAGGACTAATATGACCTTATTATATATGTTTTGTTTATTAATTATTAAAGGTTAAATAAGTAAATTAATAAATAATGTATAGTATAATAAAACAAAACATAAAACAAGCCATTATCATCTCTTTTGTTGGCCGAATGTTGCAAAGAAAGAAAACATCCATGGCATTTAGGGTTTCGGCACTTTACTAGCTTGATTAAGGTATGAAATTGTTTCGGTTTTTGATGATTTTTACGTTTTTGAGATCGTTGCTTTGAATACTTCAAAACCCATGTCTTAATTTTGTGAATTGATGAATATTTTGAATTATGCCATTGATGAATATTTGTGTTTTGGGATGTTTGATGATGAATAATGGAAGATATGTCTTAGATTAACATGTTTTGTCTTGGGATTTTTGATGAATTTGAGTATTTAGGGCTAGATTGTGAAAATAAATTTTTGAGGGACTAAAATGTGAAATAAATGAAATGTATGGACTTGTATGAATACAAGGAAGATTCGGCCTAACTATAGTGTTGTGAGATTTTGTGTATTTTGTGTTTTATGCAATAGGGACTAAATTGCAAAAAGTGTAAAATGTCTGGGGCAAAATGGTAATTTGCCCATTTAAGTGTTTTTGGATAAAATTGAATGATTTGATGAATAAAAGGGTTAAATTTGACTATGTTTAGATCAAGGAACGAAGAAAACGAATTTGGATCGGGGGAAATCGAAGGTAATCGAATAGTCGATCGTGTTTGCTGATATCCGAGGTAAGTCTATTAGCAACTAAAAGTTATTAAGTTAATATTTATACATGCATACTAATTTTATCTTATGATTGAGCTATAATTTAAAGTATAATAGTTGAATAAACTTTGGACTATAGATATTGTATATAACATGTTCGAATATACAAGTATGATCTTGTATAAATTATTGGATTAATCAAAGGTATGTATAAGATATAGGTATATATATATATGGATTGAATGATTATATAAGTATGTATATATATATATAAAGTCGAATAAGCATGCAAATATACATGTATGTGTTGTGTATTGAATTTAGTTATGTCATTATATAAGTATGCGAGGATTGATTGTGCATTTATATATGTACAAGTTTTTGTTTTGAAATTGAGTATGAAATTATACATTCATATGGTAGATTCGAATATGTATAAATGCACATGTATAAATTCTTGAATCGAAATTTGGTATGGAATTATATATGTATGTGAAGGTTTCGATTTTGTATGTATATTCACGTAAAAGTTTTTGAATGGTAGTGAAGATATGAAATTGTTAGTTTGAATTATTATAAAGTGATTGAATATAATACAGACGTTACGTCTAGCAGGCTTAATGCCGGTGAAGTAATTCAGACTTTAAGTCTAGCAGGCTAAATGCCGGTGATACATTTCAGACTTTAAGTCTAGCAGGCTTAATGCCGGTGATACATTTCAGACTATATGTCTAGCAGGCTAAGTGCCGGTGTACTGAATCAGGCTTTAAGCCTAGCAGGCAAAATGCCGGTGAATCTGTTTAAATTGTGTTAGAATATGCAATGGATATATCTGTGATTTGCGATTATATGAAATCGATGAATACATATATACATTAGATATATGTGATTGTTGAATTTATAAATGCATATGGTGATATGTGGTAGTTAAACATATATATGTTGAGCCTATGTGTTTGATAATTAATCATGTATGCATTTGAGATATATATATATATGTGTGTATTTCGAATGTATGTGTTACCTAGGTATTCAGGTATAAATTCATAATGAGTATATTTATATACAAACAAATATAAGATGTGATTGATGTATATATATTTGTGTTAGATTTGAATTGATTTAGAACATACCATGAGTGTACATATACAATCGGTTTGATATGTATATAATATGTATATATATGCTCGGTGGTATACATTCAATTGTAATGTTGTTTTGTATAATATATATATTAAACTGAATTCATCCGACAGGTATACATATTTGACTATAAATGAAATGGTCTGAGTAGAATAATGTATGAATGTTAGTTGGTTGTGTTCGTTGAAATTTCAGTAGAATAGATTAAAAAGGTTATAATAATTATGTGTTTATAATTATACATTTAGTTATGCTGGAGACTTACTAAGCTATAAAAGCTTACTTCGTTTGCTTTCGTTCATTCGTTTTTATAGATTTGGAGACGCGTTACGAGCTCGGGGATCATCAGCACAGTCCATCACACTATCGACTTCTTTTGGTATTTTGTTAAATATTTGAACTCGATCTTATGGCATGTATAGGCTTGATAATGTTTTGGTTAGTTTTGAATCCTATTGTGTAAATAGCAATGGGGAAAGAGTTTAGTTTCCATGCTTGAATTTGATTATATATGTTCATGAATTGGACTTGCATTTGGAATTAGATATTAAAGTTATGTTTATGTGAGCTTGGTTTCGTAATGCCTCGTAACCCTGATTCGGCGATGGAGTCGGGTTAGGGGTGTTACAATAATTTAAAATGAAAATTTTAAGAAAAATGGATATTGTAAAAAAAATGTTTTAAAAATATTAGTTTTGAGGTTTTTGAAACGTTTGCAAAAGCTTTATCGTTCAGTTTTTATTTCAAGTTTACTTTATTTTTAGTTTTTACTTTTAAAAGTTATGCGACAATGTTATATTTATTTAAAATTTTCATTTTAAATTTAGCTACATAAGATTTAAGATATCATTTAACAATTAAATCAATGGTTTTAATAATTAATGATATGATTGATACAATATTGATAGTTTGGAGATATAATTAGAATTTTTGAAGTTTGGGATCAATTTAGAATGAGGGTCATATTTTTGAATTTTGGTGCAATTAACTCAAATTTTAATTCAAGTTTAGAAAACTATCTCTACTAATATTGAGTGTTCTACTAAATTTGCTGTCACGAGTTAAATGACACCAACTCAGTAGATTAAATTACTAACCCTTTCATTTTTAAAATATGTTATATTATTACGATGATACTTTTCTCTTTTTACATTTTTAAGAAAACCAATAAAAATTTGGTTAAACTACTTATTTAGTCACCTGAGTTTACTTGCGTTCCTATTTTGGTCACAAATTTCAAAAATTTGTTATTTAGTCACTTCCGTTAGATAAATTGTCAATTTTAGTCACTCTTGTTAGATAAGTTGTTAATTTTAGTCACTCTACCTTTAAATGCCTTTTGTCACCAGACGAAATGTTGACGTGACAATTTTTTTATTAGTATAATAACAAATTTAACCCTCAATATTTACACTTTTTTTAATTTAGTCCAAATTCCAAAAATTCTAAAAAAATATGATTTTAAAAACTTGAAAATATATATGATCTGTTATAAAAAGAAAAATATAAAATATTGAATATATATAATTACATTATAAATTTTAAATCATCTTTGGCCATTAAAATTATACTTTTTAATTAAAATAATAGAAAAATGGTTTTGAAACCCTTCTGATCTCTGCTAGCTGAGTAAATTTAAGTTATTTTTGGTTATTTTGCATAAAGTCTATGGATATTTTTTTCAACCTCTCATCTCTTGAAGCCAAAATTTCTAAACCCATAGATTTCTCGACCTCTCCTTTGTCAATTTTAATCTTAAAATTTCACCCATAAGCTTATTTTATTTTTAAATCCATAGTTGAAGAGAGTAAAAAAATCAAGAACTATTTTGTTTAAAATTCATGTCTTCCCAAAATTATTTTGAAGCTAAAACATTTTAATCAAGAAGGGTGTTTTTGAAGAATTTGAAAGTTTCAAACTATAAAAAGGGATTAAAATAATATTTGACTTATTGATTTTTTGCTAATTGAGGAGAGGCTTTTGAAGAAATTGAAAAGGTAATGAGTTTAGGGTAATTGAAGCTTTTGGGTTAAAACAAAAGCAAAAAATAAAAATGATTTTTTGTTTGTTATCTGAAAACATAAGAATTTCTTTTTCTTTTTCTTTTTCTAAAAGTAATTGCTATTCAATTCAACAGACATTTCAAGTTAAGAATTATATATTTAATATTTAATATTTTATTTCTTTTTATAATAAATAATATATATTTTCAAGTTTTTAAAATTATAATTTTTTTGAATTTTTAGAATTTAGACTATTAAATTTATTTATTTTTTAAAATTAGAACCAATTTGACAAAATGCGCAAAGTGTTCAGGGCTGAATTTGTTATTATTCTGACCAAAAGATTGTTACATCAGCATTTCGTCAGGTGACAAAAGGAATTTAACGGTAGAGTAACTAAAATTGAAAATTTATTTAACGGGAATGACTAAAATAACAACTTTTTAAAATGGGTGACCAAAATAAGAACATAAATAAACTCAGGTGACTAAATAGGTAATTTACCTTAAAATTACATATAAAAAATTTTGAACCCATGCCACCCACGTTAATAGCACCTCAACTTTATCACTCTAAACAAAGTTTTGTTTTAATTTTTTAGTACACTTTAATACTATTACATAAATTATTTTACCCACATCGTGTGTATATTTATACTTTATTTATGTGACTGAGCTAATGTTATAAGTTAACCCTACACTAATTTAATTAAAAGAAGTATAAAAAAAATCAAAATTTAAACCATTACTTCATATTATTTGAAGTTTGGTTTTGTATTTCGTACCTTTATATAAGGCTTAAGAAAAATAAGCAAATAATAAAATTTAAACCTAAATTACCTTGAAGCATTTTAAATCTTTTAACTTTTCCATTTTAATTAAAGCGTTATTGTTACCTTATTTCAACTTTTTACATAAAATATGTATAGTTATGTAAAACTATTACCGTAATATCTCTTTACTATGCTCAACATAATTTTTCAAAATTATTTTAATACAAAATATATGTATTCTAACATGGTAGCATTTTGAATTTTTATACAATTTCAAATCATATATATTATTTATTTATTCATTTAATTTTCATATGCATGCGTGTGTTTAAAAATGTAATTTCCACACGAATACGTGTGATAAAATTATTAGTATTGATAATATTGTAGAGTGAGTTAGTGTCAGAAATAAACTCTATACCAATTCAAGAAAATTGACAATATCATGATAAGCAATTAGGGTGCATTTACTATTTTTAATACGATGTGCTTACTTATTTAAATTTCTTTTGACTCACAATTTAAATTAACTTTTTATTTTAATCTCATTTATATAATTATTAATTTCAAACATTACATTTCATACTTATTATATGTATTTTTAAACAAGGGTGGTTTTCATGTGCATAAAGAATTTTTAGAATTTTTTTTTTACAATAGTATGCTAAATGGATACCCAAAGAGATCTATTAATAATTGATAATTTGTATATGTCAAGAAAATTCTTAGAGTATGTTTAGACGAAGAATTTAGAAATTTTAGAAAATTCTAAAATGTTAGTATTTTAGATGTCATCAATTCAAAATGCCAGCAATTATAATTGATTTGTTTGGATAAATAATTGTTTTAAGAAAAATTAGGTTATTAGAATTTTATGAGTTAAATAATAATTATATTTAAAATAAATAATATAAAAAATTTAATATGTATATCATTATATTCGTAAAATTTTATAAATAAATTAGAAATTTTGAAGTTTTAGTATTAAATGGAATAAAATTATAAGGAATTTAGGTGGATTTTGGAAAAGGAAATTGAGCTACTAAAATTCCATCTTGAAATTACTAAAAAAATTTGAAATTCTCCAATTTTTTACCCAATCAGTAATAGAATTTTGAAAACTTTGATACCAATGAAATTTCTTCTCCAAATACACCCTTATATATTTTTCAATTTCTAAAACATCCGATTGATTATAGATTTTTCAATTAATAATTTTAATTACTTATGTTTAATAACTCATTTGCATTGAATTTTAAAAAATTTTAACTTAATAACTATACTTTAAATTTATTAACATTTATTTCTCTTTTATAAAATTTAGAAATTACTAAGAATATATATCAGCATTAAATTAATTTCCTAAACATCAATCATATTGATGAGGGACATTTATATGAGGGGTTTAAATTAAGTAGAGCCTTAAATACTAATTAATTACAATAATTATCATCCTCCCTAAATATTATTACAGCCTCATCAAATAATTACTAATAAGTAGTTGAGGAAAATAAATAAATATAGTAGCTGGCATGGAATAAAATCTCATATTTAAATAAAAAATATTATTATTACAATTATATGTTTAAGTAACAATAATTTAGAATTAAATCAGTACAACACAAAATCCGAAATTAGAGATTCACGTATCACAATTACGCATAGTAAAATTTAAATTTGAGTGCTCAAAGACATAAGACATCCACCTTAATCAACAATGCTACAAAAAAGTTAAAAAAATAATTTAATGAATCAAGTTAAAAGGTTTATTTAATTAAATATTTTATAAATAAATTAATAAAGAGGTATGTATATTTTCTTTTTAATTGGTGTGAAATTAAAAAAAAAAAACTGTCTTATTCAAGACTTTCAAATCACCCCTTCACTTTATTATATCATCTTCTTGACCACATTAATTCTGCATCTCAACTCTTTTTAATTATCTGATGTTTTCTTTTTGACAATTGTATTTATATTTAGAACTTGTCCATGTACCAAAGATTCTTTTAGAATAAACAATGTATTAAAATGATGATTTTTATCAGAAAAGCACAAGTACAAATTTCTCTATTAGCAATTATAAAAACAATAAATTTAACTAATTATAAATAAAATTAATTATTATAAAATATAAATTGAGTATAACTTAAATTAGAGTAGTTCGGAACCCATATATAACGAAATTTAAGCTAAAATAAATCTAGACAGAACCTAAACATAGTTGAATATAATTACTTTTTTTTAACGAAATTTTGTGTAAATTGTTAATGAATATATTAATTATTAATTTTAAGTGTAAAAATAACCTTTAATTTTATATTTATTAATTATGTGAGTATTTAGTATATTGACAATATACTTTTTTTTAACTCTAAAAATAAAGTTATAAATTTATCACATATCTCATTTATTTTATATATTATTATTAAAAAAAATTAGTATACTATATATACACTTCTCATCTCCCCACCACTAGTAATATACTAAATATTTCCATTTACTAAACATATAATTTTATTTAAATTTTTTGATAAATTCTCATACACTAGAATTTTGATAAAATATGTTTATCTGCAGTGATTGGGTTAGGTCTTTCCTTAATTTATTTATATAAATTTTAAGAGAATGACGAAAATAGCCATTTTCATTTCATGATGTGACATCCTGGTCCATCTTTTATCACACCAAATTGGAACCAAAACCGGAGTTAAGCTGAATCAATGGGAGAAACTGGAAAGCCTTCTTCATCCTTTGGCATTTAAAAAAGAAAGAACCTACAAAGTACAATTACTTTTAAATAATAATAATAATAATCAGTCCCAAGAGCTTAGTTTCACCTAGAAAGTTAGAATCTATTGCTCGTGTGATTTTGTGCCTAGTTTTTCACCTGGAGTTCTGCATTTCACTACAATTAACCTTTTCTGTTAAAATTTTACATCAGATTTGAATATTTTTAAATTTCAAATTAAAAAAATATATTATTATTAATTAGTGAGGTTTAAATAAAATATTATTTATATAATAAAAAAACATTTTATGAGACGAAAAAGAATAAAAATAATTTTAAAAAATAAGGTGAGGGTGATTGCTAAATTCTACCACAAATTTAATTGTCGCAATAAAATGCTAGGGTTATATATGAAAAACTTGAAGCTAAGCAAAGAGATTGCAGTTAGATATAAATTTTATTTAATATTTGGAATTGCAGAAAGACATTTGAATTATAATGGTAATTTGAAATGATTAAGTAAAATATATTTACAGTGGGGGTGAGGGTAGCAACTTTGTCTGCAAGTGAGAGTACGAAAATAAACGAGACGGAAGGAAAGGGGGAGCTGTTCTCTTCATGCTGCTCTTACGCATCATCCTATGTCGTTTTGCGTCTAATGGATTGGGTCCACCGACCTCCTCCTTCTTCTTCATCTCTCTTAAACATTTTTCATTTCATTTTTTTTTATTTTTAAAAAGTAAAATTAGCCAATCAGATAAATAATAATAATAATAATAATAATAAAGAAATTAATCTGGTTGAGATGATGATGATATATATGCATGACACCGAATAAAGAGAGGAAAAAACAATTCAGTTTGTTCACAATTTGGCATTTAAAAGCACCAAAATGTCCATAGGTTGGATTTTCTTTCTTTTCTCTCTTCTTCTACTTTCTTTTATTTCAAAAACCCTTCCACAATCCACCCCAACCCCCCTTTCTTAGCTTGTGCAGATGAGATTTCAGTGTGGTGTTGTTGCCGTTAGATTAATGGGTTTTTTGAGTAGATATTATTTCTGAGTATTTGTAGAAAACCAAGTGAAATTAAGAATAAAATTAAGAGGAAGAAGGTGAGGTTTTGGTTAAAGATGGCGACTGCATCTTCTTCATCAGGGCCTTTCTTTGGAATTAGAGAAGAGAATCAAAGCCAGACGAAACAACAACTACAACAACATCATACGCCAACTTCATCAACTGGCCCAGTTGATCCATCGCCGCCTCCCAAGAAAAAGAGAAACCAACCTGGAACTCCAAGCAAGTATCCAATTTTTTTTCATCTTATTTTTACTACATATATGTATTTGTATGTATGTGAGAAATCTCAAGTAATGAGAATTGATCTTAATCTTATTCCAGCAAGAAGAAACCCTAAATTCTGAAGGTTATTTTAGTGGAAATGACAAGGGGGATTAATGGTGTTTTTTGTTTTCTGTTTAAATGATGGAAACAGATCCAGATGCAGAAGTGATAGCACTATCTCCCAAGACATTAATGGCTACAAACAGGTTCATATGCGAGGTATGCAACAAAGGGTTCCAAAGGGAGCAAAATTTACAGCTTCATAGAAGGGGACACAACTTGCCATGGAAGCTAAAGCAGAAAACAACAAAAGAAGTGAAGAAGAAGGTGTATCTATGCCCGGAGCCCACATGCGTCCACCATGACCCGTCGAGGGCACTTGGGGACCTTACGGGCATCAAAAAGCATTACTCGAGAAAACATGGTGAGAAGAAATGGAAGTGCGAGAAGTGTTCCAAGAGGTACGCCGTGCAATCTGATTGGAAAGCTCATTCTAAGACCTGTGGCACCAGAGAGTACAGATGTGACTGTGGCACCCTCTTCTCAAGGTACTTTCCACAACCCACTTTCACTTTTATTCACCTTCTTCATCTTCATCTGCTTCCCCCTTTTCTCTTTTATTCGAGTTCTAACTAAGTCGTCAAAAATGGTGAGTAGAGCAGAAAACAAACATGGTTCCACGTGAATAATCTGTAGGAAAAGCCATCGGTAATACAAGTTCGCTAGGTTTCAATCCATCCAACAACAAATTTAAACCCACCTCCAAAATTGAAAAAAGAAAATGAAACAGTTCATCTTTTGTTTGTACTTGGAACCGCCCCCCTCTCTCTCTTTCTTTCTTTTATTTTTTATTTTTAAACTTTATTTCCTATTCACGTGATGCTTTGCCATGTATAGTTCGCTGTGTTGTTGTTACTACATTTGTTCTCTTGTGGGTTGGCTAGACATGTTCAGGTCTGTGCTTTTGCAGGTATCTATTTTCATGATAACGTCATTACCCTCCCAATCCGGGTTTTTAAACCGGGTCGTGTTTATCCTGATTCCGGTGCCGATTTAGCCGAAACAGTCAAATAACTAGTCTAATATCTCGTTTTCTTTTTAAGTGGGAATTTTGCGCATGGGAGGGATAGTTCCAGAGTTGATTGATTTGGGAATTCAAAAAAAAAAAAAAAAAAGAAGAAGAGAGAAATGAAAACCCGAAAGCTTTTTCAGCTTCTTGTTTTAGAAAACGATATTCATAACTGGAAAAATTAGATATATTCCCATGACTTCTGCATTAATTGAACAACTAAAAATCCCGAATTGGGGTTGTTGATTCATCACTTTTCACTTGCTTGAATACATTCTCTAGTCGCATTTATTGAGCACCCAGTTCTTGAAATGGCTGTTTATTAAGTCAATTTGATTATTTCTTTTGACCTATTTCTCTTCTCTTCAATTATTTGTCTGTCTTTTAGGATAATTTTAGTTTAATTTCCTAGCTTCTACTCTCTCTTTTCACTAATATATATATTTCTCTTGTTGCTTTAGGGTTCCTTCAATTTTCTTTTCTAATAACCTTTCTTCTTAGAACCTTGTTAGCTAAACCCCCTTTTTAATTTTTTTTTAAGGAAATGGGCTTGTAGTTGTAGATATTAATTCCAATTTTTCACTTATTAATTTCACGCTAAATTTACTATTTTCAAAATTTGAGCCAAAATTTTTTTTATATGTGAAATGTAAAAATGAGGGTAGAATTTGATTAATCAATTAATTAAGATAATGAAATCATTTAATTTCGTTATTATTCATTCAATTTCAATTTCTTATCTCGTGTTCTTTAGATAGCTAGTAGCCATAAATTAATTGATTGGAAAAACATTCAAAAACCCAATAATTTGATGTTAAAAACATGGCAGACAAGATCAGTCATGTGTTCAAATTCTTGTTATTCTACTGCGTGTCTGAAGCTTATCTAAAGGAATGCTTGTTACTGTTGGCAGACGTGACAGCTTTATCACTCACAGAGCATTTTGTGATGCACTGGCTCAAGAAACTGCAAGGCACCCTCCTCCTTTAAACTCCATTGGCACCCATTTGTACGGAACTAGCAATTATATGGGCTTAGGGTTATCTCAAGTTGGAACCCAAATTTCATCCATTCAAGACCCGAATAATAATCAAACTGCAGCTGACATCCTCAAACTTGGTGGTGGTGGGCCTTCAAGGAGTTCCCAATTTGATCATCTTCTTCCTCCATCAATGGGTTCTTCTTCATCATCATCGTTTCGCCCTCAACAACAGGCCATGGGTTTCGTCATGGAAGAATCTAATCAGATTTTCAACCAAGAACATCAATCCCAGCATGGGTTGTTGGGAAACAGCAAACCGTTCCAAGGATTAATGCAGTTTCCTCCCGACAACAACAACAACAACAACAACAACGCCGCAAGCAACGCTTCTTCGGCTGCCAATCTCTTCAACCTTAGCTTCCTTTCCAACAGCGGCAACAATGGCGGTGCTGGCGATTATAATTTAACATCTTCGGGTTTGCTCATTTCTGATAATTTCAACAATGAAAACGGCGGCAATGGTGGAACCAACAACGCCTCCAACCTCTTCTCCAACAACTTAATGAGTGATCAAATGACTTCCAACATCCCTTCTCTCTTTAGCTCATCGGTTCAAAACAATAACATGGTGCCCCAAATGTCAGCCACCGCATTGCTTCAAAAGGCTGCTCAAATGGGCTCTACTTCAAGAAACAAAAACACCAACGACGATTCCCTTCTAAGAACCTTTGCAAACTCTTCTTCAACCGGAACCAAAACCTCCAACTTCGGCGCCATTTTCGGAGATACGGCTGGCAGCAATCTACATGAACTAATGAACTCCATTGCCAGTGGAAATTCCCCCATTTTCGGAAGCGGCTATGACGCTGTACATGGTCAAGAAAGCCCTTACACAAATAGAAGTAGCATGGGACAAGAACAACCACCGCCGCCACCGCCGCAAAGTATGAATGTTAGCGGAGGCGGGTCGGATAGATTGACTCGGGACTTCCTTGGGGTTGGGCATATAGTTAGAAACATGAGCGGAGGAGCGGCACAACAACGACAAGGAATTGGGATAAGCAGGCTGAGTTCAGAGAGAAATAGTAACATAACGGCGCCGACAAGCCAGCAATCTTTCGGAGAACGTGGGAATTTCCAGTGACGAAGGAAATCCCAAAAAGAGTAAAAAGAGAAAAGATATGAAGAAAGTACAAAGGTATGTAAAATATGATTAAAAAAGTTTTTTACTTTAAAGATTTCAAGGGTAAATAATATTTCTCTTAATTTAAATTAGGTGTGTGTTTCTTTGCATTCTCTGACATATTGTCTTGCATGGGACAGTCATGAGTTGTAGTACATATGGTTTTGTTTCTTTTCTTGTCTCTTAGTTTTTATTTTTATTTTTTATTTTTATTCTTTATTCTTTAAACATAAATTGAAGGGCTGACAGTGTCACGAGTGTTGCTCTCAGCAATCTAGATTCCCTCAACAAATATCTATCCTTTCTTTTTTGGCCATGCATCAATCATCACTCCTCTTTTTTTTTTTTCATTCCTCTACCATAATTTTTATTTCCTTTCAAATTTGCACCCAAAAAACATGCCAATTCCTTCTTCATTCTGCATTCTCTTTTTTATTTATCTTATTTCTTCCCTATTTTAAATATTTTTATATCATGCTAATTTTCAATTTTCTTATAATCATAGTCTGCTTAACTGATGCCTTTATGCATCAAATAAAATAAAAATTATTTATTAACATATTATTTTTCCTGAATTTATTTATAACCTTAAATAGTGTCACCACGTTCTAGACACTAATTAGTAATTTTCATAGCTTTTTGGATTTTAACCTAAAAGTAGAGATTAAAACGTTCATATTTGAAATTTAACTTTTTGACTTTTTATTTATTTATTATTTTTTAAAATTTCAAAATGTAAGTCTAATTATTAGTATTGTTAAATTTATTGATGGAATATTTTAAAATAAAAATAGCTATGTAACAAAAAATGATATTATAATAAACTTAAATTTAACAAAAGAATTTTAATTGTGTCAACTTGTATTTTTAAATTTGAAAAAATAGAAAGACTAAATTTGTTGAAATAAAAATATAAGAACTAAATTGTAAATGTTTAAAAAGTAGAGGACCATGAGGCCTAATGTAACCTAAAAAAATTAAGTTTTATTCTTTTACTCTAGCATATTTGAAGCATCAGCCGATGAAGAGGTGACATTTTTTACAGTTACGTACTAGGTTTTTTACTGTGCAGAAAAAGTTGGTGTAAAAGTAAAAATCACTATACCTTTTTATCATCTTTCACCTCAATGTCCATACGTATAAATTTGAAAATGAAATCTTGACTGGAATTTTACACCATATATATTTTATGAATTGAACATAATATTAGCAGAGATAGTTGTTTCATTTTCCAACAATATTGTCTTGTTTTAGATGAGATGTAAGCAAAGAAAAAAGAAACTTTGTATGTTATGAGAGAAAATGGCAAAGCATGCATACATGTCATAAATATTCCCATCTGCTGCATACACATCATCTGTTTCAGATTCCTCTAATAATAAGAAGAAGGATGATATGAAATTGGTGGATTATTGGAAGTAAATGATAATAATGATCAACATTGACATAATTTTATTTATTTTGGTAGATATTGATGGATGGCAAGGTGGGTCAAGTACAAGTCCATGGAGAAAAGGGGAGTTGAGTTTTGGAAAGCTAATCAAAATCAACAAAAATGCAGCTAATGATATCAACCTCTCTCTTATAGATTTGTACCAAAACCTGCTTCCTTTTTTTTCTCTTCAACTGTTAATCAAGCAACCATCTTTTTTCATAGATAACTTTCTCTTGTTTCCTTTTTTATTTTATTTTATTTTATTTTATTATTATAGTAAGGTTATCAATTTCAATTATTTGAAATTTAAAATTGAATTAATATAAAATTTGAAGCTACATAAACAACAAATCAAATCACATGCTAATGGATTTGGAATGTTTTGTTGTCTTAGTGGCATGGTTAGGCTATTCAACCAGTCACAAATTTATGACTCACAATCTTTTTTCATTATAATATACTTGTTTAAGGTTTTGAAATTTTTTACCATCACTAAATTTTTACTTTAGAATATTCTTTTTCTAAGGAGCCAAATATATTATTTTTTTAATCCAAATCCACACTCGTGCATTGTAATGAAATAATTATAAATTTAAATAATAATAAAAAATGTCAACAACTAGCACAAATTGCGGATTTTGTACATGCCTCCAATCCTTGCTCTATCCTACTCGTTCAAGTGGTGGATTACATACATAAAAAATTTATGACAACGTCCCCTCTACCTCTCAAATCTCTCACTCTTCAACTTCAATTATACTTCATAACCGTGTTTCAGATAAACAAAAAAAAAATAAAAAAATTGCAGATGTTATATTTCAAAATTTCAATTTATTGATTCTTTGATTTCAGGTAAAATTATAATATTTCACAATAAATTATTTTTATTAAAATTTAATTATAAAAATCAAGATATACAAATTGTACAATAAAAAATAAGAAAATGAATGCCTGAAAATTAATAAAGTATATTATATCTTTTTTTTAAAGAGTTTCCGAGTAAAATTACAAACACAAACATAAATCATAAATAATACATAGCCAGAATAAACTCAATACAAATTACTTGGACTAAAGACTAAAGTATATCCAAGTTTAGATTGTAATAAATGGGGATTAGACCGCGCATGGTAAAATTTAAATCAAAAATAATTTAAGAGAGAATTAATTAGGTCACAAAATGAAATATTGTTAAAGATATATATTTTGTTTAGGATAAACTTTACGGTGAGTCATTTAATTTTTATAAAGTATCAAAAATAAAAAATTTGTAAAAAAAAAATTACATTATTTAACTATTTTCTGTTAAAATTACTAAGGAAAATCTTAAGTGGAAAAGTTATAATTAATAAATAATTTATATAAATTCCATGTGATATTAGAATTTGATATCATGATGACATGAAAATTTCACAAAAGAAATTCTAAGTGGAAAAATAATAAATATTGTGTCCAGAATAATAATGAAAAGGTCTACTCTGTTTTTCGTATGGAAAAAAAAATGTAAAAGAGGAAGAGGGGTTCAAGTATTTTTCCAAATAAGGACAGTGAAACAGATTGGCAGTCACGGACTAATTGATTCCATAAAGTGAAAAAAGAGACAAGTATTACGACAAAAGTGCCACATTATCCGACACTTTCCCAATTATTATTACAATAACGAACAATTCCTGATGCTTTTCTTGTTCCTGCCTGAATTTCAGAAATTTCTGACCCCAACATTTGATTTATATTTTAATAATTTAAGCTCAGGATGATAATAATAAACGAAATTTGTTAAAAATAAAAACAAAAGAAGATATTAACTTAGTAGTTTAGGTAATTTCAAAACTAGAGAATAATATTGTTATATTTTTTGAATGTGACTTGTGACACAGGTATTGAAGTCAACGTAATGCAATTTTAGGCAAAAATGTGTGGAGAATGTCAACATGAGCAAATGAATATTGTTTATTAACTAGTATTGGGGTTAGGTATTAGGTGGCCAAATAAATTCTGTATGATATCAAAATTTTAATGCAAAAAAAATAAAATAATCATTCACTTGTCCACTCTGTTGGAATGTAGTAAGCATGTTAAGATTCTTGATGTCATGTGTTGACCTATTCTTTACTTTTTACCATTTTATTTCTACCAAAGGGCTCAGCTTTTGTTTCGATTTTGTATTTTCGGTATGTATATTTACCAACAAAAACTTTAGTTTGTAGTAAATGTTAAAATATCTAACTTCTTCAAAGACAAAAAGGAAATTTTCAAGTAACTTTTTGTTTTGGAAAGAGACACCAAATCTATTTACTTCACATTTAAATTACAATAATTTTTTTAAAAAAAATTAATTAATTTATCATCATAAATGTCCCAAAAATAATCCAACATATTTAGGTTTTATTTTAACGCCCTGACCCAGCAGTTGATCACGAAATTCTCCTAAAAATCTTGGTTTTCTTGCTTTCAAGTGAAGATATCAACCTATACTACTTTCGTCGCTTCCTATTCATTACATATTAAAAATATTAGTATATGTTTTTCCTTTATAACAAATATGTACAGCAACCTTTTATATTTTCAAAATTATTCTTTAATCTTTTATATCTTTAATAAAAAATTTTAAAACCCCATTTTCACTCTAATTTTTAAGACTTTTTCAAGATTAAAATAATTATAAATTTAGCCCTTAAATTTTATCTATTTTGTTGCTTTGGCTCTAAATTTTATTTTGGGATCACTTTGGCCTTAGAAATTTTAAATTCTAATCAGATTATTTTTTAAAGTCAAAACTAATTGAAATGTTGAAATTTTAATCGCACTAATGTGACAATCTATGTGTAGTTAAGACGGTTATTTTTATTTTTTTTATGAATTTCTTTGAAAATTTCCAAAGCATTTTAATATTTTTATCAAGTATATATTTTTTGCCACATGAGTTGCCATATCAATATTGTTAAAATTTTTAACGGTTTAATCAAATTTTTTCATCTAAAAAATAATATAACTAAAACTTAAAAGCTGAAATCAAAAGTGATTCCAAAATATTAAAAAGTTAAATTTATGTTTATGCCTTAGGAAATTTTTTTTTTTAATATTCTCCTCTATGAAATGCCCTAAACATTGAATCACATTGGGCATAATAAATTCTTACCATCTTTGTTTTAAGGCAAAAATCAACAAGAAGAGTAAGCAAAATTAAGAAAAACACCTTGTATATAAAAAAAGGGAAAATACCTTATAATTGAGTTTAGCTAAGGATACCTTTAAAACACTTTTTGGAATGAAAACCCTAATCCATAACTGTAAATTTAAAAAACCAAAAAAGAGTTTCCCCCCTACATATTAATCCTACAAAAGCTTTGCTTGGCTTTTAGACAAGTTTTGGGCAGCCAAATTGTTGTGAGGTTGCTTGAGCCGATGACTTCACATCGGGGTTCAAAGACCCGATATTGATCCCATGTTGACCATTTCCACCCATATTGCCTACCATTTCCCCCACTCCAAGAAAATCCAATGTTAATTTATCAGTCTCCCCGATTCTTACCCCAAGTTTTTGATGTAACTTAGCTTCATCAACGTTGGAAAAGTTGGCGTTATTGCTATGATGTTCCACTGTCATCCCATTTCCGGTGAACCCTCCGAAGTTGCTATGATCTTGTCCGAAAATGGAGGAGTTGCCATTTGCAAGAGAGTTCATTAGTCCTTGAAGATTGCTATCATTCTCCATCTGTGATCTTAGACTGCCACCACTCTCGAAATTGTTAGGGGAAAAAACTTGTCTGTCGGATTTGATCCCACTAGACGAAGAACTCCCCAATCCCCGTAGCAATGAGCAAGTGTTGTTGCTTGTAGTTGAACCCATTTGAGCAGCTTTTTGAAGCAATGCAGTTGCCGACATGTTTGGAGAAATGTTCTCATGTTGCATTGAACTACTGCTATAAAGAGAGGCCATCCCCGAACCAACCTGCACATCACCCATGTTAAACTGATTACCGCTTAAAAATCCGGAATTCGAAGCTCCGCCGTTTTCGCCGGTACTTATGCTGCTCGCACCACTGTTGCTGGGAAAGAAGCCTAAATTGAAAAGATTGGCGGAATTGGGCGCCGTACTGTTAGTATTGCCTTGAAGGTCCGGAAGTTGCATAAGACCATGTAAGGGTTTGTTTATGTATGGTCCATTTCCATGATGAGATTGATGTTCTGGGAGAAAACCTTGGTTCGCCGCATCCCCCATGAAGAACGCCGGCATGTTCTGCAATGAAGAAGGATTGGACGCGGTACTGTTGAGGTGCTCGAACTTTGCGACTCCAGTGCCGCTTCCCAACCGCAACATGTTGCTCGATAATGGTTGATTCTGGGATAATCCTAAGCTCATTTGATGATGATTACCTCCAAATAGATGATGGCTTCCGATTGGGGTTAAGTTATTGGTGGGGTGCCTTGCAGTTTCTTGAGCCAATGCATCGCAAAAGGCCCGATGGGTGATGAAACTATCACGTCTGCAACAAAGATGTCATATATAAATGAGAGGGAAATTGAACAAATATATATATATATGTTATATATATGAGAAGAAAAGTTGTTAATAAACTTCCATTAATGAAAACCAAGGTTGAAAAATCCAGCCATTTCTTTTTAATCGTTTTTACCATTTTGAGAAGAAGGTGCTTCTTAAATGAATTGAGGGAATCATTTCCCAATTGATGAAATCCCGCAGTAAATGAAAAACATATTAAAAAGAAGAAAGAAAACCCTGAAAAAGTTGTCTATTATTCATGGAAGGAATATTTTTCCATAACTATGAAAGCCATTAACAAATGACAAAAACAGTTTCAGGCTTAGCCCAATATTTTCACCAATAAGATCATTTGAATAAACTGACTGGTAAAAAGCACAAATTAAATATTTTTTCCCTCTTGTTCTCCAGATATATAATTGCTGCATGAAAGAATCAAGAATTTCCTCAAATTGCTCAACAAGAGAGTGACAGAAATGAGAATTGCCCCACACAGGCAAGAACCCTAACGTTTAAACAATGGCAGTAAAACATAAATATATACATACATATAAATAAATATATATGTGTAACACTCATCACATGAGAACAAATCCAGTAACAATATACTTCATGACAGCGTATGAATTAACAACACGTGAATATGAAAAAGATGAAAGGCGATGTTACCAAGGGAGAAATGAAGAAATAAAATTTTTACTAATTTTTGTTTGGTTGCCAAGAATCCTTATCAGCCATGGCAGTTTCGCAGATTATTGTTCACGTGCAACCAGTTTTTTTTTTTTTAAAGAGTTTAAAGTGAAGAACTAGAAGAAGGAGAGAGAGAGAGCGAGAGAGAGCTAATCTTTAGATAAGTAATCCAAAAAGGTGAAACAAAAGAACAGGCTTTTATCACTGCCCAACTCCCAGTCCCCAAATCTTTCTCAAACAAATATTTTGCTCTCATGGTAACTTGGTTTGTCAACTTTGATAACCTCAGAGAAAGAAAAGTTTATATTAATGATTAAGGGAAGGATAAAAAATTACCTTGAGAAGAGAGTGCCACAGTCACATCTGTACTCCCTAGTGCCGCAAGTCTTAGAATGAGCTTTCCAATCAGATTGCACGGCATACCTCTTGGAACACTTCTCACACTTCCATTTCTTCTCCCCATGTTTTCTCGAGTAATGCTTTTTGATGCCCGTAAGGTCCCCAAGTGCCCTCGAGGGTTCATGGTGGACGCATGTGGGTTCAGGGCAAAGATAAACCTTCTTCTTCACTTCTTTTGTGCTCTTCTGCTTTAGCTTCCATGGCAGATTGTGTCCTCTTCTATGGAGCTGTAAATTCTGCTCCCTCTGAAACCCTTTGTTGCATACCTCACAGATGAATCTGTTGGTTGCCATTAAAGACTTGGGAGATAGTGCTATCACTTCCACATCTGGATCTGCTTGGTTTCATAAATGACAAAACCAAAAAAGAACCCAAGAAAATTTGGGGGAAAAGACGATAAATTTAGAAAAAAACCCAGAATAAATTATGATGAAAGCTGACCAACTTTTGGATTAGGGTTCATTGGATTATCTTTAGTTTTTGAATTTAAAAAAAAAAAAACTTGTTTCTTTATTGGCTTTACTCATAGGATAGATGTGGTAAAAGCCTAGAAAGAAAAAACATAAAGAGATGTATGTAAAGAGATACTTGCTTGGAGTTCCAGGTTGATTTCTCTTTTTCTTAGAGTGAGGTGCAGTGGTTGGAGCAGTTGAGGAAGTGGGTGCGGCGGATGATTGTTGTTTTATCATCGGGTTTTCATTTTCTGCGCTGTTTCCGAAGAAAGTTGCCGACGATGAAGCGGTGGCCATTCTCAATGATTATATATAACCTTTTTAACTCTTTGCTTGCTTCCTTGCTATCTTATCTTGTTTCTCAGCCCAAAACTATGTGCAAACTTCTTCTTAGAAACCACCAAACCTAGAATTCAAAAAATCAATCAAATTACCTCATAATTGAAAGAAAATAAAGGGTTTGTGCCATAGGAAGGGGGGTGGGGGGGATGGTTTGCATCCCCTTCAGCTCTCTTTCGAAAATCTTGCAAGGAATCAATAAAATAAGAAACAAGAAGACAAAAACCAGAGAAAAGGAAAAAATAATAATGAAAACTAGAGATAAAAAGCCCACAAAATACCAAGAAGGAAGTATCTAAGGAGACAGCAACAATCCGGAGTTGAAGAGAAAGAAAACAATCTAAATTATAGACTCCTCATAATTTCTTCTTCAAATTGTTGTTGATTTTTTTTTCTTATAAAATATATGACTTACACTTGCAAACTTGAAGTATTTCATGTCACATATATGCATGTATGCATGTACGTATGTATGTATAGACAAAAACAAATACATACACGTTTATCCCTTATGCTAACCCCTCTCTCTCTTTCCTCTGGTGTATTCTTATGATAATTTATCTCATTTCTCAATCCTTTTTGTTGTACTTGTAGAATATAAAATTCCCCTTTCGGTTTTGGTACAAACAAAAAAAAAATCCCATTTGCTTCTTACTTTAAGAAATATATATACACATTTTTTCAAAAAGAAATATAACTTTTCGAAACTTAAAGAAGATCGGATTTTACAAGAGGAGTTAGAATAATGACGGATATCTCATTTATTTAATTTTAGATTTTTAAATCTATTCAAAGGACACTTGTAATTCTTCTAACCGTATTTATGAAGCTTTTATACCTTGTAATAGTTATTAATTAAATTCATATTTAGTTACAATACTTAAATAATAAAATATATTTTATTTAAATATAATTACAAATTTATCAATAATAAAATTAAAATAAATTATTAAAATTTTAATATGTTTTAAATAATACAAATATACTTTAGAATCAAATCAAACCAATTAAATATCAAAACTAAACAAAAGAAATTTTTGTTTAGTTAAACTCGAATCTTGTTCAACTTAACCCTACCTTTATTGAGAGGAGGTTGTTGAATCAACTCAAAGCAAAGCCATGCCTAAACTAGATAAAGAAAATATTTTTGTTCAAATATGATCTGAACTCAATTCGACTTGATCCAACCTTTATTGGGAAAAAATGGTTGTTGAATCGAATCAAACCAAGCCCATATAAAAACTTAGCAAAGTACTTCTGTTGGAAGAGATTCTTATTGAATTGAATTAAATAGAACCCTCGTCAAAACTAAGAAAAGGTATTCACCTTTTTTATTCGAACTCGATCTAAAATTTTATTCGACCTGACTTTATTACTTCTATAGAAAAGGACGTCGTTGAATTAAATCAAATCAAATCCACATTAAAACTAAATAAAAATTATTCAAGTCTGAATCTGATTCAACAAAATCTTAATTCTATTAAAGCGGAGGCTATTGAAATGAATAAAACTAAACTCATGCCAAAACTAAACACAAAAGTGAATTTTTGTTCAAACTTTATCTGAACTTAATTAGACTTAACCCTAATTCTATATAAAAAAAGTTATTGAATAGAACAAATTAAATTGAATGCATGTCAAAATTATCCCAAAAGTCAAACTCAGTTTGAACTCAACATGACTCTATCTTTATCATAAAGTTATTAAATCGAATAAATAAAATTTATATAAAAATTAAATAAAATAAAAAAATTAAAATTCGATCCAAACCCGACCAGAAGAGGAGGTTGTTGGTATGAGGATTGATGCAGGAAAATGTGTCGTTATGCGGAGGGGCCACCAACATGCATATAAGCCTTACCCTCTGCCCATCTCTCCTCCTCTTATTTCGTATCTTCTTACCAGCTTCAAGACAAAACCCTCTCTTTCCTCCTTAACGATGAATCAATTTCTTTAAACTGTTTACTGATTTTTTAAGTTACTGAACAACAGTTGATACATAAACACTGCTAAAGGATTCAACTTGCTCTACTGATAATTTTGCCATTCTGTCATCATAAATTTTGTTTCTTTTTTATCATTTAATAAACTTTATTTTATTTCAAATAAAATAGAATATAGTAATTACTGTTTTGAGCTTTTATTAATAAATAATTTTCTATAATGCGAGCGAAACACGTCATAAAATATGAAATTTTATTTATTTTCGGTTTTTATTTTTAAATTCTCACTCATTACATTGACATCTCATGTATAGGAGGATAATATGTTTCAATACATTTAAATTTACGTCATACTATATTGACAATAATATTTATTTCAAATAAGTCATGATTTTAGAATAACTAACATATGAGAAAATAAACTTTTGAACACTCGTACAAGAATGAGGCGAAATGGATAAAGTAGTTTTTGCCCCACTCTAGTGCTATCCTTTAAAAAAGAGAAATGTTATTTTTCATACCATTTTTAATCTACTTTTAAATTTTTTAAAATCATAATTAATTACTAGAAACTCTAAGTTTAAAAATAAAATATAATGAATAATAAAATGTAAAGTTTGAAACTAATTAATAATAACATATTAGATATGTGTGATATTAAAATAAATTAAATAATGAGTAGAACGAAATTTAAACAGTAAATACATTATATTACATATTAAATGCAATACAATTATTTATCATGGTATTGTCATTAATCCAAAGTTGGTGTTAAGTTAATTTGTGACACCAACTTAATCAACAATATTATTAATAGAAAATTCAATCACACATGTATGCATATGAAAACTATGTATTTAGAACATAAAGGCGTGTTTAAATTGTAACACCAACTCAATTAACAATATTATCAACCTAAAAGTTTGTTGAATTTTCCATGCTAGATAGTATAGATATTTGTTGCTTAGCATAAATAATTTATATATGGTGGGATTTGAACCATGATATTTGCATGAATAAAACTTTAATTTTACCATTCAATCAAAGTTTTATCTTAGTCCATAGTTTAAAACAATTTAATTACATAAACCTAAAAGTCATGCAAGGTAATAGAGCTCAGTCAAGTTACTACGAACCTTAATTTATTTTGGGTCAGACATAAATTAAGCATGCACATTTCAATTGTTGTGTTTATGTGGTTAGGATCACTCAGCTAATTCTAATGCATCCAATCACGTATTATTGAAATACATACTTGAGTTTAATTTAAAACATGATCAACTGAAGCACAAACACGATAAACATGATTTAAACAAATTTCATTGAATTAATGCAATCATCATAGCTAAACAGAATTAAGTTACCATTGTTGATGACAAGATAATAAAGCACATTGCAAACTAGCTTAAATTAAAATAACAAAGTAAAAGAAGAATAAACTCTGTCGAATCAGCAATCTCGTGACTCTGATTGAAGATGTTCTCCTCCGATCCTTGTGTTGCTCTTTTGCTAATGGCTCCTCAAGGTGGTCGGCTAAGAGATGATCTTCTCAAGGTTTTGCTGGCAAAAAGATAATGAAAAAATGGGATGTTATGCGTAGGAATGAAGAGAGGAAAGAATGAGAGAAAGAATGCTTATGAAATGAGAGATGAAGGAAATGAGTAAGGGATGTAGGGATGTATTAGAATTAGCTGATGGATCCTAACCAGACGATGGCTAATAGAGACTATAATTGAAATGTGCATACTTAATTTATGTCTGACCCAGAATAAATAAAGGTTCATAATAACTTGACCAAGCTCTATTACCTTGCATGGCTTTTAGGTTTATGTGATTAAATTGTTTCAAACCCAGTCCTTGTTACTTCACATGAATACTAAGAAACCCTTAGCTTAATATGATCAGTAAAATGTATGTTTTACTAAGTAAAAGATTCTGAAAGGACTTAATTTGGTTTCAAGCTAATGAAAGATCGAGTTGCCATGGAATATTTTCCAAACACTGTTAAGCATAAGAAAAATGAATTAAGTTGAATGATGTAATTATCCTAGCTTATTCATGTTATTGATTGTTGAATTTTGTGTTTTTGCTGCCAAACTCATTTCATACATTTCATCTCCTACTTTGCATTTAGATTAAAATTGCATTAGGGATCATTTTACATTTAGTAATTATTTTTTACGTCACGCCACTCAGAAATATTGTGTTTTTATCACCATATTATTAGCTCTAATTTTACAATTAATTGATTAACATACATAGTTTTTGTGGAGATGATAACTCTTTTACTTACTTATTACTTGATAACGATTGTGCACATTTGTACAAATCGAGCGTTACAAGTTTTTGGCGCCACTAATAGGATAAGTAGAGATGGACACAAAAAATTTGTTCACTACTATTAGTCAACTTGTACTAAGATGAGATTTAAGTTTAGTTCACTCATCTAGTTGTAAACCCCACTCCCATACATAATCTAGATCACTCTCCCTCTCCCACTAAGACTTTTCTAATTTAAAGCTTAGTTGTAAATTAATCAACAAGAAAAACTTATAAAAATATTTTCATTCAAATAAGTTTTTAACATAAACAAAACAAACGCTTTTTTAATCTCCTCTGAAAAAGTCTTTAAATAATCATTGTAATACGCTGTAAAAGATCAAGCGTGATACAAAGGAATCTTTGAAATTTCACTCGAAATATATCACTTATTATAAAACATAATAAAATTGATTTTATTGATTTTATCTTCTTCAAAATCCGTATCTTTTTACATAACATAAGTAGATTACACTAAGACTCTTTGGAAACTTTCATTGCTTGATCCAAGTTTTTCTCCAATTACAATATATTGATTTGTTGCTCAATAATCCTAAATTGTAATAAAATTTTCAGAACCCCATTTTCGATGAGTGAGTCCGTAAATATTACTATTTAATATTTATGAGGTTATTATAAAGTTTAATTAAGTTTGGTTCTTAAATTTTGTCAATTAGATAGTTAATTAAAGCTTAACTTAATTAATTAAGGTTTAATAATTACTAAACCAAGTATAAAAAGGAATTTTTAAAGCAAAATAAGATCATTTTTGTATCCATCTTCTTCCCCACCGATTCAAAGCGGAAAAATTAGGGCTTGAAATCGTCCAACTTTAGTCCTTCAATTTCCAAGGTAATCCAAGTCATTTTCTTGTAATTTTTATGTTTAAAAGATCTTGGGAGCTTAATTTAGCTAACCCAAGGATTAATTTGTAAAACTGTTAAAAATTATAAACATTACCATCGTTGAATCTTGAAGCTTTTTGTAACACCCCTAACCTATATCCGTTTCTAGACTAGGGTTAAAGGCGTTGCCAAACAAATCTAATCATCTTGCATTCATTACTCAATCATCATAGCATCATCATCACTCACATTACAAAGTCCTAAATAGGTCAACGAGACCTTAAACATGTTTTAGAAAGGGGTCGAGACTAACGAACACATACAAATTTTCTCAGAAACTTAACAAAATTTTCAAAGTTTCACAGGTCACTCGCCCGTGTGAATAGGCCGTGTGTCTAAACCGTGGCAAAACAGGGCATACATACTGACTTAATCACACGGCCACAAGACACATCCATGTGCCTTGGCTGTGGTCGAAACTGACTTGGGTCACAGGGCCAACCACACGCTCGTGTGTCTAGCCCGTGTACCCTTCGAAATGGCCACACACGCCTATGTGCCAAGGCTGTGTACATCACACGGCCACCAGACACGCCCGTGTGTCTAGGCCGTGCTGGAGACTGACTTGAATAGCTAAATTACAACAGACACACGGTCGAGACACACGCCCGTGTGCTCAACTGTGTGGGATGAAATTAGGCTTGGTTTAAGCCGCATTTCCCACCTATCTCAAGTACTCAAAACCTACAACATTTTAGCATTATTTGCATACATTCATAGGCAACCAATTCAACCATTTTGAATATATATCATACCATTCAAATACCATCCAAATCACTACCCAATTTCACAACCAAAACATACCAAATTAATGTACCAAAGTCATCATAACTTACATAAGTTTAAATATATAAACTCATCATTTATTCACATAATTTATACCACAAAACTTGTCAATTCAACATTCCAAAATCAAACCATCACATGAATAATTATAAACATCATATAACCTACCTATCAAACACACCATTTTAGCCAACTTAAGAGGCCATACGTACAAATATTTACAAGCCAAGTCTCATGGCTAATCACAACACAAAACAGACCAAAATGACACTAGCCTCTACATGCCATATACCATAAATCCAACTCTCAAAATGGTACCAAAATAGATGTCCAATAGTATGATTGATGTCGCTGACGATCCCCAGATCCAAGCTAGACTTATAACACTGTAAAATAGAGAGCATTTCATATAGTAAGCTTTAAAGCTTAGTAAGCTCGTACCATAAATAAACAACAGTTATAATATACGAAACATCAACTAATAAACACTTAGTAGTTCACAATTTATTCATCAATTCTAATCTATCTCATATTACATGTTCATACGAATTCATCAAGTTTCATACGTAGAATATCATCTACCAGATAGGTATCATACATACCTGAACTTTCCCGTATTTATTCATTTCATTCTTACCTCTTGTTCAAATACATTAATTCACTCGAAAATCTTTCAATGCTTTAAGCAATCGCACACGTAGTGCATCAGTGACTTACTGAAACTGTAACAATCTCACACACTTAGTGTCATTTTAATAAACCGAAGCTATCTCGGTATCGCACACTTAGTGCCTCATATAGCTGAAGCTATTCCAACTCGCACACTTAGTGCCATTTGTAGCCAAAGCTATTTCGAACCGCACACTTAGTGACGAACATAGTTGATTATCATCATGCTCAAACCGTAATCAAATATTTATACAATTTATGTATTATCAAAGCATTAAAACATAACTATAACATCATTTATCACGTACGAACTTACCTCATACTCAGATTTGACGATTCGGATCGTTTACTCGATAATCTTCGATTTCCCTCGATCTAAATCCGAATTCCTCTTTTCTTGATCTATATGTATTCAAAATTAACCCTTTTATTCAACAAATCATTCAATATAATCCTTAAACACATATTTATGGAATTTACAAATTAGCCCTCACATTGTCATATTTTGACAATTTAGTCCTTAATTCAAAAAATCATAAAATACACAAAATTTCTTTGCACACATGCCTAGCCGAATATACATAGTGCTCATATAAGCCCATATGTTTCATTTATTTCACATTTTAGTCCCTCAAAATCTCATTTTTACAATTTAGCCCAAATTACTCAAATTCATCAAAAATTCAAAGACAAAATATACTAACCCAACACATAACTTTCATTTTCCATCAACTAACATTTTAAAACTCACAAAATCAACAGTGGCATAATTCCAAATCATCATCAAAATCATAAATTGAAACATGGGCTTTATAGAACACAAAACAACGATTGTAAAAACATAGAAATTATTAAAAATCGAGCAAAATACATACCTTAATCAACATTTTCAAGTGTCGAACCCTAGTTGTGTTCTTATTCTTCTTTTTCTTTGATTTTCGGCAAGCATGAATGATAATGGTCAATTTTCATACTTTTTTTTATTTTAATTTACATTATTAAACCATTTACATTTTTAACCTTTTTATTTTCATTATAAAATCACATATATTAAGGCCATTAATGTCCATTAACCATATCAATGGTCTAATTGTATCATAAGGACCTCTCCTTTAATAAGACATAACAATTAAGCACTTTAACAAATAGAATACATCTTTTACATTTTACGCGATTAAGTCTTTATCGATCAAATTTTTATACAAAACTTTCACACATGCTTAACCACGTACTGAAAACACAGAAAATAATATTTAAATATTTTTCTAACCTGAATTTGTGGTTCTGAAACCACTATTCTAACTAAGTTCTAAACCGGGCTGTTACACTTTTGGCACTAAATTGTTAGATTTTAAGCTTAGAAATGATAATGAACTAATTTGTAAAGTAAAAATTGTTAGTTTTGAACATAGGGACTAAAGTGAAATAATTTCGAATTTGGCATGAATTTTCTATAAAAATAGATTTTGGTCGTCTTTAAAAGGATGAAATTGAGATTTATTTCGAAATCGAAGCTCAAATTTGTAATATGACAGTTTTTATTTTAGGGGTTAAATTGAATAAAATGAAAAGCTTTAGGGAACATTCAAAAATAGAAATTAAAATGCCATATGCATATATTTAAGTGTTATAGGATATTT
Source organism: Gossypium hirsutum (assembly GCF_007990345.1). NCBI lineage: Eukaryota > Viridiplantae > Streptophyta > Magnoliopsida > Malvales > Malvaceae > Gossypium > Gossypium hirsutum. Next base: position 92,435,831 of record NC_053435.1, on the reverse strand, counting down.
GGAATTGATAAATTTAAATTAAATTATCATATAGATCAATATTTGAATCGAGTTGAGGATAATCGAGAAAAAGAGAAAATTACTGACTAGCTCCTATGATTCAACTTGTTTACTGAGTTTTGTCAGGTAAGTTCATATGGTATTGTTATATTTAATTGTTATAGGTAATCAAATTATAATATTTGTGAATGTGTATATGAAAGTTGAGTTATTTACAAATTGGTACAAAAATGTGAGATTTGGATTGAATTGTAAAGAAATTATTAAATGTGTTAATTGTTCATGAGTGAACGTATTAAATGATAGGATAAGATTGACATGGCAATAGGGTCAGTTGCGGCTTGTACGAGTTTGCACTTCATTGCTGCTATTTGCACTTCAGTGCCCTCTAGTGTGGTGTAGTTACCTGTGTATTCGAATCTATTTATTATAGTCCATCGGGCTACTGGATTAAATATTTAAAAAGGGAAATGATGGATAATTGTTACAAGGTTGTGCTCAAATGACTCTATGTAAATAGAATGATGTAAAAGATGTATATGTTCGATAATTCTGATAGAAGGCACTAAATTGAATTTGTATTATATAGATTGAAATGTTATACAACTCGTATTTGATGATCTCATCTTACTGTTGTGAAATGTGAACACAGGAAAGTTGCGTAATTAGCTAATACATTATGTTAATTGTGAATTGAGGTGAGTTTATTGTTTAAAAACTTATGAACTTACTAAGCTTTCGAAATGCTTACTCTGTTGTTGTTTGCTTTCTTGTTGTTGTCCATTTGCAGAATCCTGTCGATTGGATCATCTCAGAGCTTACACTATCTAGTTGTCGAATCGGTAGTCTTTTGAATGTTGCATCCAATTATCTGGCATGTATATATATGTTATTATATGTGTTTTCTTGGATGAATAATTTGGTTTGAGATGTTTAATGTTTGAAGTATGGAATGTTTAAATGCATAACATAATGGTAATGCTTGGTATCATGTAGTAATGTTTTTATCTATCATCATTTGATATTAGGAGTATATTTCAATTTGGTAAGATTAAAATTGATATGAATGCATTAGAAATATGTTAAGTTAAAATAAACATTATTTGAATGGTATGACGAATGTGTTAAAACATGGTAAAATGCATGATTTTGGATAATTATGAACCAATGACTGGTCGATTAAATTGGTATAGCTTGGTTTGATTTGTGGCTGCAAAGTTTGTGAAAATTGTTAGAATGGAAGCTTAGGAATAATTAAATGAATGTTTAGACATGTTTTTAGAATGATTTTTACAGGATATAAGTGTGCGTTTTCCACCATTTTAGCTAATTGTTTGGCTTGGCATAGAATAGATACCAAATGGCCTAAAATGTACCAAAACAGAGTCCACATCAAGACAAGAAAATCTCTTCGTCGCAACATCAGGCGGCAATTTGTGATGTCCTGACGTCGAGTGGCTAGATGTTGCAATGTAACAAACTGTTTGGCGACATCACAATGTGGAGGAGGCGTCGTCACAACGTTGGCCCTGAATTTTTAAAGTTTTGTAATTTGATCATCATTCATGCTCAGATCAACAAAAGAGCTTTCGTAAACTAGACTAATACTCAGATTTAGTTGTGAATCATATTAGGAATGTGTTTACGTTATAAATGTTTGTTTGATTGACTCTATTGTGAGCCATTCATTGTTTTTCTTGTAGCACCCCAAACTTGGCCTGGACGTTATGGTCGAGTTATGAATGTTACATTGTTACAAAAAAGATTACTCGTTAATCCTCGTAAAAACTTAATTTTTTTTTCAAGGCAAAACAAAATTTATTAATTTATCAAAAGCATAAGTATACAAAAAATCGTGTGAAAACATTTTGTCAAAAAACCTTGTTTTATTGATTTTATTAAACCAAACATATTCGCTTAACCACTTGCATCGTATAACATCGTATTTAACTTCAAAACGTTGCAACGAAAAACACTTTAAATTTCATAACTTGTAAAAACATAATATTTCATTAGTTAAGCCATCTTGTTAAAAATATCAGTTATAAATGGTACGTTTGCAAAATAAATATCGAAACGAGAATTAAAGCCCTAAAACGAATCAAAAAGTCTGAAAATTTGTAAAGTCCAAAATTAACTCAAAACATACTTAAGATTCCAAATGTCTGAACCGAGCTCCAAAATCGTAGCCAGATCCTAAGTTTGAAGAACACCTGAAACGTATTAAACAAATGAGTGAGCTAGAAGCCTAGTGTCTGACTCGGTTCGCGAATAAAATTTGTACAAATATAAATATCAACATAGAATTTTACTTATAACGTACAGATATGCAAATATAATATAGAATGTCATATTTTCATAAACATATATCATATTAGAACAAATCTTACCCCCATCTACTACGCACCAACTCCATACAATCAGTCACACCAAATAGGACTATAAGAGTCCATCCATTTAATCACCCCGGGTTGTGGTAGTATGTCACTCATAATGGTGCAATTGAGCTACCAGATAGATATTGCGGTTTAACCACCTAAATTGTAGTAATACTACCAGAAAACACATCATCCATCATCATAGCCCACCTCAATGAACATGAATAATCATAACAACATACGTGTATATCACATGAATGGTATGACATGCATACCTAAAAATATTTTTTTACAGATCATAACATATCATATTGCTTATACTAACACTTATTCCCCATGCATTTGTCATGCATGTTTTTACACGTAATTATGCTTTCAAAGTTATCAGAACAAAGATCGTACATACATTTTTCATGTACCTTAACCATATCACATACTGACACTTATTAACATATGTCACATTTTGAGTCTTATTTAAGTCAAACGAATCCTACGGAAGGTTTAATTACAAATTTTTGAGTCAAACGAGTCTAAGTGCAAATTTTCGAAAAATAGACCCACATGGCCTAAACGGCTAGCCCGTGTGAGCCACACGACCTACCTAATCTGCCTGTATGATTATACATGCCCGTGTGCCCCACATCGTCTACCCAAACTATCCGTGTAATTGCACATGCCCGTGTGCTCCACACGACCTGGCACACGGCCAACCATACGCTTGTGTGGTGCACATGGCTGTGTGACGCAGAGCACTTTCAAAAAGAACTTGTGTTTTCGAGTTTTTCTGAGTTCTAATCGACGTTTCAAGTTAGAATCACACACCTAATGTTATTTCTAATAGACCATACAATATAGCACTCCCGAATCCTTCATACAACATAAAATCATACTATTCAACAACCTTGAATTAAACCGATAATTAACTTCGATACCTCTTCTTTATTAAAAATAGCTCCCAAAAACGTTATTCAAGTACTTACACCGAAAATAGTGACTTAACAAAAACCTCTAACCGTGTTTAACTCACTGGAGGATCACTGTTCATCTCACGATACTCTCCTATCAGTACAAAAACGAGTAACTCAACATACGAACTAATAAAATAAAGGAAAAAAGTCTACTTAACTATATGCGTACAGAAGAAATATATCACGATACCATAGTAGAATCACAGCCCACACTTACCTAAAAGATGATCAAAAGATTGACAATGAAACAATATGGCACACCGAAAAAGAAAGAAGGAAAATAAGAGGAAGTGGCGGCAAAAGAGGAATAAAGAGAAAATAATAGAATGACAATTTCCTTATTAGGCAAAGTTAACATGAAACAAAAGAAAGAAAATAGAATGGAGAAGTTATAGGAACAAAAGAAATAAGGAAAGATGTGGAGAACGTGGGAAAATCTTGGACGGCAAGAGTGGGGAGTTTTTTTAGGTATATTTCCCTAGATTATTATTTTTTTCATTTTCAAAAACTACCCACACCCCCACCAATCTGGTAACTAACCACCTATTAGATTCTACAGAATTCAAATTAAATCCAATTTCAAGCACATGGGTGGCAATAGAGAATGACAAAAAATATTTCTCGTTTGCACACATAGGGATTCAAACACAAGACAAAAAGGTAAGCTAAAACTTTACCACTAAACCAACAAGCTCATTCTTGCCAAAATTTGCGTGGGAATTAAATTTAAGCCAAATATATAGAGATAGAGATAGAGACAAAAATAGTAAAAAATTCAAAGAGAAAATTTTGAACACAAGTCCTCAAATACACATCCAAAACACTTATCCACTGAAACAGATCAATTTACTTAGACAACATTTTCACAATCATAACTCAAAATTAAGACGTGATCACTCTTGGTTCGCTAACCCAATTCTTTTTTACCCGATTTTTGGGATGTGACGTTGCTATAACATGTATATCAATCGGGGTGGCTTGTAGTTTCGACCTCTTTTGTTTGAACATTGTATAAAATGAATTTAAGATTTCCTTTTTATAAAATTTTGTATATAATGAATGATGGCACTTTGCTAGATTATTAATTTTTTATATTTTGTGTGGTGGCATACCTTTCATTCTCTCTTGGTTTTTGCTTTAGAATTATAATTTGCCAAGCGATATTTTAAGGCTGTATTGCTAAACCGTGTTGAATGACTTAACTACCAAAAGCTTTGTTTTTGTTATACTGCAATGATTTCTGTTTTCCGATAACATCATCGTTCGCCGGTTGAACGATCGAGTCAAGGTGTTATAGTCAATCAGAAACTTCATTTTCTAATGAAGAGATGAGGGAACCGCCCCGACAAAGTGAATCCATTGGTTGCCTAGAAGAGAAATATATAAAGGTGTTATATCTATGACTTGGAACTCAATCTCGTATTTACATAGGGTGGAGGTTTGATTGAAGATTTGTGCATGCAGAAAAGCAATGCGATCAAGAAGCCGAAAATGAGAAGTAGAAGTAGAGCCTGAGAGTCAAGCATCACTATGCCCCGTGGAATGCTTCATTTTAGTTTTGCTTCATATTTACAAACCATATTTTGGTCTTTTCCCACTATGTAGCTTTAAATGAGTTTATCCGTACAATCACTCGCAAATTATTTATTTCAAAGAAAATTTCCCGTATATTTAATTCATTTTAATATTATAAATATATTGTAGTATTTTAAATTTCTCATGTCGTGCTATCATTTTTACATAATTTATTCTAACTCTGGAAATTTAATTTTATATAAAACATAAAAAATTCAAAATGACAATTATTTAATCGCTGGGATAAAATCAAGTAAAATATTGTCATGTAGTTTTAACTTGAAGCGAGACGGTAAGGAAAGTTCATTAAACAACTTTTTGCTACAAATTCAATCCCCAAATTGTTGGTGTTTCTGATAAAGTGACCTGCCTGTTATATTCATATCTAACCTTACAAATTGGTGAAGAAAATTTGACTGTCATATAAAGAACCATTGTGGTTTTATATTGTTGGCATTTCATATATTTAAACTTTAAAGTGTGTTTTATTTTGATAAATTTTAATGCATTTGTGGTATTTTATCAGATATCTCCGAATATCGTAATTATTTCTAAATGTCGTCCAATATTGCGACATCACTCTACTTTTTCGTCTTTCCTCTGTCAATCTCAGATACCCAAGTTGTGCAATTCTACATATACACAATATACATGCCACATATCTGTGCAAATTAAATGTCGCAATTCAAGAAAGATATTATCAAAAATTATGATAAAATCTCTTTTTTGTTTTTATTAATAAATTTAATAAGTACATAAAATAGTTTTTCCCTTAAATTTTGGTATTTATTTAAGGTATAATAATAAATTTATCCCTCAATATTTATACATTTATTCAATTTGATTCCTACTCTTTTATTGGAAGTAAGTTAGGATTTTTTTTAAACTATTAAGACTAAACGGTCAAAAAGACGTTAGCGACAAATTAAAAAAAATTTCACTTAAGCCCTTTTAAAATTTATAAATTACTAAAAAATCATAAAATTATAATTATAAAAAAGTTATAAAAAATTTAAAATTATATTTTTTATTTAAAAAAAATACCAGCCCATTAAATCAATAGTTATAAGATTTTAGAAAAATTGACCCCTACTCTTTTATTGGATTGGTATTGTTATTTTTAATAAAAAAATTATAATTTTTATAAATTTTTAATAATTTTTAATATTTAAAAGTATTTAATTGATTTTTTAAATTTGTTACTAAGACCTTTTTAACCTTTTAATCTTGTTAGTTCAAAATTTCTAATTTACTTCCACTAAAAGATTAGGGGTCAAATTAAATAAATGTGTAAAGATTGAAGGCAATATTTATTATTATACCATTATATAAACACTAAAACAAACATTTAACTGTGTAATTTTAATGAATGAACTATTATACTTACTCATCTAACCTATAGGGGCTAATTTGCCCACTTTTCTAATAAAAGAACTGAACCAAAATATAGTATAAAGAGTTTTGGTTACTTCTACCTAAAAAATCCTCGAGAGATGCCCTTTATCATAAAATGAAAAATCGAGCAAGCTTTCTAAAAAAGAACAAAAAAAATTGAAGAAGATTTTGAAGATTTGAAAGAACTTACTTTCAAAAATATATAAAACATTACACATAATAAGATGCGAAAAAATATAAATATAAAATAAATATAAAAATATATGAAATTTTATAAAATAATAAAAGTATAAATTTCAATATCATGGTTTTATGATACAAGTAGCGTTGATATTAAGAATTAATAAGGGGAAGATCTGGTGAAAGTGATCCAAAGTTTATTCTTTGAAGACAGAAAATCATTGTTGAAAAGTAAGGTTTGAGAAGATAATAAGAGAGAGAATTTGATTGATTAAATGAATGGTATGTGCCAAGGTTATCTCATTGTCCTGAGAGAACTTATATATGAGACACATGAGATACCACACGTAAGCATCTTGTTGGCGATAACGTCACATCTTGTCTCTATGTAAAGACGGTGATGTGATTTTATAAATTAGTAATGTGATAATGTAGAATGACTTTACAATCAATGGTTATCTTATCACATATTAAGTACTATGGATGCTTCTAACAAAAATAATTTATGATGAAAGTATGCTCAATGGTGTGACACTCATGGATAACGTGTGAAGGAGAAAGGATTGTATAAAATAGGGATATTATCTACTTTCAATAGTTGAATGCTATATTAGTAATTTCATCCTGAATTTTAAGATTTTCATTTGAATTTGATTTTTTTTTCAAAATGAAAATACTGACATAACATTAAACTATTAAAAAAAGAATATAAATAACGTGACGTCACTATTTCATATAATCCTTTCTCGTGATATAACCATTGAAGTAGGTTCAAAAGTTTCTAAATGCTATAATATGAATAAATATATTGAAATTTTATAAATAAAAAAACATACTAGTTTTTTATGATATCAGAAGGAAAAAAAAGTAAAAATAAGAGTATTTGAGGAATGAAGGGGACGTGGCAGTGATTTGAAGTGAAACAGATTGTAGAGTATCCAGCTACGAAGGAAGGGAAGGTTCATAATGCAATAAAATATTACATAAATAAAAGAAATGCAAGGAAGGTGAGGGAGAAGGAAAGCAAGTGGGGGCGCCACTATCCTAACATGCAGGCAGGCACAGCTAGCTGTTTGGTTGGCATCTAAGACAATTATTCTCTCCATTAATGCTGCCGCCCTTTCACCATTTTGTCCCAAATACTGACATCATAAGGAACTAAGGATCAGATTAGGAGGATCTTTGTAGAAATTCTATTCAGATATTATAAATTCTGAGGATATTTGCCGGTATTTAATTCAAATATTATAGAATTCAATATTTTAGTTATTATTTGTGGTAGATTGGAAGAGGATGTAAATATTAATGACTGAATACTTATTATTTGAATATATTTTACTTATATTTTTTAAAATATAATTCAAATGCATATATTTAATTATTTAAATATTTGATAAATAATTTTATTTTAATTTAGATTCAAATAATAATACTCAAATTTTAAAATAATTGTAAAGAGATTTCGATTTAAATATTATATATATCTTCTCCGTCTATGAAGGACTCAGTATCTCTTTTTTAGGTGGCTGAATCTGTGCATGGTTTTCATAATCGATATATAGACTCGAATTCGATAATGTTGCATACAAGTTTTTTTTATCTTTTACATGTATATATTATTTTAATATAATTAAAGAATATATCAATACCCATGTTTGAATATATTTGAGACATAAATGTTAAACATGATTTATAAAATAAAAATTAAATAATTGTGTTATAACAATTTAAGTTTTACAATATGCTGGGGTAACAATGGTGGTGGTGGTCCATAGTGCAAAGAGCCACTAAAGATGCAAGTTTGTGGTGATATTTTGATAGAGATATACCTATTGGTTCTTGTTAGTGTCACTTTCTTGATCTTGAAAGAGGGTATCTTTAGGAGGAGGAGAGTTTGGACTAGGTCCCTTCTATCATCATTGCTTCCTTAACAGAGTCTAATTTAAACCTAGGTTAAGGTATGGCTTGAATGTCCTCTAATGTGATGTTGGTAAACTTGGAAAGTAAAAAAAAAATTGATGAGATTAGGTATGATGTGATGATCGTCCTTGATCCTTAATGGCATCATAACAATGCCCTCCCTCCATGACGTGGCTTAGAACTATGATTTTGGGGAAATAGGGTGTTATCTTTTAGGGAAAAATGAAGCATATAATTATAGCATTCTGTCATTTTGGGTTGATTGTAGTGAGATTAATGATTAATCCACGATGAAGGATATGTTAGGGTTCTCCAACTTAAGGGGATTAGGATCCCCATTATAGATATAAGTTTGCAGTTGGGTGACGTTGTTAACAATGGGAAAGGTATATTCCTTCTCATGTGTATTTTTGAACTGAGTTTCCATATGCCTTTACACTTATGGTTCGTAGAGGTGTTCGACTCTTTCGGTATGGCCCCAAGGTAATGGCTAGGGGTTCATGGTTCCACCTAGTGGCTTTCTTCTGAGATTATCATAAGAGGGGGATGGCCTCCTCTAAGTAGCTTTTGAAACCAATATTTCGTCGAATTTTCTCACAGACAAATACAACTTTGACTTTACTACTATTTAAAAAAAAGAAAGAAAGAAAGAATGTAAGCCCACCAATTTTTGGTAAGCTCAAGAGTTGGCACCAAGATTATGGTTAGTTTATTTATGTAGAAGATAAGTTAGGAGTCTTTACTTTTCCCAAGACGTGAAAAGAACTTTGTAGACACAAATGATGTGGGGTGGCTAATTAAAGGATATCATTGCTTAAGGCCAATAAGATTGTTATAAGTTAAGGCACTTCATTAGCCTTGTTGATTTATTGAAGTTAAACCTCATATGGGTACATTTCTTGGAAAGCACAAGCCCAAATAGAGTGGCCCATCTTGACATTGCCAACACAAATTAGAGGTTAATTGTTGGGAGCCATTGATGAAAATAGCCTTATGACTACAGGGATCTAGTGTCCTTAGTGTAGTATTTTCATTTTTGTTACTTGTATTTTTTGAATAATTTGGTTTAATAAAATATTCATTAGTTACATCAATATCCTTTGTATATTGTCCTTAATGGTTTTTGCATGCAAAGCAAAATAAAGCAAATATTGACTTACTAATTATCTAACATTTAATTAATACAAAATGGTATTATGTGGTTGGATAGTAATATGAAAAGACAACTTATATTAGTAGATAATCTAAACATGTCCTTAGTATAATCGAAAATGAGCAAATCGATTAAAATACTAATATATCGTCTATCAAGTCCAATTTGGAAAATACCTTGTCTTGGGTATTAGAATGAATGACTCCCAAAAAATAGAGATATAAATGTGACTAACTAGACTGATAGTACATTGGAAAAGACCCGAGAAGAGTAGATCCTAGATCCATTTGTGGATTTATTCACTTGTGACGTTAATAGTATGACATACCTTAATCCTGAGTGGATAATGGACTATGTATGCGTGACTGAATATTTTGATGTAAATGAAGGCCTAAGTTCAAATAGATAAAGAATCAAAAGTTAGTACATTGGGTATATGACTTCTATAGTATGTAGTATCATTCCAGAACAATGGAATTCGTTGCCCAACTAAAGGGTTAATGTTATCTCCTCATCAATATTACATGATAGATGAAAATTAGAACTTTTTCATGGGTTATTTGTCTTTGTGATAAATGATTTAATTGGTATTTGATAATAATTAACTTTTCTTGAAGGAAGATGTAATGGTTACCATGAGATAAAATAGGATCACATTGGGAGAACAAATTTATCCCAAAGAGATTAAATATATCTTATAAGGGTAACAAACTTATGACAAGGTCATTGGACGATCATTTATTAAGTAGCTTTTGCAATGATATATAATAAGGAAGAGCTTAGTCATAATACTTTAGTGGAATGACTTCGTGGCTATTCAAGTTTATAATTAATAAGGAAAAAGCAGAAAACTTAATTATAAATTATTTAAGCCCTAATTATATATGTTTAATCAATCCCTTCGCTAGCTTGAAATAACCAGAAGCGAATTGCATGTAGAATTAAAGAATAAAAACGATGAAGTAAGAAATAGATTGCATTAATCACCCGATACATGAGAGACCCAAACTTATCCCTCAAGTAACATAAGGGGTGGCAACCCTAGTAACTATACAAGGATGTGCCACCTACATTTCTCACACTTAGAGTGGGAATGGATCTTCAATTTAGATATTGTTATTTATCAAGGACTTATTCAACCAAAACATTTGTACTTCTATCTATAAACAGAAAGCATCGGTTGACCTAAAAACACACTTCATACATTATTCGTATATTGTTATTCTTCTAGAAAGAAATGGAAATTTATTTACTAAGAATAAATTTTATTTTCTGGGAACTGCAAATTTTATCGGTTTATAAATAGAACTTACTTTCCTACAGACAATAAGTAAATTATTTATTTTCTGTGTTTTGGTTTCTATTGCTTAATCCCACACTTGAAGCGATTCATGGTACAAGGATAACGGAGAAGGTCATTTAGTTGAAAATCATGATTGGCTTGAGTCCACTTCACACAAAGCATAGGTATAATTTTGGTTCAAGGTTTAAAACTATAAATATAAAAAAAGGGCTCTATTTTAAGAAAAAATTTAAACTTTTGTTGTAAAAATAATAACAATTTTCTTAACTGATTTTTCTAATAGTTGGAGGAACCTATTTTATAAAGTTCTTCTAGGTAGTTTTCCCAAGAAAAAGGACCCCGAGAAGCAAAATGAAGTCATAATCTTACCTATATAGGCTTTTAAAAAGAATAGGGTTGTTGAACCTACCTTGAGCAATTATGGAAAATGATGCGTGATATTCGTAATAGGTTTTAAAGATTTATAAATGAATCGTTCTTGAGACTAACTTAGTATCACGATTAAGGCAAGTGTACCTATCAAACAGTAGTATAGTTCAACAAGACCGGATTATCGAACCCAAAGGTACTACGAGTACTAGTAGTTACTTCTTTTTTACTATCTAGCCTGAAAATTAAGAGGTTTGGTTATCTAAACTAATTATTAACTAAGAATACACAGAAAGTAAACTTGGGAAAATACTTTTGGGAAAATTCGATTGATTGGGACAATACCTAAGGAAAAATCCACCTAGACTTCACTTGTTATTTGACTCTAAATCAGACGATTTATTCATTTGACTTGATCCGTAGAAATCCCTAAATTATATTATTATCCCTCTCGAAACTAATAACGTCTAACCTTAGGTTGAATAATTGAAATCTCTTTCTAATTAACACTCTAGAATTGCATTAACTCGATCTATAGATTCCCTTATTAGGTTTCACCCTAACCCGAAAAAATCTTGTCACCCTATCTCTAGGTGCGCAATCAACTACGCTTAATTATGACAATTTTACTCTTGGACAGGGTCTATTCCTCCTCTGAATAAGAGCGTTAACTTGAATCAATATCCTAGAATATTAAAACAAGAATTAAGAGCACATAATCAAGAACAAGTCAAATATTTATCATACAATTCAGATAATAATAACAAGATCTGTCTTAGTTTTCAATCTCTTTAGGTATTTAGGGGGTTTAGTTCATATTTATTAAAGAAAACATCTCAAGAGAATAAAGATAACAAAACATAAGAAAACCCAAAACTCCTGAAGGAACTTGAAGGGAGATCTTCAGTTTTGATGATGAATCCGGCTCTTGAGATGGATCAATCGGCTTTCATTGAGTAATTCCTTGCTTCCTCCTCTTCCTTCCTCTTCTAAGTGCCTCCTTAAGTGTTTAAATAGGATTTAGAATGCCTAAGAGCCCCCAAAATTAGCCTTTTCCAAATAGGGTTATACTTGGGCTCGGCAGAGACACGCCTGTGTGCGATTACTCCAGCCTGTGGTTAAGGCTGTTGAACAGGCACGGGCGTGTAGTGTACTCGTGTAAGTCATGCTTCAATCTTTCCAAAGGGACATGCCCGTGTGAGAAAGTCTAGGACGTGTTGATTTTCTACGTGGGTCCATTTTCTCCATTTTTGGCCCGTTTCTCGCTCTTTTTACTCTCCTATGCTCACCTAAGTATAAAATATGAAATTAAAGGGTTAGGAGCATCGAATTCACCAAATCTAAGGAGAAATCATCCATAAATGTTCTAAGCATGGGATAAAAATATGTATACTCTACGGTTTATCAAATACCCTCACACTTAAGCAATTGCTTGTCCTCAAGCAAAATCCTCAACTCTCAATCAAAATAAATTCTTCTCAATTTATAATCCCTATCAACAATATCTCAAAACAATCCATAAGTATTTATACATTGAAAATTCAACTAAAAGTGCATCAAAGTTTCAGGCATTCCAAGTTGAGCGTTTTATCATGAAAACATAGGTGTCTCCCCTCATCTAAGTGATTACCTTTGATCAAAATATCACAGAGTTTAACATCCTCACTAAAGATTCACTCAAATCACTCAAGGTGTTTAAGGACATCAATTAAAGCACTCATTAGTCAATATGAAAAGTTATTACCATAGGCTTGCTCGAAAATCAAATCTCCACCACTATATATTGAGCTGATACATCAATCAAAAAGGTCTTTTAGAGGGTTATAACGTGGCTTTGGTTAGGGGGTGTGGTCACAAGCTGAAGGAAAATGTTAGAATCAACATTGAATTGAAAAATTACCTAGCTAGAAAAATAACTAGTCATCAATTACATATAAGTGAGCTTCTTCTCAGAATATGAAATTAACACTCAAGCTCAAAAACGACGAATTACAACTAATATGTATTGAAGTACACTCGTTTTTTTAGAACAAGTCAAATACATAGAAGAGCAAAACATAGCTAAGCAATTAGTTCAAATCAACTCTTAACAAAAATAGGGATCAAATTAGGCGATTTCAACAATAATGGGTTATGGGTTGAGGGTAAATCAATTAATGGCTTGTTAGGCTCAAAGAGGTTCACTAAGGGTTAATTATGAAGGTAGGATTTTGTGGAATGAGTGGGTTAAACCTAAGTGCCTTTATCATCTTGACATATCAAATCAATTGGTGTGGTCTTGACATGTATAATCAAGCAAGTTCTAGAATAACAATTCAATACTGACGCACTCATAATAAAAGTGAGCATGAAAGGAATAAAATATGCTCTAAAGGCTCAAGATCTCACAAAAATTATGGCTTTTTGGTGTTCAAACTTGTGAATTTCAACTCAAGATAATACTTAACCTGAGGGAAACAACCTGAAAGTTTTTAATTCTTCAAAAATCAACTTATCATACTTGATTCCCTAATATCTTAAAGTTTAAACAATCAATGCATAAATGTCTATGTTTTAATTTAAGACATATCAATAAAAATCATAAATTAATTCAAATTCATTCTAATAGTGATATGAGTGATTCACGTAAAAATAAGACAAAATTCAGGGATTTCTAATGATGATATAAAAGACCCCCCACACTTAAGATGTACATTGCCCTCAATGTACAAAGATAGATATATTGAAAAATATAGATAAATAATCATAAGATAGGGAGAGAAGTGAAACTTCCTAAATGGTGAATGAACTTATTGAATTGAAGTTATGGAGAATAATCGGCCAAAGAAATGATTATGGTGGAGGAGGATACTCCGGCAGTGGTAGAGGTTCATTAATCCATAAGTCCTTTGCCCTTGGAGTTTTTAGTTCCTATTTGATGATGAGCTTTGGAGTTCTTTATAACTGTGATAAAATCAGGAACTCTTTAGGAGATATGCTAAAGCATAATTACTCGTAATGAAATAGCTGAAAAATAAAAATTGTAAAAACTCAGAATAAAATAGTATTAAAAGGAAATAAAAATAAAAATTTCAAAATATAGAGATAAAAATAAAATAAATAATAGGTACTTATATTGAAATTGGGGCACACGGCCGTGGGGCACACCCGTGTGCTATCATCTCAGCCTGTGTGTTTCGTGGTTTTCGAAATTGGGCGCATTGGTATACACAGCTATGTTGCACGGCCATGTCGATCTCTGTTCACTTCTCCCATACCCGTGTACACAGGTGCACACCCATGTTATTTTGACAGGCTCGACCACGTCGGTGGGCACAGTCATGTCGATTGCCCATGTTACTTTGGTAGGATTGCCCACGGGCACACACGACCGTGGAAAATTTATCGAATCCTGTGTTGGGGAAACATTTTTACTCTGTTTTCACACGGTCGTATCGTATGGTCGTGTTGCATCCTGTGGTATGTGCACGGCCTACGGCACGCCCGTGTTCCTGGTCGTGTGGTTCTGGAAATCATGTGGTCAGTGACTCAATTAGTGAATTAAATGTTAGAGACAAAAATTTAAATAAGTTAACACCGTTAGTGCTCGAGGTGCTTTCCGAGAAGCGCTTATTTATAGTCTTAAGCTGGACTTACCTCTCTTCTACATGGTCAATGTGGTGCGAGGAGTTTACACTCCTCATCTCTGCTATCAAGTTTATCAACATAAGGTTTAAGACGAGTATTGTTTACCTTAAAAGTACCAAATTTGGGATGAATTACCTCGACTGTACCATATGGGAAATTACTGAGTACCGTAAGAGGAATTTCTTCATTAGGTTCAAAAGTGGTTATTTGAGGATCTGTTGCATCTAGTTGTACTTTATCTCTAACCTTAAGCTGATTTGGTGAGGTATTAAGCTCGTCCTGGCTCGATTTTGATTTATCAAGTGTTCTCGATTTCTGTGTCCGCCATTCATCTAGCTCCTCGATTTATAGCCTTCGTTCTTCATAGATAGGTCCTTTGTTGTTGTTTGCACACAGCTTATAAGCGTTTTTCGTAACTATTTCCTGCACAGAAGGTTTTACCACATGATCAGTACTAGTAGAATGATTTATACAACCACCTTCAATTTTCGATGTGTTACTCAAATTTTGAGCTTGAAGGGTGATGCCAACATCAATAATGGTTCTAGCAGTCACTAAAAAGGGTTGTCCTAAAATTAAAAGTGCGTTACTATCCTCTTCCTATGTCTAGAACAACAAAGTCTACTGGGTATATAAATTTATCGATCTTAACAAGAACATCTTCAATGATACTCCTAGGAAATCTAATGGTTTTATCAGTCAATTGAATGCTCATCCTAGTTTGTTTGGGTTTCCCTAGACCTAGCTGTTTAAACATTTTATAAGGCATAACATTAATGCTTGCCCCTAAGTCAGCCAATAGATTATGAACATCTAAACTACCAATTAAACAAGGAATCATAAAACTCCCTGGATCTTTCAATTTGTTAGGTAGTTTATTCTGTAATATGGCTGACCAAACTACATTCAATTCCACATACGACGCCTCATCTAACTTTCGTTTATTTGTTAAAAGCTCATTTAAGGATTTGGCTGCATTTGGCATCAGCGAAAGAGCTTCAATAAACGGTAAATTAATATGTAACTTTTTTAATAATTTAAGGAATTTATCGAATTGTTCTTCTGTGCGGTCTTTCCTTGTCGCGTTTGGGTAAGACACACGAGGTTTGTATTTTTTATTTACCAGTTTCTGGTCATTGTGGTCCACCTCACCCTTACCTTTACTTACCACAGTTTCTTGCTTCGGTTCTAGTTCAGGTGCAACTAACCATTCCTCATCTTGAATGGTAATTGTATTGATTTGTTCCCTTGGGTTAGATTCAGTGTTACTCGGCAAACTAACTTGTGGTCGTTCAGAAATCAGTCTCGCGAGTTGGCCTATCAGAGTTTCGAGCCCTTGGATTGACGCTTGTTGATTCTGAAGGGCTGTCTTGGTATTCTGGAAACAAGTTTCTGACACCGAGATGAATTTTGTTAACATCTATTCAAGGTTCAGCTTTTTTTCTTGCTGGTAAGGTGGTTGTTGAAAACTCAGAGGATGTTGTGGCCTTTGATTTCCTTGACCGCCCCACGAGAAATTGGGATGGTTCCTCCAACCTGCATTATAAGTGTTATTATACGGGTTATTTTGGGATCTAGAGTTATTGTTACCCATATATTGGACTTGTTCTTCCTCGATACTAGGGTTGAAGAGTTGATATTCTGTGCATGCTCCTCCTCCATTCAAATCGTACCTCATCACTAGATGTACCTAAGTAGAACCACACAAACCGTCAATCTTTTTATTTAAGAGTTCTACTTGGTTAGATAGCATAGTAACCGCGTCGAGGTTGAAAACACCAACTGCTTTCTTCGGCTTTGTCTTCATAACTTTCCACTGATAGTTATTCAATGACATCTCTTCAATAAATTTGTAAGCCGCCTCAGGTGTCTTATTATTCAAAGTTCCATTGGCAGCTGCGTCGATGAGTTGCCTCGTTGAGGGGTTCACATCGTTGTAAAATGTCTGAACCTGGAGCCAGAGTGGTAATCCATGGTGAGGGCAGCTCCTCAATAGATCCTTGTATCTCTCTCATGCATCGTAGAGTGTTTCAAGATCCATCTGCCCAAAGGAAGAAATGTCATTTCTCAACTTAGCCGTTTTAGCCAGCGAAAAATATTTAAGTAAAAACTTTTTGGTTATTCGTTCCCAAGTAGTGATTGACCCTCGTGGTAACGAGTTCAACCATTGTTTAACTTTATTCCTCAACAAAAAAGGGAATAATCGAAGGCGAATGGCGTAATAAAAAATGCCATTAATTTTAAAAGTGTTGCAAAACTCTAAGAAATTTGCCAAGTGATTGTTTGGATCCTAATCCTGCAAACCATCAAACTGAACAAACTGTTGTATCATTTGAATTGTGTTAGGTTTCAGTTGAAAATTATTGGCAGCAATAGCGGATTTAAAAATACTTGACTCAGTTCCTGTTAAATTAGGTTTAGCATAATCATACATAGTGCGTGGAGCAGAATTCTGATTTACTGGATCAGCAGCAATCACAGGAGGTAGCGGATTTTCTTGGTTTTCAGCCATCTCCTCGGTTGTGGTTGAAGTTTGCTCGTCCTCTGTGTATCTTAGGCTTCTCCTTATTTCTCGTCTGTTTCTGTGAACTGTGCGGTCGATCTCATCGTCAAAAAGTAGTGGTCCTGACGGGTTTCTTCTAGTCATAAACTAGAAAAATTGTCAGAAGAAAATAAGAGAAAAATTAGAAAATAAAAGAAAATAAAAACTTAAATTGCAAATAAAGTAAATGGTTAAAGTAATAAAAATTGAGTTTTCCTAATATCCTAGTTCCTCGACAACCGTGCCAAAAACTTGATGCGTGATATTCGTAACAGGTTTTAAAGATTTATAAATGAATTGTTCTTGAGACTAACTTATCAATTAAGGCAAGTGTACCTATCGAACAGTAGTATAGTTCAGCAAGAGCGGATTGTTGAACCCAAAGAAACTACGAGTACTAGTATTTACTTCTTTTTTTATTATCTAGCCTAAAAATTAAGAGGTTTGGTTATCTAAACTAATTATTAACTAAGAATGCACAGAAAGTAAACTTGGGAAAATACTTTTGGGAAATTCGATTGATTGGGACAATACCTAAGGAAAAATCCACCTAGACTTCACTTGTTATTTGACTCTAAATCAGACGATTTATTCATTTGACTTGATCCGTAGAAATCCCTAAATTATATTATTATCCCTCTCGAGACTAATAACGTCTAACCCTAGGTTGAATAATTGTATTCTCTTTCTAATTAACACCCTAGAATTGCATTAACTCGATCTACGGATTCCCTTATTAGGTTTCACCCTAATCCAGAAAAATCTTGTCACCCTATCTCTAGGCGCGCAATCAACTCCGCTTAATTATGGCAACTTTACTCTTAGATAGGGTCTATTCCTCCTCTGAATAAGAGTGTTAACTTGAATCAATATCCTGGAATATTAAAGCAAGAATTAAGAACACATAATCAAGAACAAGTCAAATATTTATCATACAATTCAGATAATAATAACAAGATCTGTCTTAGGTTTCATTCCCCTTAGGTATTTAGGGGGTTTAGTTCATATTTATGAAAGAAAACATCTCAAAAGCATAAAGATAACAAAACACAAGAAAACCCAAAACTCCTGAAGGAACTTGAAGGGAGATCTTTAGTTTTGATGATGAATCCGGCTCTTGAGATGGATCAATCGACTTTCCTTGAGTAATTCCTTACTTCCTCCTCTTGCGTCCTCTTCTAAGTGCCTCATCAGGTGTTTAAATAACCCTTAGAATGCGTAAGAGCCCCCAAAATTGGCCTTTTCCGAATAGGGTTATACTTGGGCTCAGCAGGGACACACCTGTGTGCAATTACTCCAGCCCGTGGTTAAGGCTATTGAATAGGCATGGGCGTGTAGTATAACCGTGTAAGTCATGCTTCAATCCTGCCAAAGGGACACGTCCATGTGACACGCCCGTGTGAGAAAGTCCAGGCTGTGTTGATTTCCCATGTTGGTCTATTTTCTTCGTTTTCGGCCCGTTTCTCGCTCTTTTTACTCTCCTATGCTCACCTAAGTATAAACATGAAATTAAAGGATTAAGAGCATCGAATTCAGAAAATATAAGGAGAAATCATCCATAAATGTGCTAAGCATGGGATAAAAATATGTATAATTTACGGTTTATCAGCAAACAATAGAACCTTGAGAGCGTTAATTGTACCAAATCTGAACCATCAACCATTTTGCATTGAATACTTTAAACTTGATGTCTCCTTGAAATTGAAATCAAGATTAGTTCACTTACGTCGTACTTTTCATGGTTTATAGAATGAATATCCTCACAAGCACTTGAAATAATTTCATGTGGTATGCTTTACTATGAGACCCTAATGTGTAATCGAAGAATAAATCAAATTGAGAGATTTTCCCATCTCATTAATAGATAAAGCAAAGGATTGACTCTTCTATTTACCTCTCAGGTTTATAACCACATGGATTATATTGGTAAGTGTATTTTTGGAAGATTTTTTTCCTTCTTTACATGATATTTTTATCATGAAAGAGACTTGCTATATCAAATAGAAGTACATGGAAAGCCTTCATGAATGTCGGGAGTGATTTAAATAGTTGCACGCAAGTTGCTTGCAATATGAAATTTTGAAACAACTACTCATTCATATTTCTATGAAAGAATCTTATCGATGGAGCAAAAGATGATGAACGCCGCAAGTAATGGTTATATAGTAAACAAAACCCCTCACAAGGCTAAGGAATTAATTTCGATCGTGGTTACTAACTCGCAACAGTTTGAGTTTGGACAAGATATGTCGAGACGATTGAATGAGGTCAACATATAAGCTCTTGAAAATCGTAATGATTAACTAACTTCACTCGTTGAACAGATTACTTTAAGAAATACCTGACATGTTAAGGTGTGTAGGATATGCGCTAATCATGGCCATTAAATCGATCAAGCCCTACACTTCTTGAAGATACAAACAAACATAAAAATGCAGTTGGAGGATTCCCTAGTCCATCGCAAAGGAATATGATCCATTTTTGAATACTTATAATTCTGGATGAAGAGAAAATTCAAATTTCAGTTGTAGAGTGAGAGCACAAAATTTCCAAAATCTTTAACCAAGTTCTTCTAATTCAAATATGTCTTCTAAGGATATTGCCAAATCTCTTTCTACTAACGCTAAAAAATTCCAACATGAGGTAAGAGTTGGACTTTAAGAGATAAATTCTAGCACTCAAAACATTAATAAGCAGGTTAGCCAACTCGCAACCTCAGTACGAAAACCAGAATATCAAGGTAAGTTGCCTTCACAAACTATCGTCAACCCAATCCATAATTTTATTGTAATTACAATTAAAACGGTAGGGAATTAAATAAAACCTAACAAATTTCAACTTGATCGAACCATGGCTAAAGAAACCAAAAAAAAAAAGAGGTTTTTGCTCCCAAAGAATTGATTAATAGGTTAAACGTAGATAAACCAAAGTAGTTCATGATTCAACCCCCTTTCCCAAAGAGATTCGCTAAGACTAACAAGGTAAAAGAATATGAGGAAATACTTTATATTTTTTGCAAATTCAAGGTAAATATTCCTTAACTTGATGATATTAAACAAATAATTTAAGGTATGTGTTTATGTAACAACCCGTTTTTGGTCAAATCGGAACAGTGGTTTTGAAACCACAAATTTGAGGTTAAAAAATTATTTTAATATTATTTTAAGTGTTTACAGAATTATAGCATGTATGTGTGAAAGTTTCGTGAAGTAATTTTATCGTTTGAATGCTTAATTTTGTAAAAAGGACTAAATCGCGTAAAGCGTAAAACTTGAATTCTAATACCTAAAGGTGTCAAATACCTATGGAATATTAAAGTAGAGGTCCTTATGTTGTAATTATACCCTTTTTATATTAGGTGGACATTTATGGACAAAAAATGGATGATATTAAATGGTTTTATTAAAGGTTAATTTTGTTATTTGTTTATTAATCATAAAATAAATAAAACAAAACCAAATTAATTGTTTGTATCATCTTCTCCACTGGTTTTTGGAAGAGAAGAAGCACCATTTTTACGGCTATCATTCGGCTAGGGCATTTTTGCTTATTTAGGTATGATTTTTGTCTCATTTTTAATGATTTTTATGTTTTTATAATCGTTGCATCTAGTACTAGCTAGCCCAGGGACTATTTTGCAAAACTGTTAAAGATTTTTAATGATTCTATTGATGAATATGTATGATTTTTGAAGTTTCTTGATAGATTTTGAGTGCTTGTTGATAGATGTACAAGTTTTGTTAAGTGATTTTTAGTGAAAATGCAAAATAGGGATTAAATTAAGAAATGTTAAAACTTTATAGTTAAAATGTGAAATAAATGCAAACTATGGGCTTTTGGGGGTATAATGGTAATTCAGATAAGCATGGGTGTTCTGAAATTTGCATGAATTTGTGATTTTGTGTAATAAGGACTAAATTGTAAAAATGTGAAAGTTTAAGGGCTAATGCATAAAATAGCTCAAATGTATATTTTGGATTGAATTGAATAAATAGATTATTAAAGTTAATTTTGAATATATTTAGATCAAGAAAAGAGGAATTCGAATCTAAATCAGAGAAAAACAAAAGTTATCGACTAAACGACTTATTTCGTCGTTTCCACATTCGAGGTAAGTTCGTATGAGATAAATTTCATTATAAATGTATTTTAAATGATTTGATACTGTATAAGTTATGAATACGAGACTTTGGATAACTTCGATATTGACCCGATAGAAATTCGGCATTCAAAATCCCGACTGAACTTTAGGAATAGTTTAGGCTACTATTGACATGTCATTAGGGGATACATGTATTGGCTTCGGGCCATGATATCAGCACTTTGATTGTGAGATATACCGATTGCTTCAGGCCATGAATATCAGCTGAATTAGCTTCAGGCCATGGTATCAGTAATTCGGATATAAGTTACCTTGATTTGACTTCGGGCCATGATATAGGTACTTATCATGTGAGACCCTTGAGTATCCGACTTCTATTTCGAATGGTTCAACAGGTAAAATGATAGATGTGGATGAGTTTGAGATTGATGGTAGATGATATAGGTATGTACATGAATTATATAAGTTTCAAATTGAGGAAACTTGTGAAGGAAGTGTATACTCTCATAATTGAGTATTTGAAAGATTTGTTAATTAATGTAAGCTATATGTTGGTATTTTCAAATTACTGAATTATATTTGTGAGATTGTATTGAGTTTATTTCATACGAGCTTACTAAGCTTATAGCTTACATCGTTTATTTTTCTATGTTTTATAGTGATTTAAAAGCTAGCTCAGACTCGAGGATCGTCAAAGATTTCGTCACACTATCCTACAATTGATTTGGTACCCTTAAGCTTATATTTTGAGTATATGGTGTGTATAGAAACTTTGGTCATTTTGGCTATGACTTGATAGTGATTTTGGCCATATGAATTGGCATTGTAAATGTTTATGTTTTGTTATGTATATATAGTCATGAGTGATAGCTTATTTTGGTCTATTTTGGTACGGTTGAATCATATATGTATATGACTATACTTAGTGAAATGTGTTTAATGATTAAGGTTGGATTCATGATGCCTGTTGTGAATAGGTAAATTGAATGTCAATAGGTGATGATTTGTGAATTGGTATCTTTGTGGAACTGAGCATATTAATGCATATTTGTTAATGGTCATTTTGATGTTTTGAGAAGACAAGGATTGGCATGAATTTAGATGGTAATATGTGATATTTATGTTTTGTATTTGTTGGTGTTGGAATTGGTATAAGTCATGCTTGATTTGGAATTTAATTATATACCTATTGATGCTATGTTATGTGCCATATAAGTTGTGTAAGTGTGCCAAATTTTGGGTGGCAAAATAGCTTGGTAAACAGCCTATTTTTTTCCAGACGGGCGTGTGTCTCAACTATGTGTGACACACGGTCTTGTTACACGGCTGTGTTGTACCACCCCTTACCTGTACCTGAGGTTAGGATAGGATACGAGGCGTTACCGAACACATACACAGTCATTCATGTAAAAACCGAGCTATAAAATTTTTTTCTTCAAAACAACTACATTCATACATACACAATTTGTCCTTGATACGGGCCTACAAGGACCAAAACAACCATCGAAAAAGATTTGGGAGTAATCAAAAATTTTAGTAAGGTTTGGGAAATTTTCCCTCATATAAAACCACACAGCTGTATGAGACAACGGACACGCCTTTGTCTTCCAGCCATGTAACTTTCTAACTATGACGTCAGCACCAATTTAAAATGACATGGCCGTATCACACGCCCTTGTGGCCAGACCATGTGGCCAATTAAAAATAAATGAATTTTTCATAAAATGGTGTAGATTCACACGGCCAGAGTACACGCCCATGTGGGTAGGCCGTGTCTCTCACACGCCAAGACACACGCTAGTGTCCTAGCCCGTGTGTTTACTATTGGGCATACTGACTTGTAAAATTTAGGTGCAGGGGACACACGACCATTCAACACGCCCGTGGAGCGAACCGTGTGTCACGCACGGCCTAGACACATGCCCATGTGTCTACCCATGTAGACAATTTAAAGGCTATTTTTCAAGCCAATTGTCACCCTCAATCATTCATACACTTAAACATATTTCATAGCATGCAACATGACCTATTTAAAACACTCAATTATTCAACACCATGGCACTTTCACATCTTCATAATGTCGTTCTATTACATATTCAATTAGTCACACCAATTGGAAGCATTCCACACCAATTTCATGCATAATCAAATTTGTTACCATAACCTCAAATTACACATTCATGTCCATAGTCATCTTAAGTACTCATTAAGTCATTCCTCACACATATCCATCAAACAAACCACATAGCACATCATCAAGGCATTAACACATGCATGCATGAACAATAAGACATTACAACCCAATAATAAATTATGAGTCATATCACATGACTATTACAAAATAAATCATCGACATCATAGGCCTTCACAATTTGGCCAAATAGCATGACACATATCACAAAATAACCAAGTCCCCTATACATGCCATACTCAAAATAACAATTTCACTATACCTAATATTATTTTCATAGGGTGATCGAATACTCCGATAGCTTCCAATCCTCGAGCTAGCTTGGCGGACCTACAAAGGATGGAAAGAAATGGGGTAAGCATTAAAGCTTAG
Organism: Gossypium hirsutum; assembly: GCF_007990345.1. Taxonomy (NCBI): domain Eukaryota; kingdom Viridiplantae; phylum Streptophyta; class Magnoliopsida; order Malvales; family Malvaceae; genus Gossypium; species Gossypium hirsutum. The sequence continues at coordinate 92,411,756 of NC_053435.1, read as the reverse complement.
TAAGTCCACATGCAAATAATATGCAATGATAGTAAACCACAATCATACAAAGACATAATATCATAATCACAAAAATTATTCCTCATCCAATCATTTTAGGCTCATTTATCAAGTGTTCATGTATATACTTTCTCATCACATATCATTCTTCGTCAATGCATTATTCATGGGTTTAGCGTACATACCTGTACTTATCGTAGTATATCATACAACCATACCTCTTTAACATGCCTTCCTCAAAATTTCATCACATCTATTGCATTACCCGTTGAACACTTGGAATACTATTGGATACGTGGAAAACTTGCACATAAGTGTCACGTATACATACGTAGCCAAAGCTACCTCATAACATGTAACGCTCGCAATTGAGCTATTCACGGGATTGCTCATATAAGCTATCGGTCAAAGTGTAACTACACGGGCTTCTCACACAAGCTTTCAGGTGTCTGACCCACTTAAGGATTACCTAGCCACCGGTAGAACACACAAGACCATTGCCCGGAACCCAATTACATGTATCGCATCCATTATGAACTCGAACCAACTCAACGAGCTCGGATGCCACATACATATCACGAACCCAAACCAACTCAATGAGTTCGGATTTCTTAATTCCTAGTGACATGTCACTTGTATCCTAAACTATTCCTAAGGTTCAATCGGCATTCTTTCTCATATACACAGAGCATCTCCATCGTACTTGCTCGTAACGTTGTGGATAACGACCAGTATTATTCATACTTACAAAGTTATCATTAGGCATAGCATACATAATATTGATAAAACATTTATCACATAATGTCAACACATCAAAATATAATACATTGTCACATTATTTACACATGTACTTACCTCGGTACAAAATGATGATAATCGAGCCTAATCGTTGTATACTTTATTCTTTCCTCGATCAAGACCCGGTTCATGTTTTTCTTGATCTATAATGCCAAATTTAACTTGTTTATTAATCACATTTTTCAAATCAATCCATAATTCATGTTTTGGTAAAATTACCTTTTTACCCCTAACTTTTCACTTATCTATAATTTAGTCCCTAGGCTCGTAAAATGAAATGTATGCTTTTTCTTAGTTACCCAAGCCTAGCCAAACCTATACCATGCTCATATCAGCCCACATTTTTCTTTATTTCACATTTTTACTACCCACTTTTACACTTTTAAAAACAAGTCCATTTTTAGGTGTTTTCACTAAAAATCACCTAGTAAAAGATGTTTATCATGCATCAAACATTTATATTCCTCCATTAACCATCAAAATACATGCATGTTTTACATGGTTCAAATTTCATACATGAAACCTAGCTCAAAATATAGCTAGAAATGGATAGATCATGCTTCAAAGACTTCAAAAATACAAAGAACATTAAAAACGGGTTTAGGGGGCACTTACAATCAAGCTTGAAATGTTGAACAAAACCCTAGCTATGGCTATTGGAAATTTCAGCTAACACTTGGAGAAGATGAGCATATTTTTTCTTTGATTTTCCCTTTTTTATTCTTTTAATTACCAAATGACCAAAATGCCCTTTGGGTCTTTCTTTCCAGTTTTTCCTATGCAGGCCCATTTTTGTCCAAAATTATAGAAATTGGTCAAATTGCTAGTGAAGGTCTCCTAATTTATAATCTAAAGGAATTTCATGCTAAAAGCTTCTAGAATGCAAGTTTTGCATTTAATTCAATTGGGTCCCTAAAATGCAATTAGACATTTTATGCATAGAATTTCTTCAAGAAACTTTCACATAAGCATGCATTTTCATCATAGACATCATAAAAATCATATAATAATTATTTTATCTCATATTTGTGGTCTCGAAACCACTATTCTGACTAGAACCTAATTCGACATGTTACAACTCTCCCCCCTTTAGGGATTTTCGTGCCGAAAATCTTACCGATAAAAAAGTTTGGGTACTGTTTCCTCATAGCCTCATCAGGCTCCGGGGTGGCCTCTTCAATCCCATGTCTTTTCCATAAAACTTTCACAAGAGTAACACTTTTGTTTCTCAATTGCTTGATTTTCCGAGCCAAGATCTTAACTGGTTCCTCACCATAAGTCATACCCGGTCTGATTTCAACCTCTATCGGTGCAATCACATGAGAAGTATCAGATCTATATCGGCGCAACATGGACACATGAAATACATCGTGAATCTTTTCTAACTCAGACGGTAAATCGAATCGATTAGCAACTGGCCCTATCCTTTCGGTAATCTCATACGGTCCTATAAAATGAGGACTCAACTTGCCTTTTCTACCGAGTCTCAAAACCTTCTTCCATAGAGATACTTTCAAGAATACTTTATCACCGACTTGATACTCAATTTCTTTTCTTTTCTTTTCAAATCCGCATACAACTTTTGTCTATCCGAGGCCGCTTTCAAATAATCATGAATTACTTTCACCTTTTTTCGGTTTCCTTAATCAAATCTATTCCATGACCTTAAGTTTAGTCCAGTACAAAGATGTTCTACATTTACGTCCATATAATGCTCTATAAGGTGCCATTTTCAAACTCGACTAATAACTCTTGTTGTAGGAAAATTCAACCAAAGGTAAGTACTTTTCTCAACTACCTTGGAATTCAAGAACACAACAGTTGAGCATATCTTCAAGTGTCTGAATTACTCTCTTGGATTGTCCATCAGTCTGTGGATGAAAAGTGGTATTAAAATTCAACTTTGTACCCAAAGCTTCGTCTAACTTCTTCCAAAATCGTGAAGTGAACCTTGGATCTCTATCCAAAATAATCGATAAAGGTACTCCATGAAGTCTCACAATCTCAGAAATATATAATTCAACTAACTTATCAAGTGAATAATCAGTGCATAGCGGTATAAAAAGAGCCAATTTAGTCAATCTGTCCACCACAACCCATACGGCATCTTTCTTTCTCGGTGTCAACGGCAAGCCTGTCACGGAATCCATAGTAATTCGGTCCCATTTCCATTTAGGAACTAAAATAGGCTGAAGTAAACCTGAAGGTACCTGGTGTTCGACCTTTACTTGTTGACAGATCAAGCACCTTGATACAAACTCAGATATATCTCTTTTCATACCATTCCACCAATACATTTTCTTTGAATTATTGTACAATTTCGTGCTACCCGGGTGAACTAAAATACCCCCGTTATGAGCCTCTTGCAAAATATTTTGAATCAACTCAGCATTTTTCGGAACACAAATCCTTCCACAGAACCTCAGACAACCATCAGAATCTCTCTGAAAATCTGATTCACTGTTCGACTCATACTGAGCTTTCTTAGCGTGTAACTCTTTATTAGCTTCCTGAGCATCACAAATTTGTTGAAGAAAGGTCGGTCTAGCTCTCAACTCTGCTAGAATTGCACCATCATGAGATAGGGTCAGTCGTGCATTCATAGCTCTCAAGGCAAATAAAAACTTTCTGCTCAAGGCATCGGCAACCACATTAACCTTACCGGGGTGAAAATTAATCACAAGCTCATAGTCTTTTAACAAATCAAGCCATCTTGGTTGCCTCAAATTTAAGTCCATTTAGGTCATCAGATACTTAAGACTTTCATGTTCTGTATAGACATGGCATTTCTCCCCGAATAGGTAATGTCATCAAATCATCAATGCAAATACAATGGCAGCTAATTCTAGATCGTGTATAGGATAGTTCTTCTAGTGGGGCTTCAGTTGCCGTGAAGCCTAAGCTACCACCTTACCTTATTGCATAAGTACACAACCCAGTCTACTCAGAGATGCATCACTGTAAATCACAAATTCTTTCCCTGATTAAGGTTGTACTAACACTGTACCTCGGTCAATAACATTTTCAACTTCTCAAAGCTCTGCTGACATTTTTTCGACCATTCGAGCATGAAATCTTTTTTAATTAATTTCGTCATAGGAGTGGCTATTATAGAGAATCATGTTACAAACCGTATGTAGTAACCAGCCAAACCCAAAAAGCTCCTAACTTTAGTTACATTCCTTGGCGGCTTCCACTCAACAATAGCAGAAATCTTATTGGGATCAACTCGTATACCATCTCTTGAAACAATGTGGCCTAAGAATTCGACCAATTGAAGCCAAAACTCACTCTTACTAAACTTTGCATACCACTATTAATCCCCTAAAATCTGTAACACCATTCTCAAGTGCTCGGCATGCTCTGCTTCATCTCTAGAATAAATCAGAATATCATCAATGAATACCACAACAAACTTGTCCAAATATGGCTGAAATATTCGGTTCATTAAATGCATAAACACGGCAGGAGCATTCGTTAATCCAAATGGATCCAAATGGCATAACAAAAAATTCATAGAGGCCATACCTCGTTATAAAAGCAGTCTTAAGCACATCTGACTCCTTAACTTGTAACTGGTAATATCCGGATCTCAAATCTATCTTAGAGAACCATGTCGCTCCTTTCAGCTGGTCAAACAAGTCATTAATACTTGGAAGAGGATACTTATTTTTTATTGTCACCTTATTGAGTTGCCAGTAGTTAATGCATAATCTTATGAAATCATCCTTCTTTTTCACGAATAATACGGCAGCACCCCATGGCCAAAAGCTTGGTCTCGCAAAACCTTTGTCATTCAACTCTTGCAACTTTAACTTCAAGTCTTTCAGCTCAGTCGGGGTCATCCTATACGAAGCAATAGAGATAGGTGCTGTCCCCAGTATTAACTCAATACCCAATTCAACTTCTCTAATTGGAGGCAAACCTGGCAATTTCTCCGGAAATACAATCGTATACTCACAAACAACCCATACTGACTCGATTTTCAATTCTGATTCCTTTGTATTCAATATGTATGCCAATAAGCTTCATACCCTTTTCTCATACACTTTTGAGTAGTCATCGAAGAAATTACATTTGGTGACTTATCTACATCATCTGATTCAACCCAAAGAACCTTGCCATTTTCACAATTCAATTTAATAATTTTCTGTCTACAATTCATTATAGCATCATGTAGTGTCAACCAATCCATACCCAATATGACATCAAATTAATCAAACGTTAACAACATCAAGTCAGCCAGAAAACAAAGAACTATAATCATCAAAGGGCATTTCTTACATACTTTATCAACTATCACATGTTTTCCTAATGGGTTTGACACCTTAATCATAAATTCTGTAGACTCGACAGGCATATTCATGCAAGATACCAATTTCATGCATACTTATGAATGAGTAGAGCCAAGGTCTATCAAAGCAATAACAGTAGTATTACAGAGAGTAAAATTACCATTGATCACATCAGGAGAAGTTGCATCTTCACGTGCACGTATAGCGTTGACTCTAGCCGGAGCTCTAGCTTCAAACCTCACTGCTATATCCTATGTCGCATTTTTACTACCGAACCTATACTTGGCATTTCTCTAGGATCTTCCCTTAGAAGCTATGTCACTCGGTCTTGGATTCTGAAATCTTTCTTTCTTTACCATCTCGGGGCAGTCTTTAATATAGTGGTCTTGAGAACCACACTTTAAATAAGATCCTTCACTCACCCTACAGATGCCAAAATGAAATCTACCGCATTGCTGGCACTCAAGTTTGGAAGGTTTAGCGTTACCCACACTTACCACAAATGTAACCTGAGATCTAAAACTCGAATTCTGCTTTCTACGGTTCCATATGAATGTCTAGCTGAAACATGTGAACGCGAGTACATCTCTCTAGATTTCTTAGACTGAGATGGCAATGACTTACTCAGATATCTCTTTCTTATGTCTTTAGCCTCAGACTCGGCTTTCTTCTTTTCTTTGACTAATTTTTCGGCTTTACAAGTCCGCTCAACGAGTACTACAAATTCTTTCAACTCAAAAATACCCACTAACATCTTAATGTCTTCATTAAGTCCATCTTTAAATCTTCTGCACATCTTAGCCTCGGAAGGTACACACTCTCGAGCGTACTTACTAAGTCTGACAAATTCTCTCTCATATTCATTAACTGTCATACGACCCTATTTCAAATCCAAAAATTCTTTACGCATCTGATCGATGAACCGTTCACTAATGTATTTCTTTCAGAATTCCTAAGTAACCCTTTTCGGTGGTACCACAGATATCAGCATTCCCTATCAGTGATACGCCACATCTCTACATTTTAAGCACTCCTCGGCCGTATAGGATAATTCATCAAATACCCATATCGAGTTCTCTAACCAGAACTCTACTTTCTCAGGCTCATCATTGGCATTTTCCCTAAATTCCTCGGTACCATGCTTCTGAATTTTATCAACAGGTGTTCTAGAGAATCTCATGAAATCCATACTTTGAGGCATCACGGGTGCGGGTTGAAGATTTGGGGGAGGTTAAACATCCGGGTTCGTTCGCCCAAACTTTGTATATTATACATTCATCATGTGGAGAAAGGCTTCTTTGTCTCTTTCTCCTCTACTGACAGTTTCAAGTCTACTCTCGGATAGCACTCCCTTTCAGTGGGAGCAAGCGCGTTACTTTCTACATCATCCTTCACTGTTTTGTTGAGATCCATTTTCTATATAAAAACACATTTTAAAATTTGTCAGGAGTTATCACACTATCATAATATATGTGTGGCATGTATAGCTAGACTCAAATACATGCGATGTAGTCCGAGAACCCTAAACTTGGCTCTGATACCACTGAATGTAACACCCTTTACCCATACTCGAGGTCGAGATAGGATACTGATACATGATATTCGTGACAGGTTTTAAATATTTATAATGAATCGTTCTTGAAACTAACTATTATTACGATGAAGGCAAGTGTACCTATCGAACAATAATATAGTTTTAGCAAGACCCGATTATTGAACCCAAAGGAACTAAAAGTACTAGTAATGATTGCCTTTATATTATCTAACCTAAGAATAATGGGGTTTATTTTAACTAACTAATTAACTAAACTAAGAATTCACAGAAAATAGAATTGGGGAATTACTTTTGGAAAAACGATTGAATTAAGACAATACCTAAGGAAAAATCCACCTAGACTTCACTTGTTATTAGACTCTGAATCGGACGATTTATTCATTTGACTTGATCTGTAGAAATCCATAAGTTATATTATTATCCCTCTTGAGACTAACAACGTCTAACCCTAGGTTGAATAATTGAAATCTCTTTCTAATTAACTCCTTAAGGTTGCATTAACTCGATCTATGGATCCCCTTATTAGGTTTCACCCTAATCCGGCAAAATCTTATCACCCTATCTCTAGGCGCGCAATCAACTCCGCTTAATTATGAAAAATGTACTCTTAGGCAGGGTTTATTCCTCCTCTGAATAAGAGGTTAACTTGAATCAATATCTTGGAATATCAAAACAAGAATTAAGAGCACATAATTAAGAACAAGTCAAATATTTATCATACAATTCAGATAATAATAACAAGATCTATCTTAGGTATCATTCCCCTTAGGTATTAAAGGGTTTTAGTTCATAACTAAAAAGGTAAACATCTTAGAAGAATAATGAATACAAAACATAGAAAAAAACCCAAAGCTCCTGAAGGGAGATTAAGGAGAGATCTTTAGTCTTGATGATGAATCCGGCTTCTGAGATGGATCAATCGGCTTTTCTTGAGTAGTTCCCTACTTCCTCCTCTGTGCCTCCCCTTTTCCTCCTCCTCTAGGGTGTATTTATAGGCTTTAGAATGCCTAAGAACCTTCAAAATTTGCCTTTTTTGAATTAGACTAAACTTGGGCTCGGCAGGAACACACCCGTGTGCGATTGCTTAAGGCCGTGGTCAAGCTTGTTAAATAGGTACGGGCGTGTGGTCCACCCGTGTGAGTCTGCCCGTGTGAGGAGGTCTAGGCTGTGTTGATTTCGTACATTGGCCCATTTTTACTATTTTTGGCCTGTTTCTCGTTCCTTTCACTCTCTTATGCTCACCTAAGTATAAAACATGAAATTAAGGCATTAGGAGCATTGAATTCACCAATTTTAAGGAAAAATCATCCATAAAATGTGCTAAGCATGGGATAAAAATATGTATGAATTACGGTTTATCAGATACGAGGCGTTACCAAACACATACACAGTCATTCATGCAAAAACCAAGCTATAAAATTTTTTTCTTCAAAACAACTTCATTCGTACATACGCAATTTGTCCCTGATACAGGCCTACGAGGCCCAAAACAACCATTGAAAAAGATTTGGAACTAAATCAAAAGTTTTAGAAAGGTTTGGGAAATTTTCCCTAATACAGAGCCACAAGCTCGTGTGAGACAGGGGACACACCTGTATGCTCTAAACACGCCCGTGTCTTTCGGCTTTGTAACTCTCAAACTATGACATCAGCACCAATTTAGGGTCACACGGCCGTATCACATGCCCGTGTGGTCAGACCATGTGGTTAATTAAAAATAAATGAATTTATCATAAAATGGTGCAAACTTCACACGACCAGAGTACATGCCCATGTGGGTAAGCCGTGTCTCTCACACGGCCAAGACACACTCCTGTGTCTTAGCCCGTGTGTTTACTACGGGCATACTGAATTGTAAAATTTAGGTGCAGGGGACACAGAACCATTCAACACGCCAGTGGGGCAGACCATGTGTCACGGAAGACCTAGACACATGCCCGTGTGTCTACCCATGTGGACCATTTAAAGGCTATTTTCCAAGCCAATTGTCACCCTCAATCATTCATACACTTAAATATATTTCATAGCATGCAATATGACCTATTTAAAACACTCAATTATTCAACACCATGGCACTTTCACATCTTCATAATGTTATTCTATTACACATTCAATTAATCACACTAATTGGAAGTATTTCAAACCAATTTCATGCATAATTAAATTTGTTACCATAACCTCAAATTACACATTCATGTCCATAGTCATCGTAAGTCATTAAGTCATTCCTCATCACATATCCATTAAACAAACCACATAGCACATCATCAAGGCATTAATACATGCATGCATGAACAATTAGACTTTACAACCCAATAATAAATTATGAGCCATAACACAAGGCTATTACAAAACAAATCAACAACATCATAGGCCTTCACAGTTTGGCCAGATAGCATGACACATATCACAAAATAACCAACTCCCTTATATATACCATGTAATATCTCGAATTAGGGCCAAATCGGAATAGTGGTTTTGTGACCATAAATCCGAGATAGAAATAATTATTTTATAATTATTTTGAGGTTTACGATATGATTGCATGATTGTGTGAAAATTTCGTGATGAAATTCTATGCCTAAAGTGCTTAAATTGAAAGTAGGGACTAAATCGAATAAGTTGCAAAACTTGCATTCTAGAAGTTTTTAGTATGAAATTGTTTTGGAATATTAATGAGGAGGTCTTAAATAGCAATTTGACCAATTTTAAGTTCATGGACAAAATTAGGACATGGAAGGAATTTTTGGAAAGTTTAGTAGTAAGGGTATTTTGGTCATTTAGTTATTAAAATGAATTAAAAACAAATTAAAAGCCAATTTTTGTCCATCTTCTTCATTAGGCCGAAATTTCAAGGGTTCTCCATAGCTAGGGTTTGTTTCAAGCTTCCAAGCTCCATAGTAAGTGATTCTAAGCCCCGTTTTTAATGATTTTTACGTTTTTGAGATCCCGGTAACTCGATAAAGCTTATGTTAGCAATAATTTAACCTAGGGTTTATATTTGGAAAAATACCCATAGGTGAAATTTATGTATTTTGATGTTTTATGATAGAATATGAAGTTTTAAATTATGTTAGACAACTTGTACTACTCGATTTTAAGTAAAAACGAGTAAAAGGGCTTAATCGGTAAAAATACCTAATAGTCACAAGTACATGTTAGAGTGAGAATTTGATGTTGCCATAGAAGAGAAAAGTGATCAGCATGTTGTAAAACATAAGAATAAGGAATAAAGTTTAATCCCGAGCCTAGGGGCAAAAATGTAAATATGCAAAAGTTTAGGGGTAAAATTGTATTTTTGCCAAAATTTGAGTTAAGGATTAATTTGATAATGTGAGTATTAAATAAGCTAAATGTGTTATTTTAGATCAAGAAAGACGTGGAATCGACCTCAATCGAGGAAAAGAAAAGATTGTGGACTAAATTGCAAAATCTTTGTATTTTGGTACCAAGGTAAGTTCATGTGTAAATAATGTAGCATAATGGTTATTTTTAAGTTATTGATGTTAATTATATGTTATGCTGAATTTTATTATGAAATGTATGCTTTGTGGTTAATTTCAAATAATATGTAAATTATGTGAACTACTTGTTAAATATAATTGTTACCGAGTATTGATTTCGGCATTCTACGGAAGACGGCAAGGATAAGTGTTCGAGGAAAAAAGCCCGTTTGAACCTTAGGAATAGATTAGGATACAAGTGACATGTCACTAGGATGGTTGAGCATCCGAACTCGTTGAGTTGAGTCCGAGTTCACTTATGGATGCGAATGTCCGAACTCGTTGAGTTGAGTCCGAGTTCGTGAGATGTAACTAGGCATCCGAACTCGTTGAGTTGAGTCCGAGTTCACTTATGGATGCGAACGCCCGAGCTCGTTGAGTTGAGTCCGAGTTCGCTTATGGCGGGTTACATGATTGCTTGATTGAATATGTGGCACTTATATGCAAATTATCCATGTATCCGAATTATATTCCGATGTGTTCAACGGGTAAAGTTCTACTCAAATGGAGGAATATTCGAGATGTAAAGAGACGTATTGGTAAGTGATGTGAAATGGATATTTTGGACAGGTATGTATTTAACCCTCGGGTTGAGTATTGATACAACCACGATAAGGTAATAAGATGATGAAAATGATTAAAAATGTGATATGTGTTTTAGTGATACATGCTAATGTTGATTGGTATGACTGTTTGTTATGTTACTTATTATTTGCATATGAACTTACTAAGCATTTATGCTTACTCCCTCCTTCTTACTCATTGTAGTTTTGGACAAGCCAGCTCAGGAGTCGGGATAGGTCGAAGGCTCAGTCACACTATCCGGAAGACTTTTGGTAATGGCTTGTAAATTTAAGTATGGCACGTATAGCAATATACCTTTTTTGTGTAAATGATCTTATGGTATGGTGATGGAATGGTTGAGGAAATGCTTGATAATGATAAATTATGAAAATAGTTAGTTTAGATTATATTTGATGTTAAGGAAAATTATTACGATACTTAGTGCATAAAAACTCATAAAAGGGATGAAATTTGTCATAAACAGAATACTGCAGCAACACTGACGCGAGTTTAAAAATTTACTAAAAATCATATAAATTGAACTTGGTGATGGACTACAAATCAAATTGAAGCTTATTATGTCTAGTTTCACATGAAACAAATGAAACAGGTAAAGAAATTATATGTTACAAGATATTTGAATTTTAGTGAAACAGGGTTATAGCAATTTCTGAATCCCCTATTCCAACTTTAGAAATTCACCATAAATTTTAAAGATATAATTAGGTAGTGTATTTTATATTCTCAGAATCCTTATTGAGTCTAGTTTCAGGAGAAATAAACCTCATAGTCATATGGATTTTGTACAGAGAGAAATGTGGTTCGTAGTAAACAGAGGTCAGACCAGTCAAGTCCTGAAACAGGGGTAATTTTAACTAATAAACTGTACTAATTGGCCCAACCAAAAATTCTAGAAAAAATTAGTAGATAGTTATATGAGTCTAGATTTATGGAAAATTTACGGATCTTGATTTCGAGTTTCGTACTCTAGATATGATTTTTCTTATGACTGTGATGCAAGTAGCTTAAAAGCTGTGAATGTAGAAATAAATAATCCAAAGTTCTAAATATGTTAAATTAAGCTTAGTAACACCTCATACTTGACTCCGGCGATGGTCTCGGGCGTGGGGGCGTTACATTTAGTGGTATCAGAGAAGGTTTAGTCGGTTCTCGGACTACGTGTTGTATGTACGGATTTTGCTATACATACCATATGTATGAATTGTGATAGTGTGACGACTTCTGACCTTTTTAAATGATTTTTTTATATAGTAAATGGATCCCGATCCAGCTGTGGCAGATGAAGTAGAGAGTAATGCGCCAGCTCCGGCTGAAGGAGCAGCGCTGACTGAAAACCCACCCCCTACTGTTGGTCAGGGAGGAGGAGAAAGGGATCGGGAAGCCTTTCTCCAAATGATGAGTGCATGGTACACTGAGTTCGTTCGTACGAACCCAAATGTACGACCTCCCCCACCTCCCCCAATTCCTCAACCTATACCCCCGATGCCTCAAGGTATGGATATGATAAAATTTCACAGAACCCCGTTGACAGAATTCGTAAACAAGGGGCTGAAGAATTTAGAGCAAATATTGATGATGATGCAGAGAAAGCGGAGTTCTAGCTTGAAATTCTATCCGGGTATTTGATGAATTATCTTGTACACCTGAAGAATGTTTGAAATGTGCTACATCTTTGTTGAGAGATTCAGCCTATAATTGGTGGAAGACTTTGATTTCGGTGGTACCGAAAGAGAGGGTAACCTGGGAATTCTTTCAAGAAGAGTTTCGGAAGAAATATATTAGTGAAAGGTTTATTGATCAGAAATGTAAAGAGTTTCTTGAGCTGAAGCAGGTAATATGACAGTCTCAGAATATGAAAGAGAGTTTGTTCGATTGAGTAAGTATGCCAGGGAATATGTTCCTACAGAAGCCAAGATGTGTCGACGATTTGAAGACGGGCTCAATGAAGACATTAAAGTATTTGTCGGGATCCTTGAACTAAAAGAAATGGTAGTACTGGTTGATCGAGCTTGCAAGGCTGAAGAACTACTTAAAGAAAAGAAAAAGGTAGAGGCTGAGACTAAAAATTGGAAGAAAAGACCGATGAGTAGTTCATTTTCACAGCAACCTAGAAAGTCAAGGAATATGAATCCTCGTTCCCAAGCTTCAGCTGGACAATCATATGGGAATTATAAGAAGCAAAATGTGGGTCCTAAATCTCAGAATACTTCTGCAGCCAGTGTAGGGAACTCGAGATTTGTTAAACCCGAGTGCCAGCGGTGTGGTAGAAATCATTTTGGTCTGTGCAGAGCAAATGAATGTTTTCGATGTGGTTCTCCGGATCATTTTATTAGAGACTGCCCAGAGAGAGCTGAGAAAGAAAAATTTCAGAATGTAAAAGCTAGTGGTGCAGACTCGAGGGGAAGGTATCCGAGAAAAGCTGGAAGTGAAACAAGCAGTAAGAATGTAGCCAGGGATGCACCGGTTAGACCTGAAGGAAGGGCTCCGGCTAGAACTTATGCTATTAAAGCGCGTGAAGATGCTTCCTCACCTGATGTGATTACCGGTACATTTTCTCTCTATAATGTTAATGTTATTGCTTTGATTGATCCCGGTTCTACTCATTCATATGTGTGAATGAAATTGGTGTCTAGTATGAATATACCTGTTGAGAACACATAATTTATGATTAGAGTGTCGAATCCGTTAGGCAAATGTGTGACTGTTGATAAAGTATGTAAGAAATGTCCTTTAATGATTCGGGATCATTACTTTTCGGCCGACTTGATGTTGTTGCCGTTTGATGAGTTTGATGTTATTTTGGGTATGGATTGGTTGACATTGCATGATGCTAAAATAAATTGCAAAGAAAAGGTTATAGAATTAAAGTGTGAAAATGGTGAAACTCTGCGGGTTAAATCAGATAAATCAGAGGCATTGCCTAGTGTGATTTCTTCAATGTCGGCTCAAAGATATCTGAGAAAGGGTTATGAAGCTTATTTGGCGTATGTAATTAATACAAAAGAAGTTGAAAAGAAAGTTGAATCAGTGCCGTTGTGTGTGAATTTGCGGACGTATTTCCAGAAGAATTACCGGGTTTGCCTCCAGTCAGGGAAGTAGAATTTGGTATTGATTTGATACCGGGAACAACTCCAATTTCGATTGCTCCGTATAGAATGGCACCAGCAGAGTTGAAGGAATTAAAGTCGCAGTTGCAAGAGTTGACTGATAAAGGTTTTGTGAGACCGAGTTTTTCACCTTGGGGTGCTCCCGTGTTATTTGTGAAAAAGAAGGATGGTTCTATGAGGTTGTGTGTTGATTATCGGCAGTTAAACAAGGTGACGATAAAAAACAAGTATCCGTTGCCAAGAATTGATGATTTGTTTGATCAGCTAAAAGGAGCGACATGGTTTTCAAAGATTGACTTGAGATCTGGGTATTACCAACTGCGGGTAAAGGAGTCGGATGTGCCTAAAACTTCTTTTAGAACAAGGTACGGTCATTATGAATTTTTAGTTATGCCATTCGGGTTGACAAATGCTCCTGCTGTGTTTATGGATTTAATGAATCGCATATTTCGGCCATACTTGGACAGATTTGTTGTGGTGTTTATAGATGATATTTTAATTTATTCAAAAGATGAGACAGAGCATGCTGAGCATTTGAGGATAGTTTTGCAAACTTTGAGAGATAAGCAGCTGTATGCTAAGTTTAGTAAAGTGAATTTTGGTTCCGGGAAGTTGGATTTTTGGGTCATATTGTTTCAGGTGATGGTATACGGGTTGGTCCTAGTAAAATTTCAGCCATTGTTGATTGGAAACCACCAAAAAACGTAACTGAAGTTAGAAGTTTCTTGGGGCTAGCTGGGTATTATCGGCGGTTTGTAAATGGATTTTCTATAATTGCTGCTCCTATGACTAGACTACTCCGAAAGGATGTTAAATTTGAATGGACGGAAGAATGTCAACAGAGTTTTGAAGAATTGAAAAAGTTATTAACTGAAGCACCAGTGTTGGTACAACCCGAATTAGGTAAAGAATTTGTGGTGTATAGTGATGCTTCTCTAAATGGTTTGGGGTGTGTACTCATGCAAGAAGGAAAAGTGGTGGCTTATGCTTCGAGGCAGTTAAAACCTCATGAGAGGAATTATCCTACTCACGATTTGGAATTGGCTGCAGTGGTGTTTGCTTTGAAGATTTGGCGACATTATTTGTATGGTGAAAAGTACCGAGTATATACCGATCACAAAAGTCTTAAATACTTGATGTCACAAAAAGACTTGAATTTGAGACAGCGAAGATGGTTGGAGTTATTGAAAGATTATGAGCTTGTTATTGATTATCATCCGGGAAAAGCGAATGTGGTTGCCGATGCTTTAAGTAGAAAGTTGTTGTTTGCTTTGAGAGTTATGAACACTCAGTTGAAAATGTCAGATGACGGTTCGATTCTAGCAGAGTTAAGAGCAAGACCGATGTTTTTACAAGAGATTTCTGAAACTCAGAAAAATGATCAAGATTTGCTAGCTAAAAGAAAACAGTGTGAAACTGATACGGGATCAGATTTCAGAATTGGTTTTGATGGGTGCTTAATGTTTAAAGATCGGATTTGTGTACCGAAGAATGAGAAATTGATTCAAAGATCCTACAGGAAGCACATAGTGGTTATTTCTCGATTCATCCGGGTAGTAAGAAAATGTATAATGACTTGAAGAAAATGTATTGGTGGAATGGAATGAAAAGAGATATATCAGAGTTTGTGTCCAAATGCTTAATTTGTCAACAGGTGAAAGCTGAACACCAAGTACCTTCAGGATTACTCCAGCCTATTATGGTTCCTGAATGGGAATGGGATCGGATTACTATGGATTTTGTTTCAGGATTGCCATTGACTCCGGGAAAGAAAGATGCCATCTAGGTAATAGTTGACAGATTAACTAAGTCAGCTCATTTTATCCCGGTACGTACGGATTATTCTCTTAACAAGTTGGCTGAACTGTATATTAGAGAAATTGTTAGATTACACGGAATACCATTATCGATTATTTCAGATAGAGATCCAAGGTTTACCTCGCGGTTTTGGCAAAAGTTGCAAGACGCGTTAGGTACGAAGTTAAATTTCAGTACTGCTTTTCATCCACAAACTGATGGACAATCAGAAAGAATAATTCAGATTCTTGAAGATATGCTTAGATGTTGTGTATTGGAATTTCAAGGAAGTGGGAAAGATACTTACCGTTGGTGGAATTGCTTACAATAATAGTTATCAGACGAGCTTGAAATGGCACCTTATGAAGCATTTATGGTGAAGTGTCGAACGCCATTGTATTGGACTGAACTCAAGAAAATAGATTATGGTGATCTTAAGAAACTGAAGAAAAAGTGAAGATAATTCGAGATTGTTTGAAAGCTGCTTCAGATAGAAGAATCTTCAGACCTAAGCGAAAGACATTGAATTTCAGTTGTGATAAGTATTTTAAGGTGATCCGTGGAAGAAGTCCTTAGATTTGACGAAGGGAAATTAAGTCCGCGTTTTTGGCCAAAAGTAATGAAAAAGTTGGACTGTAGCTATCGCTAGCATTACCTGAATTAGAGAGATTCATATGTGTTCACGTTCTATGTTCGTCGGTTGTTCGGATCCTCACATGTAGTTTCCGCGAAATTGACTACACAGATAGACCTACGGAGAAACGATTAGATTTAGCTCGAGAGGTCAAACAACTAGGAATAAAAAGTGCCTTGTGAGGTGTTGTGGCAAGGCATGGAGTAGAAGAAGCTACATGAAATCCGAGAACTATGAGAATCAATACCCCACATCTATTTACCGATAAGATTTTCGAGGACGAAAATCCTTAAGGGGGGAGAGTTGTAATATCTCGAATTAGGGGCCTAATCGGAATAGTGGTTTCGTGATATCCATATCCGAGATAGAAATAATTTTTTATAATTAGTTTTGAGGTTATGATATGATTGCATGATGTGTGAAAATTTCGTGATGAAATTCTATGCCTAAGTGCTTAAATTGAAAGTAGGGACTAAATCGAATAATTGCAAACTTGCATTCTAGAAGTTTTTAGTATGAAATTGTTTTGAATATTAATGAGGAGGTCTTAAGATGAAATTTGACCAATTTTCGTTCATGACAAATTAGGACATGGAGGAATTTTGGAAAGTTTAGTAGTAAAGGGTATTTTGGTCATTTAGTTATAAATGATTAAAATCAAAATTAAAAGCCAATTTTTGTCCATCCTTCTTCATTAGGGCGAAATTTCAGGTTCTCCATGTAGGTTTGTTTCAAGCTTCCAAGCTCCATAGTAAGTGATTCCAA